>NC_086101.1:97132169-97453540 GCF_963921235.1 Mobula hypostoma
CTTCAGGACCCTCCGTGTTTCCACATATTCCTTCCTGGTGCGTAATCATGGTCTAAACTGATTTTACAGTTGCTCCACATGAAACCTTTCTTTTGCCATGCCCATTTAAGCACCTCTTCCTACTGTAGGTCTTTTGCGGCCGGTATATCAAGGTTCTCTCTAAGCAGCTTCTCCACAAAGGGAATCATCAATCCGGGTTTACCTTCAGTTCCTTCGGGAACTCTGTAGATCCTCACATTTTCCCTTCTTTAGCAGCCTTCTTGGTCTATTAGTTTCCACTGGAGCTGCCCTTGCAGCTTTAGCATTTCTGCTATCACTTCCTCTGCGTTTTGTAGCTTCTCTTCAATTCCAACAATCCTCGCTTCAGCTTCATCTATCCTCGAGTTAGTTTTTACTATTTCTCCTTTAAAATCCTCCAGCTGCTTGTTGTTATCTTGTCGGAACTCACGAATCTCTCTGAGAATCAAAGACAGAGTCACCGATTCCTCCTCATTATCTCCGTCCTGGCTTGCCGTGGGGGAGCTAGGCCCGTCGCCTTGCTGCATCTCTTTATGTTTATCAGCCTTCAGAGCGGACTTTTTAATCTTGTTCTTAGACATCATCCTTGCCCCTTTTATTAATATAGTTATACAATATTAAGTATTCCTCTAAATTCGATTTTGGGGCAGTTTACCTTCTTGTTGGCCGAGAGACCGTTTCCTTACGCTGCCATTCCCTTGATGACCCGGAAGTCCCCTAAAAGTTATTTATACAATGGTTTGTTATTTAGAGATACAGCAAGGTAACAGGTCCTTTACACCCAATGAGTCCATGCTGCCCAACTGACCAAACTGATCATAGTCATTGCCCAGGTGACCAAAAAAAATCCTATTAACCTTCATGTTTTTGGAATATGGGAGGAAACAAGAGCACCCAGAGGAAACCCATGAGGTCACAAGAAGAAGGAACAAACATTTTATGGACAGTGGTGGAATTGACCTAGTTATTGGCACGGAAATAGTGTTGTGCTAACAGCTATGCTACCACAATACTCAATCGTACAAAATTCTGTTCACTGCAGAATTAATTTCCAGTGTGCCTCTTGATCTGAAGTGTATTGAAAGAATAGAACTGCGCTCCAATATCAAGTTTCCTGTTGCTCTTGCAAATCAGCTGATTATGCTGGTTTGATGGTTCTGGCCCCAACTACTGCTGTTATAGCAGAAATGTAGATAGTCAAGAAATCCTCATTAAAATCTACAGGTGAGGAGTGTAGTTAGTAATCATCAGCTGATAGAATAAAGTGCAATCTTGCAGTGATACAGTGGCATCTGTTTCTGCTAAAGAAATTGAATTAGCCAATAATTTGAATTAAACATGGGAAATAACACAGCAAATTGGAAACTTAATGCAAAAAAATTGATTTATTACAAGAGCAATTTTGAAAATAGGCAAAGTAGATTGCATGTTAATAATAAGGCCAAATTAATATATAGTGAAGCCAGCAAATTTCAACAGCCTAAGTAGTGAATCAAATTCCAAAAGGTTTGTCTTGTTGAGATGTATTTCAAAAGCATTCACTCACACTCTTTCATAAAATAGTCTGCCTGTCTTATCAATGCATATTTGAGAAGTTTTAAAGGACAAAGCTCTGTACAGAGAATTTAAATTGGGTGGAATTATGCTAGATAAGCATAGATGTGGCTCATCAGGATGGAAAAATATGTATGACTGGTGAAAGATGTCTGGCGAAAGGCATAGAGAACAAACATCTGTTTCTGTCCTTATCAACATTGACACTTTGATGCTTAATTTTGATGAATACCCTTTAGGTTTTTAATTCACTGTTTAGATATAAGATTTTTAAGGCTTTCTTCCAAACTAATTAGCAACTTGTTACATTTACAAACCAAGATACATTCCCTATAAACCTTTATTTATAAAGGCACTATTTAATCAGGGGCAGTCTTCAAAGATTTATTGAGTAACTTACTGTATGTATGTATGTATGTATTTATTTAGAGTTCCAACAGAGAACAGCCTGTTCTGGCCTAAGGAACACCCAGCAACTCACTTATTTAACACTAGCCTAATCACAGGACAACTTAGGAGGAAACCTAAGCACCCAGAGGAAGCCCACATGGTCACGGGGAGAACGTATAAACTCCTTACAGATATCGCCAGATTTGAACTCCGAACTCCAATCCCCTGAGCTTTAATTGCTTCATGCTAACCTCTATACTATTGTGATGCAGAGGAGATTTACCAGGATGCTACCTGTAACAGAGAGCATGCCTTATGATGAAAGGCTGAGTGAGCTACGTCTTTTTCTTTGGAGATAAGGAGGATGAGAGGTGACTTGATATAGGTGTAAAAGATGATGAGAGGCATAGATCGAGTGAAAAGCCATAGACATTTTCTGGAATGTAATACTGTTGGGTATTTAATACTTCAGTAATATTTGAGTAATATTGCAAATATATTGCTAGATTAAGGAATCTTGTTATTTTAAATAAATCATTATGGGTTATAAGTAAAAGTATGTGAATGACATATGTCTTCACACCACCACATCATAAGTGGACACTTCGCTTAAAGTAAAAGTGACACTAAGACATGCATCCCCTGCTCCATGATTCCTGCAATTAGTTTAATGATTTGGAGTTATAAAACATAACAGTGATGGTAAAGAAACTGTAAACAAACTACAGATGATGACCTACCTGTTGAGGTGCAGCAAGACATTCGAATTTTAAAAAGTGCAGCGATAATTGGTCGGGTAAAACAAAAGTGCAGCATGTGCTTCTTCGGGAAGGGACAGACATGGTTGAACTTAAAAAAGGCAGAAAACGGACTAATTCATGAGTCCATAAACAGTGAGTACTGGATGATAATCACAAATTTTTAAAAAAGCAGAAATGGCTGGCTACTTCAGATAGGTAGATGTGTTCGACTGCACCAGAGATATTGTATACTGAGCAAACTGAGCGGTATTTCGAAGCAAATGAAATAGCCAAAGTGAGTGCTAGTTTTTCTGAGTGGATTGGGTGGAAATGCCCACAGTTTGCTTAGAACTTTGACTTCTCCAACCAAACCAACTGGAATAAACTTTGCTGTGTTATGTTCTGTAACATTTTAAAAACAGCCCAGCAGCAAGAGATTTCACACTGAGTTGGGTTTTAATATTAAAACCACTATCTTTATTAGTATCTACTTATAATATCGTAACTTAACCAAGATAAACAAATGTTAACAGTGTTATGTGCATTTATGTGTGCAATATAGCTCCCAAACGAAGTTAAGCTTGGGGAAACAAAGCTTAGAGTCTTGAGATGGTAAAGTAGGAAAGCTTGGTTCATCCATGGAATGAATGACAGGAGAGAGATGTTTGTAATCCAGGGTGAAACGTAGAAAAAGGATGGTTACGTCGAATTCCACAGGTAAATGAAAGTATCGTCGTCGAAGATCTTGTCCGTCGTGTTGTTCCAAATCCATATACAACTTATCACCAAAAGTGATCTGTCACAGGGATAATGTCTTCAAGGGATTACCACACAGCATACCCAGGCAAGGGTTAACACATGAGTGGTCTCCATAGGATATCCTGAAAAATCCACTCCTTTAGGATTATACAAAGTGACAGACACACATTCTGTTATGCATTCTGTACCGATGTTTAACCCACCCTTGTGGGCATAAGAGAGTTCCAAGCCTCAACTGCGACAAGCTGAAGCTACCAGCTTCCCAGTTTCTCTCTCTCTTCCTCTCTCTCCCTCTCTCGACTGACTTCTGACCATAACTTTCTGTGTCCCTGTTTTAAACTTAAACAAGCTGCAAGTCAGTCAGTGAACAACATCATAGTCCTGCCTCACTGAAGTGCTCTTTTAAAATAACAGTCCACAGCAAACGAAACCTGTGGGTTCATAACAGCTGATATCATGAAAGTAATGCAGAGACGTTTAGAACCAAAATCATTGTTGTTTGTAGAATGCTTTGTTTCCTAAACAGAATAGAAGAGGAAGAAACATATCATTTCAGGTTACATGGCTGAACTGAAGCAATTGTCCAAGAATTGCCAGTTCAATGGTAGGCTTAATGATGCACAGATAGATAATCTAGTTTGTGGAATCTTAAAAGAAAACATTCAAACATTGTTATAATTGAAGCACAACTCACATTTAAAGGAGCAGTTGAAATAGCTATATCAAGGGAAACCACATAAAGAGGTGCAACTGAGTTGTAGTCAGTCAAAGAATGAAAGTGAGTATCAACAATATTGCTATGTCTAAGTAGAAATCGGCCAGGCCAAACAAATTGTGCCACTGTTCCAGCAGGGGTTCGCATACACCAGACCAACACAGGTTTAAAGGTGAAAGTTGAAGAAAATCCAACAGAGTACAACATACCATGAGCATGTTGGGTTTAACCACTTTGGAGGAGGCTCCAGAACCTGAGATTGTTTCATAGCCACGTTTCCTGCCAAGCAGAGTAACCCCCACCCCAACCCGTCAGGAAAGACATTATCTCAGATAAAAAATCCTCCATATCCATTAAATATTTAGCCCGAAAAGGAACAATTTGAAATTTACTATGCTGTGTACATCTATAGAGTAGTTGTATTATATGCTGTTGTATACTGTATATATAGTGATATATGTATATAAGTTGAGATGGATTTGGATTTTCTATATTGGAAATCTATATTGATCTGGAGTTCATAGATAAGCAGGGAGGAATGATGTGTATTGAATATTTCAGTAACATTTTGTGTAATATTGTTAATATATCATTTAATTAAGCTTTCCTGTTCATTTAAATAACTCATTACACACTATATGTTATCACGCCATCATGTCATATGTGTGCACCTTGCTTAAAGTAAAAGTGAAAATAAGACACGCATTCCTGACTGTATTTCCTTTCAATTAGTTTTATGTTTTGGAGCTACAAAACATATCAAATACAAAGAGGCATAACTTCAGGCTGTTTGGAGGAAAGTGTGGTGGAGGATCAGAAATAGGTGTTTTTTACTTGGGGTGACTGGTTCAAGGAATGTGCTGCTGGGTTTGGTAGTAGAGGCCAATACACTAGGGGCATTTAGGAAACTCTTATTAGATTGGATGAACAAATGTTGATGGGAAAGGTTAGATTGAAAACAAGAGATTGTGCACAAACTGGAATTCCAGAGCAACATATTAAAATGTGTTCAAACTCCGGAAGGAGGGTGTCAGCCTGAAAAGTCATCTCTTTATACATTTCCATTGATGCTGCCTGACCTGATAAGTTCCTCCAGTATTTTGTGATGTTAGATTGAACTTGAACTAGACTGAAGGATCAGCACAATATTTTAGGCTGAAGAAGCTGTAATGAACTGTAATGTTCTGTGTTCTGACTAATTCAACAACTCATGGGCCCTTCCAATGTGAAAGGAAACAGGAGTACATCAGTAAAACCTATACTTTAGCAGGGAGGAATTTGATTGAAGTGTTTGAGGAACTTACAAGGAAAGTGATTGAGGGCATTGAGTTTGTTACAGTGTCATGAAATTTAAAAACGATTATGACAAAGGCTTATGTAGGTAGACTGACCAAGAAAGCTATTGCCTAAAAAATTCAAAGGAGAATGGCAAACAGAGCCAATATTGTGTCACTGGTAGAAAGCGAAATACAGGTGTCCCCCGCTTTACGAACGTTCTCTTTACAACATTTCGCTTTTACGAAGGACCTACATTAGTACCCGTTTTCGTTAACCGAAAGAGGATGTTCGCTTTTACGAAAAAAGATGCTGGCTTTAAACTTGTGTTTACCCCAAGAAAGACTACCATGTCCATTAAGCCTTGCGCAGGTAGGTGTGTGCGCACGTGTGACATGCGAATGCATGTATGTGTGCCCGTGCATGTATGTGTGAACGCGTGATGTGCACATGCATGTACGTGCCCTTTTTTTTCCAACAAATCGATTTTGGCTCAAACTTCCCGATTCTGTTAATTGAAACTACATTGTACATACATTATTTCTACTTCATATAAGCTGTGTGTTTATCATATCATTCCTGCCTTTACTGTATGTTAGTGTTATTTTAGGTTTTTTGTGTTATTTGGTAGGGTTTTTTTGGGTCTGGGAATGCTGAAAATATTTTCCCATATAAATTAATGGTAATTGCTTCTTCACTTTACGCCATTTCGGCTTACGAATGGTTTCAAAGGAACGCTCTACATTCAGATAACCGGGGAAACCTGTATAGTTGTTGCTGGGATCTTTGGGACTGGCAGGTTGCAGCAGCAAGCTTCCCCAGGCCTCAACATTCAGTCTGCACACCACTCTTGCATGGCTATTTGAGTTACCGTCGCCTTCCAGTCCATAGACCATAACACCAGAAGACATAGGAGCCGAATTAGGCCATTCAGCCCATCGAGTCTGCTCTGCCATTCCATCATGGCTGATCCTGGATCCCACTCAAACCTCATACACCTGCCTTCTCACTATATCCTTTGATGCCCTGTCCAATCAGGAAACTATCAACTTCCGCCTTAAATATACCCACGAACCTGGCCACCACCGGAGTCTGTGGCAGGGCATTCCACAAATTCACTACTCTCAGGCCGAAAAAATTATTCTTTCCTTCTGTTCTAATAGGTCATCCTTCAATTTTGTGTCCTCTAGTTCTGGATACCCCACCATAGGGAACACCCTCACCACATCCACCTTATCTAGCCCCTTCAACATTTGGTAGGTTTCAATGTGTTCCCTCCGCACTCTTCTAAATTCCAGTGAGTATAGGCCCAAAGCTGCCAAACACTCCTCATATGTTAACCCCTTAATTTCTTCCCCGTTCTTATGCTTGGTTTGAACAACAACTGAACCTCTTGACCATGACTGCATGCTTTTTATGCATTTAGTTTCTGCATTATGATTGGCTGATTAGATATTTGCATTTATAAGTGTATACCTGATAAAGTGCATATTATGGACAATGATATAATCATATGGTAGGGTAACAATAAATGCATTTGCTAAAGATTTTGCCTTTGAAGAGAAAAGATTTAGGTTGCAGGAAATTAGTAAGTCAGAATAGTGAGAAATATATTTTAATGCACAGAAGTGTATGATAATGTACCTGGGAATGTATAACAAGATGGATAAATGTACAATAAGTTGTAGCATATTGATCAGGGTGGAGGAAAGAAAAGGGCCATGGGAAATGACCCCAGACCCTTAAAGATATAGTTATGCAATATGTTCTTTCGTTAGTCGAGGCAGAGAACAAAAGCACAAAGAGGCTTTGCTATGTACATATAGAGCACTATGTGAATGTGCTAAAGATTCTGGTCCCTGTGAAAGAAAAAAAACTGCACTTGGAGAAGGTGGAAAGAGAATTTGTCAGAACCATAAAATCTCAGCTCTGAGAAAAGATTACATATATTGCAGTACAGGGGTTGAGTGCAGACATAATAGACATACATAAAATTAACAGAGAATTAATAAGAAGCACCTAAATTCCTTGGGAGAGCTGTTGAAAGTGAAGAGTCATAAAGTAATTAGAAGAGAGACGAGGAAAGGGCTTTCCAGCCAGACGGTGTGTGAAGTCTGGAACATAGTGTCTGAAAGGATGAGAAAAGAAGAAATCCACATCATATTTAAACTATGCTTGAATGCACAGTTGGAGCTGTGACCTGCAGGCCTATGGATCTAGTGCTGGAAGGGGAATTAGGCTGAGTAGGTTGTTGTTTGGCTGGCTGATGCAAGAAACTGAATTGCTTCCCTTCTATTTCATAGCTTTTCCATAAGTCTGTAAGTCAAAAGAGCAGAATCAGGGCACAAACACAAAACAGTCTGCAGATGCTGTGGTCAAAGAAACACACACAAAACGCTAGAGGAACTCCGCAAGTTGGGCAGCATCCATGGAAATGAACAGTCAACGTTTCAGGCCAAGACCCTTCATCAGGACTGAAGAGGGAGGGGGCAGGGGCACTAAAGGTGGGGGGAGGATGGGAAGGAGAAGGCTGGTAGGTTCCAGGCGAAAAACCAGTAAAGGGTAAGATCAAGGGGTGGGGGAGGGGAACCAGGGAGGGGATAGGTAGTAAAGTTGAGGAAGGAATAGGGGGAAACACAATGGGTAGTAGAAGGAGGTGGAACCATGAGGGAGGTGTAGGCAGCTGGAGGAGGGGGCAGACTGAAACTGGGATGGAAGAAGGGAGGGGGAGGGAATTACTGGAAGTTGGAGATTTCAATGTTCATGCCAAGGGGCTGTAGACTACGCAAACGGTATATGAGGTGTTGCTCCTCCAACCGGAGTTTGGCCTCATCACGGCAGTAGAGGAGGTCATGTACGGACATACCCGAATGGGAATGTGAAGCGGGAATGAAGTGGATGGCAACCGGGAGATCCTGTCTGTTGTGGCGGATGGAGCGGAGGTGCTCAACGAAGCGGTCCCTCAATCTGCATCGGGTCTCACCGATGTAGAGGATGCCGCACCAGGAGCACCGGATGCAATCAGGGCATTTGGCCCATTGATTCTACTCCCTCATTCCTTCATGGCTGATTTATTATCTAACTCAACCCTATTCTTCTGCCTTCTCCTCATAACCTTTGACAAACTTACTAATCAAGAAATAATCAAGCAACACACATCAAAGTTGCTGGTGAACGCAGCAGGCCAAGCAGCATCTATAGGAAGAGGTGCAGTCGACGTTTCAGGCCGAGACCCTTCGTCAGGACTAACTGAAGGAAGAGTGAGTAAGGGATTTGAAAGCTGGAGGGGGAGGGGGAGATGCAAAATGATAGGAGAAGACAGGAGGGGGAGGGATAGAGCCGAGAGCTGGACAGGTGATAGGCAAAAGGGGATACGAGAGGATCATGGGACAGGAGGTCCGGGAAGAAAGACAAGGGGAGGGGTGCCCCAGAGGATGGGCAAGAGGTATATTCAGAGGGACAGAGGGAGAAAAAGGAGAGTGAGAGAAAGAATGTGTGCATAAAAATGAGTAACAGATGGGGTACGAGGGGGAGGTGGGGCCTAGCAGAAGTTAGAGAAGTCAATGTTCATGCCATCAGGTTGGAGGCTACCCAGACGGAATACAAGGTGTTGTTCCTCCAACCTGAGTGTGGCTTCATCTTTACAGTAGAGGAGGCCGTGGATAGACATGTCAGAATGGGAATGGGATGTGGAATTAAAATGTGTGGCCACTGGGAGATCCTGCTTTCTCTGGCGGACAGAGCGTAGATGTTCAGCAAAGCGGTCTCCCAGTCTGCGTCGGGTCTCACCAATATATAAAAGGTCACATCGGGAGCACCGGACGCAGTATATCACCCCAGTCGACTCACAGGTGAAGTGATGCCTCACCTGGAAGGACTGTTTGGGGCCCTGAATGGTGGTGAGGGAGGAAGTGTAAGGGCATGTGTAGCACTTGTTCCGCTTACACGGATAAGTGCCAGGAGGGAGATCAGTGGGGAGGGATGGGGGGGACGAATGGACAAGGGAGTTGTGTAGGGAGCGATCCCTGCGGAATGCAGAGAGAGGGGGGGAGGGAAAGATGTGCTTAGTGGTGATCAATCTCAGTTTTAAATATACCCAATGATTTGGCCTCCACAGCCATCTGTGGCAATGAATTCTACAGATTCATTACTCTCTGGCTCAAGAAATTCCTTTTCATCTCTGTTGTAAAGCTATGTCCTTGTATTCTGAGGCTGTGCCCTCTGGTCCAAGATTCCTTCACGATAGGAAACACCCTCTCCATTTTCATTCTATCTAAGCCTTTCAATATTCGATAAGTTTCAATGAGATTCCCCCTCATTTCTTTGAAGCTCCAGTGAGCACAGGTTCAAAGCCATCAAACTCCTGGAATCATTCTCGTGAACTTCTAGACCCTTTCCAATGCCAGCACATCTTCTCTTAGATAAGAAGCCCAATGCCTCTATAAAGGCGTATGGGTTCCCAAATTAATCTTTGGTTGGTAGCCCTAAAAATATCACATAATGTCATCTGCGTTTGGAATCTGCTTCTGAAACTCATTTCATTTAAATTGATGGAAAATATACAGAACAACATGTTGATTCTTCCGTTTAGTGTGTTTAGCACAACCATCATTACCAAGACGGCATCCATCAATAAGGAACTCCATCACTCAGGACATGCCCTTTTCTCATTGCTACCAGCAAGGAGGAGGTACACACTCAATGTTTCAGAAACAGCTTTCTCCTCTCCGTCATCAGATTTCACAATGGGCAATGGACCCATAAACACCTCCTTAGTATTTTTCCCTCTCTTTTTGGACTAAATAAATTTAGTTTTCTTTTATATATAGTTTTTATTGTAGTTTATAGATTTTATTATTATGTATTGCAATGTACTGCTGCTACAAAACAACAAATTTCATGACGTTTTGTCAGTGATATTAAACCTACTTCTGATACTGATTTATTTGGGGATGAAATTGATACTTCTTAGGCTTAGTGACGAGTGTGTCACTTAATTCCATTCTGTCCTCCTGTTGATCAACTAAAAAAATATGAATATTTAAAATATTCTTCATAACTCTGTGGCTTACTCTTATCACATTGCAAAGATTAACATTACAAAAGCACTTAAAAATCCAGTATGATAAAATTAGTTTAACCCAGAAAATTGAGGATTAATTCCAGAAAATCTATGTCATATCATCTGGTGGAAATTGATTCTTATGTTTGTTTTCCATGTATGTGTGTGAAAGGGAAAAGTGAAACAAGAGGAAACCAGGCTAGAGCTTGACTTTGAAATTTGTTAGATTTTCACTTATCCTGGATGGATACTTTTATGCTAAAGGTGGTTGCTAAAACAGGGTTCAATTGCGGATAAAGAACCTACAGCAAAGTTTAGGAGTTTTCAGGTGAGCCACAAGCATGGCCATCTTGCGTGTGGAGCCAAAGGAAATGGGAGAGATTTTAACTAAATATTTCACACCATATGGTATGGAGGGGCCAGTGCACAGGATTAGAAAAAGCCACAGAAAGTTGTAAACTTAGCCAGTTCCATCAGGGGCACTAGTCTCCCCATCAATGAGGACACCTTCAAAAGGGGATGTCTCAAAAAGGCAGCATCCATCATTAAGGACCCCTATCACTCAGGACATGCCCTCTTCTCATTGCTACCATCACTGAGGTACAGGAGCCTGAAGATACACTCTCAACATCTTAGAAGTAGCTTCTTCTCATCCACCATCAGATTTCTGAATGGACAGTAATTCCATGAACACCATCTCACTACTTTTTCTCCTCTCTTTTTGCACTACATATTTAACTTATTTTTAAAATTTATACACTTATTGTGGATTATCTCTTTATAAATTAATATCAACTGCTGCTGCAAAGCAACAAATTTCACGATATATGCCAGTATTATTAAATCTGACTCTGATTCTGATTCTTTTCAGTTTTCTTTGTGAAGAAAGCAATGGAAGGAAGGCGAGGCAATGGGGTAAATGAGTGGTGCTATCTTTGACTACATATGAAGTATCAGGGACATGGTACTGGAAGCCTTAAGGTGAAATAGATTCAAATTCAGATCTACTTATCACATGTACATCAAAACATAAAGTGAAATGAGCCAACAACCATTGCACCAAAGGATGTGCTGGGGGCTGCCTGCAAGAGCCACCACACATTCCAGCACCAACACTGTATGCCCATCATGCTTGGCGGACTAAGCAACAAAGAAACATCAGCAAAACAATCACCATTCCTCCCTCCATTAAAGTAGAAGAATCCCCAAGACATGACCGAGTACATTCTCGGATTTTGTGGGAAGTTAGAAATTAAACTGTGGAGGTCCTTGCAGACATTTTTCCTTCATATTTGACCACACATAGTGTTTTGGTAGATGGTCTTTAGGAGGGTGCCAGAGTAGCATAGTGGCTTGTGCAATGCTTTACAGCGCCAGCGACTGGGGTTCCATTCTCATTGTCCATGTGACTGATTCCTCTCGGTGCTCTGGTTTCCTCCCATTTTCCAAGCATGGCGACTCTTGCGGGCTGCACCCAACATGACTATATTGGTTGTTGATACAAGTGACATATTTCACTATATGTTTTGATATTTCAATGTACAAGTGACAAATAAAGTTTATCTAATCCAACCTAGTGAAGTACTATTGTTTATAAAGGGTAGCAAAAACAAGCCAGAAAACTGTAGAATTGGTGTTGGGCAAATCGAGGTGAGCTTGATGGACAAAATCTACCATGGAGAGACATGGTCTGATTTGGAACAGTCAATTTGTCTTTGTGCATGGAAAGTGATGTTTGACAAATCTCTTGGACGTTTTCAGAGAGGTGACATTGAGGGTGCATGAGGACGGGGCAGTGGATGTTTTATACACATATATATGGACATCGGCAAGGTCTTTGACAGGTTCCCTTATAGCAGGCTAGTCTCGAAGTTGGACCTTTGTTGTTTGTAATTTATATAAATGATTTGGATGTGAATGTATAAGGATGATTAGTGAGTTTGTGGATGATACTAAAATACATGGTGTTGTAGACAGCATGGAAGATTATGAAAAAAAATATAGGGGGATCTTTCTCAGCTATGTGGGCTGAGGATTGGCAAAATGCTCTCAATCCAGATAAATACGAGGAATTGCATTTTGGAATACCAAACCAGGGTAGGACTCCAAAAAAAAATAGTTGGGCACTGAGGAGGTATGGAACAGAAGAATATAGAAGTTCAAGTGCACAGTTCACTGAAAGTGGTGTTACAGGTAAATAAAGTGTTGAAAAAGGTATTTCATACACTGGACTTGAGTCAGGTCAGTGAGTATGGAAGGTTGGAAGTTATACAACAGATTGCTAATGTCTTTGGTGACATATCAAATCTGCTCAAACTCCTAATGAAATATAACTGCTTAAAAATGGGTGTCAGACTCAGCTACTCTTTAGTGTTTATGGACAGAGGACAATGAACAAGTTTCAGGAAGAAGTAAGCATTTAATTGGATATATTCTTTTGGAAATTATTTGGTATAAATGTAACATGTTGTAAGGTTTCACTGCTGAGGCTAGAGTAATAGCTTCTATGTAATGTTCCACTGCTAAGGTAATGGTTTCTCTGTAGCAGCAATGTTTTGGTTAAGACTAGAAATAACGGGGCTTTGGAATGCAGGGACTATCGAATGGGAGAAATGTTGTTCTTTCTTGTGTGTCCGGGAGCTGAGTTTTTCCGCGGTTTTTCGTCGGGGAGCGATAGAGAGGACGCCAATGGAGAGAGTTGGTAGACCACCGGATGGAGTGGACTGAGGAGCAAGGGTCCGAGGGCTGGCTACGCTTGGAGGTCGACGGGAACAAATGAACGAACAGTGAGCTCCAACCATGCGCAATAGACTGTTTCATGAGAATGGGCTCTTCTTTTTTTTTGTTTCTTTACTAACCATATAGTCAAATTAAGAAATAAAAACTTTCATCATTTAATTGCATATTGCGTACTGTTTGATATTTTGTGGTATGGACGTAACCGGGCAACACATCACGCAGCATCCACATGAATGAGAGTTCTCAGTTTGGTGGGGCCAGAAGCTGTCTTTCCCTAGACGGGCTGGCCGAACCTGAGCAGTATTTCTCCAAATGCCCTCTGTCTGTGCAGTCAAACAAAAAGGTTTGCAGTCATATAGCAACTTCCACATCTGTTTCAAGTCACTTCAAAGCTCTATCCAGCTAAGGAAGTACTTCAGAAGTGCAACCACCACAGCGCATCAGCAAATCAATCCATGCACAGTGAAAGTACGGGGAAGAATGAGTGAAGTGTCAAACTGGTTAAATTACCGAATCCCAAGGCCTAGCAACCAGTGACTTCAACTGTACCATATAGTCTACAGGGACTACTTTATGTTTTAGTAACACGTCGTTGATTGCGCTATTAGGCATGTATTCAGCATGTGTTATTAGGTGCGTATTGATCTGTACATGTGTGCTGAGTTCGGATTATGCCAGTAAAGAACCATGAAACTTAACTCCCATCTCCAGCGTTTTTATTAATAGCATTGTTGTGTAACCAGGCCACATACACAACAAATTGGCGACAAAGTTGAACCTACATTGTATTGGAACGCCCTGTTTTAATTGATAATGACACTCAGAAGAAGAGTGCAAGGAACAAGCCAAGGAGGAGGAGAAGCGAGGCCACGAGTCTGAAAGGATGTAGGAGCACAGCTGAGGTCGGGAACATCAGGAGACCAGAGACACAGTCGGAGCCGCAGCACGTCCAGCTGAGACCACAGCCGGCACTGACCCCCAGGGGCTGAGGATCTGCCTGCCCCAGAAGGGAGATAAAAAGGAGCGACACACACACACACCTAGACAGAGTGGGCTCGTGGTGATAGCAAACAGGACACGCGAGTCAAAAAGGAAAATAAGGGGAAAACAGGGCTAAATTAACATAAAGGTGGAGATAATTGGAACCATTACAGCATTTGGTAGTGGCATTGAAGACTGGGCAACTTACATTGAAAGAGTGGCATTATATTGTGAGGCTAACAGTGTTAAGGATGAAAAGATAGCCAGTGTCTTACTCAGTATTATGGAAGCAAAAACATATGGGCTGCTACGGAGCTTGTTAACCCCTGAAAAGCCAGCTGACAAAATGTTCAAGCAAATAGTAGACAATCTCCAACAGCATTTAAATCCCAAACCACTGGTCGTTGCTCAAAGATATAAATTTCACAAACGAAATCAGAGCAAAGATGAAAGCGTTTCTGAATATTGTGCTAAATTGCGCAAATTATCAGAAAATTGTCAATTTGGAGCTGGTCCATCGGACGCATTGAGGGACAGGTTAGTGTGTGGCATGCACTGTGAAACCAGAGAGAAGCAGCTCCTGGGTGAAAAAGACCTTATATTAGAGAAGGTGCTGAACATTGCAATAGCAACAAAAACAGCAGCACGGGGTGCTTCAGAGATACCGCAAAAATCTCTGGAATATGCTACAAATAAAACGTCACTGAACAGAAATGAAGGAAGAAATGTTACCATTGTGGGAACATGACACATGACCCTGATGACCGTTGGTTTAGAGACGAAGAATGCAGAAACTGTGGCAAACAGGGCCACACTGGCAGAGTATGCAAAGCTAGTAAACAGCAGAAAAAGGACAAAATACAGAGAAAAAAGAAACCCCAGAAAGGAAAACACAACAATGTACACAAAATAGAAGAAAGCAGTTCTGATGAAAACGACACTGACAAAACTGAATTGTCTTATCTGCAACTTCACAGCGTGAAAGAAACAGATGATCGAAGAGTAATAAGGATCACTCCACAAGTGGCAGGTATGAGACTGAAAATGGAGTTGGGCACAGGCTCAGCTTTAACAGTGATGTCTGTACATGACTACAAACAACTGTTTTCTCAAATACCTCTGAAACAAACTAAACTACTGCTAAAGACTTACACAGGACAGAAAGTGCGTCCCAAAGGTGAAGTTAAAGTGACAGTGACCTACAGAGACAAAACACAGCAGCTGAACCTCTATGTTCTGAAAATGGAGGACCACCCATGCTGGGACGTGAATTGTTCAGGAAAATCCAGTTGGATTGTCGCACCATCACAACACTATATGTGCCAGCAAAGGAGGGCAGCTCGGTGGGGAAGATGTCCACAGATCTCCTCTCACCCATTGTCTATTATTATAACAAGGAGGAGGAGCTAGACAGCATCAATGATGAGGACGAACGTTGTATCCGTGGCCGCAACTCAGATGAAGATACAGAGGATGCAAGTGAGACAGATATTGCCAATAAGCAGAATGATGAAGACTACCTGGAAGTAAAAGAGCAGATTTACCAGGAGAAATTGACATCTCTCAAAAGACAGCTACAGCAGTTACAGGAAGGCACTTAGCAGGAGTATCAGAAAAGGATGAAGAAACTAGATCAACAATACAAGAAAAGAATACGAAATGCAGAGCTTTTTCTGCAACTGGAGACAGAACAAGTGGAAAGGAATTATGTTAAAGAGAAGAAAGCAACAGTGAAGGAACTTGAAGACAAAAAGATTGAGTTAGAAGAAAAGGAAAAGATGATTGAGAATGAGAGGCTAACAATGGAACTCACAGGAGATTCTATGGAGGTAAAGGCAATAGTGACTAGGAAACTAAGGAAGAGACCTAATGACCCTGTTCCAATACAGACAAAAGACAAAAACCTGCACCTGTGCAGTTAAATTACTTGTTAACAGATGAACAGATAATGGAAGATCTGCGAACTCTCAATAAGCTAAAATCTCTGTAAAAGACCAGCATCTCCATCTTCTCCTGAGCATCTTTCCAGCACTCCTGCTGAATCACCAGCACAAAGATATAAAGCACGAATAGAAGATGGAAAGTTATATTACGATAAGGGATGGTATCATAAAGGTCAGGCTATCTATTTGGACTCTAAGGAGAATACGAAGATTGGCTGTGTAATTAGCTCAGTTGGAACAAATGAGATATGGGTAAGGAAGACAAGTGATCACACAAAGATGCGTATATATCTAGAACAGCTGCACAGAGGAGTCTTCATTATACGGAGGTGATCTGCTGCCTAGAACTCTTAGCAAGTTGGAAGAACACACCTTCTTAACTCCCTATGCTCAGAGGTCAACTTTTCATGACTTTTATATGGAAATCTGTATTAAAACAAACAAGTTTATTGACAGACTATTTGAAGACACTTTCCAATGCCATCTCAGTTTTGATGATTGTACATATTTTTAAGAATAACATTCAGCTTTTCATGGATTGCACTTTGCTTTCGTCATCTTTGCAAGATGGAGGTGACAATCTAGAGAAGACACTCCCCCCGCCTCCCGGAGACTTGAGTTATAAATGGGTCTTAGACCAAAAGTAACAAAAATGTTTGTTATAATTTGATATTATTGTTACAAAGTAAACAAATGGTTGGCGTTTGCATGTTAAGGGTAAACATATTTGTTTAGCATAGTGCCCCAGTAAAGAAAGGTTGATACACTATTAAAATAAAAAGGGAGGAGTGTACCATATAGCCTACAGTATATTAAGGGACTACTTTATGTTTTAGTAACACGTCATTGAATGTGCTATTAGGTGCGTATTGATCTGTACGTGTGTGCCGAGTTCGGATTATGCCAGTAAAGAACCATGAAACTTAGCTCCCGTCTCCAGCGTTTTTATTACTAGCATTGTTGTGTAACTGGGCCACATACACAACATGAACTGAATAAATCTAGAATAAGCAGTGAGAAAACTTACAGGTTGTTTGCGAATTATCCTAGGGTCACCAGCTGCCCTGCAAAAAACAGAAATACGTCTTTACCTGTTCCATTCTACAGCTGGTCTACAGCAATGCGATTCTGTCGTCTTGAAACAAGACACTCATTTGAGGGACAATAAGTGGTCTGGAAAATGTTCATCATTCATCCATGAACAAATAAATCAAGGTAAAAATGGGGACACATTTAAACAGAGTCATAGAACAATGCAGCAAAGAAACAGAGCTTTTGGTCTATCTAGTTAATACTGAACTGTTATTCTGCTGAGTCCCACTGACTCTCATTTGGAACCTCCCCCTCTAAACACCTCCATTCCATACATTTATCAAAATATCTCTTGAAATATGAGCAGGAGTCACCACTTCTGCTGGCAGCTGGTTGCACACTCTCACCACCCTCTGAGTGAAGAAGTTCCCTCTCAGGTTCCCCTAAAGTATTTCACTTTTCACTCTCAGCCTATGATTTCCAGCTCTACTCTCACTCAATCTCAGAGAAAAAAGCCTGCTTGCATTTTCCCTATCTATACCTCTTAAAATTTTGTTTACCGCTATCAAACAGACCCTTAATCTTTTATATTCTAGGGAATGTTAAAATTCTAACTTGGTCAACTTTTCCCAATAACTCAGATCCTCTTATTCCAGCAATATCCTTGTAATATTTTTCTCTACACTCTTTCAGTCTTATTGATGTTATTCCTGTAGGTATGAATCCAAAGAAAAGAAAGTATTTCTAATTATACAACTCTCTTTCACAATGTTTGGACAGTTACCAGTGTTTTAATGATCTTGAAGAGGTTTTGTGTATTGAATATTGGAAGCAAATAGTTAAAGTTATACACTACAATCACACAAGAGCAATGTCATAATAACCAGTTGGTTGAAGGATAAATTATAGCCAGGGCAATGGTGATTGTCATCTTGCTCTGCTTTGAAATATTTCCGTGGGGTCTTTTATATTTACTTGGGTTTGATTTCAACGGTACGATATCTAGTCTTGCAGTGAATATTTGAACTGTGAAACACAATCAGTACTTCTAGGTGCACCATGTGGAAATCATTTGCTGGCCTTTGTGCATGTGATTTATCAGACATGAGGATGTTGGATGCACAGCAGGGAAATAGATCAGCATTGCAATACTTGTGTGACATCAATGCTGCAACATAGGAGAGGGGTGCAAGAAAGCATGTGTAGTATTGTTATGTTATTGTGAGCAACACACACAAAGTTCTGGAGGAACTCAGCAGGACAGGCAGCATCCAAGGAGGGAAATAAACAGCTGGAGTTTCAGGCTGAGACCCCGTATTGAGATCCTGATAAAGGGGCTTGGTCTGAAACACCATCTATTTCCCTCCATTGATGTTGCCTAAACTGCAGAGTTTTGCCTGCCTTTTGTGTGAGAATGCACAATATCAAGAGTGTGAAAATGATAAAAACAGCCATTATTTACAGTGTGTCAGTAGTGGGCCTGATTGTTATTAGACTCTATCCGCAAATGAGTCCTCGACTTCCTCATCAGGAGATCACAGTCTTTGACTATACCTCCTCCTTGCTGACAATCAACACAGGTACATCTCAAAGATGTGCACTTAGCCATCTGCTTTACTCTGCCTACACTGATGAACGCTCAAACACCTTTTATGAATTGATAGATGACACTGCTGTTGATGAAATCTCAGAAGGCAAAGAGCAGGTGTACAATAGTGAGATTTATCAGTTGGTTGAATGGTGTCACAATAACATTGCACTTAACATCATTAAGACCAAGCAATTGACAGACTGTGGACCTCAGGAAGGGGAAGTAAGGAGAACACATACCAGTCTTCATTGACGGGTCAGCAGCTGTAAACACCTGGATGTCACCACCTCCCAGGTTCTGTTCTAAGCCCAATACATTGATGCAATAGTGAAGGGACATTAACTCCTCTACTTCATTAGGAGTTTGAGGAAATTTAGTATATCACCAAGGACTCTTGCAAATTTCTTTAGAAATGTGGTGAAGGAGACAGAAGGCCATGGAAGAAAGACAAAACAGCGTGGGGCGGGGAGCACCACAGGGAGGCGATGGGCGGGCAAGGAGATAACATGAGAGAGGGACAAGGGGAAGGAAAAGGGTGAAGGGGGGGAGGAAAGCATTACTGGAAGTTTGAGAAATCGATGTTCATGCCATCAGGTTGGAGGCTACCCAAACAGAATATAAGGTGTTTTTCCTCCAACCTAAGTGTGGCCTTATCACAAAAGTGAAGGAGGCCATGGATGGACATATCGGAATGGGAATGGGAAGTGGAATTAAAATGGGTGCCACTGGGAGATCCTGCTTCTTCTGGCAGACAGAAGATGCTTGGTGAAGTGATCCCCCAATTTACATCGGGTCTCATCAATATACAGGAGGCCACACCAAGAGCGCCGAACACAGTAAATGACCCTAACAGATTCACATGTGAAGTATCGCCTCACCTGGAAGGAGTGTCTGGGGCTTTGAATGGTAGTGAGGGAGGAGGTGAAGGAGGAGGTGAAGGGGCAGGTGTAGTACTTGTTCCGCTTGCAAGGGTAAGTGCCAGGAGGGAGATCAGTGGGGAAGAACGAATGGGCAAGGGAGTCGCTTAGGGAGTGATCCCTGCAGAAAGCAGAAAGTGGGGGGGAGGGGGAAGATATCTGTGGTGGTGGGATCTAGTTGGAAGCGGTGGAAGTTTTGGAGAATTATATGCTGGACGTGCAGGCTGGTGGGGTGGTAGGTGAGGACAAGAGGAACCCTATCCCTGGTAGGGTGACAGGTAGGAGCAGATGTGAGTGAAATGGAAGAGGTGCAATTGAGGGCAGCGTTGATGGTGGAGGAAAGGAATCCCCTTTCTTTGAAAAAGGAGGACATCTCCTTTGTTCCATAATGAAAAGCCTCATTCTGAGAGCTGAGGTGACTGAGACGGAGGAATTGAGAGGAAGGTGCTTTTACAAGTGGCAGGGTGGGACAAGGTATAGCCCAGGTAGCCGTGAGAGTTCATTGTTCTATAATAGATACCGGTGGATAAGCCTTCTCTCGAGATAGAGGCAGTGAGATCGAGAAGTGTCAGAAATGGGAAGGGAAGTGTCAGAAATGAACCAGGTAAATTTGAGGGCAGGGTGCAAGTTGGAGGCAAAGTGGATGAAATTGACGAGTTTAGCACGGGTACAGGAAGCAGCACCAATGCAGTCATCTATGTAGCATAGGAAAAGTGCAGGGCTGTCACCAGTGCAAGTTTGGAACATAGACTATTCCATGTAGCCGACAAACAGGCAGGTATAGCTGGGACCCATGCAAGTGCCCATAGCTACACCTTTTCTTTGAAGGAAATGGGATGAGGCAGAGGAGAAATTATTTAGGATGAGGACAAGTTCCGTTAAGTAGAGGTGAGTAGTGATGGAGGGGAACTGGATGGGTCTGGTGTCCAGAAAGAAACGGAGAACTTTAAGGCCTTCCTAGTTGGAGATGGAGGTGTATAGGGACTGGACATCCATAGTAAAAATAAGATGATGGGGGCCAGGGAACTTGAAATCCTTTAAAAGATCAAGAGCATGTGAGGTGTCACAGATGTAGGTTGGAAGGGACTGAACCAGGGCAGATAAAACAGTCATATTTCCCATCAACACACATAAAAATTGCTGGTGAACGCAGCAGGCCAGGCAGCATCTATAGGAAGAAGTACATTCAATGTTTTGGCCGAGACCCTTCGTCAGGACTAACTGAAGGAAGAAATAGTAAGAGATTTGAAAGTGGGAGGGTGAGGGGGAGATCCGAAATGATAGGAGCCAGAGGAGGATATATGGCTGTAATAGCAAGTCTGAGTCAAAATGTGGTCGAAAATTTGAAGGGCTAACCTTCTGTGATTTTTACTCTTCCTTATATCAATCAGAGTCTCCTCGAGATTCTAAATATATGAATGACTTTTTAGATAATTTAGACCTCCCTGAGATTTCACAGGATATGTCTTCTATGTTAGATACTCCCATTACCATGGATGAGATTAAGAATGTTATTTTCTCTATGAATTTGGGGAAAGCTCCTGGCCCTGATGGGTTTACCGTAGAATTTTATAAATGTTTTGCTCCTTCATTAATCCCTTGGCTCTGTAGGGTTTTTGAGGCTTCATTAAAACTTGGTAAACTTCCTGAATCTTTCAATAGAGCGTCAATTTCTCTAATATTAAAGAAGGATAAAGATCCTGCTCAATGTGCATCTTATAGACCAATATCTTTATTAAATGTTGATTCTAAAGTTTTTTCTAAGTTATTAGCAAATAGATTAGAAAAAGTACTTCCTTCTATTATTTCGGAAGACCAAACGGGTTTTATTAAAGGTCGTTACTCTTTTTATAATATTCGCACACTGTTAAATATCGTTTATACTCCCTCACAAAATGTTCCTGAGTGTGTTATCTCTTTAGATGCTGAGAAAGCTTTTGATAGAGTAGAATGGCCTTATTTATTTAAGGTGCTTGAAATGTTTAATTTTAGCTCGAAATTTATATCCTGGATTAAACTGTTATATCATTCTCCTGTGGCCTCGGTCCGTACTAACTCTTTAAGTTCACCTTTTTTCCCTCTTTTTCGAGGTACTCGACAAGGTTGTCCTCTTAGTCCCTTATTATTTGATATTGCATTAGAACCTCTTGCAATTGCCATTCGAGAATCTCCAAATATTACTGGGATAACTCGGGGCTTAAAGTCCCATAAAATATCACTCTATGCTGATGATTTACTTTTATATATTTCTAATCCTCAAAAATCCATCCCGGCTGTTTTAGAGATATTAGCACAATTTGGTCTTTTTTCAGGTTATAAATTAAATCTTAGTAAGAGTGAACTCTTTCCGATTAATAAACAACTTCCCTTATATTATAAATATCCATTTAAATTAATAATTACTTTTCATATCTTGGGATTAAAATTACTTGTAAATACAAAGATTTATTTAAGACTAACTTTTTACCATTAATAGACCATATTATTCAACTTTCATCTAAATGGTTTCCTTTATATTTAACTTTGATTGGTCGTATTAATGCAGTTAAGATTTTTTTTTGCCAAAATTTTTATATATATTTCAGGCATTACCAATCTTTGTTCCAAAATCTTTTTTTGACAAAGTTGACTCTAAAATTTCTTCATTTATTTGGCAGAATAAAAACCCGAGACTGGGTAAAATACATTTACAGAAAGCTAAGAGAGATGGAGGCTTAGCATTACCTAACTTTAGATTTTATTATTGGGCAATTAATATTCGACATATGAAATTCTGGTTACTTGACCAGGATATACTATCTATTCCTAAATGGGTAGCATTGGAATTACAATCTGTTCAGGGTTTTACACTTGGCTCTATTTTAGGTTCCTCTCTTCCTTTTGATTTGAAACGCCTTAAACAGGTGTCTAACCTGATAGTTAAATATACCTTACGTATTTGGTTTCAATTCAGAAAATTTTTTGATTTTAATCAATTTGGGTTAGCGATTCCTATTTTAGGTAACATATTTTTTCCTCCCTCTTTTACGGATCGCGCTTTTCAAATTTGGAAGATTAAGGGTATTTCACGGTTTTTGGATTTATTTTTAGATGGTTCCCTTAAGTCTTTTGAACAATTATCTAATAAATATTACTTATCAAGAATACATTTTTTTAGATATCTACAAGTTAGAAATTTCCTAAGTACTATACCTTCTTCCTTTCCAATGCTTCCTCCTACATACATTTTAGATACTATAATTAACCTTAATCCATGTCAGAAAGGTGCATCGGCTATGATTTATAATATTATTATGAAACTTGGGAAAGCTCCATTTGATAAGATTAGGGTAGATTGGGAACAGGAATTGGGGTTTACCATTTCCGTGGATGACTGGGGGCAGATTTTACAATTAGTCAATACTTCCTCTATCTATGCTAAACATTCCCTAATTCAATTTAAAGTTGTTCATAGAGCACATATGTCCAAAGATAAGTTAGCGTGCTTTTATTCTCATATTAATCCTTTTTGTGATAGATGTCCGGGGCAGATAGCCTCTCTAACTCATATGTTTTGGTCTTGCCCTACTTTGGAAACTTTTTGGAGAGACATTTTTAATATTATCTCCAAGGTATTGAATATAGATCTCTCTCCTCACCCTATTACTGCTATCTTTGGACTACCTAAAATTACCAGTAATCTTTCCCCTTCAGAATGATTGCATTTCTTACTTTAATGGCGAAAAGATGTATCTTACAACGTTGGAAAGAGCTTAATGCTCCAACTACCTTTATTTGGTTTTCTCAGACAATATTATGCTTGAATTTGGAGAAAATTAGAAGCAATCTTTATGATTCCTCATTTAAATTTGAACAGACTTGGAGATCTTTTATTCAATATTTTCATTTAATGTAATATATACCCTTCTTGTTTTTTTTTACTGTTTTTAATGGAGGTCGGGATTGAGGACGTGATTTTAAGTTTAACTCTGTTTGGTTTCAAGTTAGCCCATTGCTTTGCTTTGCTTTTAGTTAGTTGCACGGTGGGTTTCTTTTTGGGGGGGGGTTCCTTTTCTCTATTGATATATATATAAAAATTAGTATACTATTATGTTACCTTGGTATGTTATGTTTAAATTACATTGTTGGTAGTATTTTTTTTGTATTAATATCTTCTGTAATTTTATTATATTCTAACAGTGTATTAGTGTCTATATGGCTTACCTTTTTGTATACTTATTCAATAAAAAGATTTAAAAAGAAAGAAAAGTTGAAGGGCCGAAGAAATTCATACAAGTTAGTAATTCTGATTTTGATATGTTAGCAGATTCTGATTCTGACAAAAGATCTCTGACTTGAAACTTTAACTTTTCTTGTCACCCCATAGATGCAGCTTGTCATGCTAAGTTTCTCCAGCACTTTGTGTTTTTGATTTAAATCTCCAAAACGCGAGGTTCTTTTTATCTTCACTGATTAATTTATTTTTACACAGAGCGTTGGGTGCTTCAAATGCAAGTGCAGGTAAATATGCAGAGGTTCAAGAGGCTCTTAGAATACTAGAATGTGCACAGAATAGAGGAATATGGACATCACGTAGGCAGAAGGAATTACTTGAGTGAGTCACTTAATTACTAATTTAATATGGCACAACGCTGCGGATTGAGGAGCCTGTTCCTGTGCTCTGTTGTTCTATTTAATTCAAGTCAACAGTCAAAAATATCCGTTTTAATAGTAACACACAGTTTGTTATGCTGGCTGTGGTCATAACCCAGCCATCTGCCAATACAAGTACCTTCTGAATCGTCTTCAATTCCATCTCATGAAGAAAAGCAGTTTTACAGGAACTGAAGGGCTAATAACAGGTTTGAAATCACAAATTACTTCAAGAAGGCCTGACTCATAGAGAGTGGTTGAGCAGGCAAGGACTTTACTCCTTGAGACATAGGAGATGGACAATGTGAGCTTGCAAATATATATAAAATCAAGAAACGTATATATAGGCTGAATGCACGTTTTTTTTTCCCCCAGGGAAGAGGAACTAAAAAGGATGTAGAAGGTTTAGAGAGAGTGCAAAGGAAAAGTTATCAGGTACTACCTGAATTAGAAAGCATGTCTATGAGGATAGGTTAAGTGAGCTTGGACTTTTTTCTCTGGAGTGAAGGAGGATAAGAGGCAATTTGACAGAGGTGTACAGGATGGTAAGAGATTTGGATAGATTGGATAGCCAGAGAGTTTTTCCTGGGGGGGAGTGGAATGGCTTACATGAGGGGGTATAACTTTAAGGTGATTGGTGGAAAGGATAGGAGGGATGTCAGATACAAGTTGTTTTTTTTTTTACGCAGAGAGCACGGAATGTCCCACCAAGAGGCAGATAATTAGGGGTATTTAAGGAATTCATAGATAGGCACATAGATGATAAAAAAATGGAGGGTTATGTAGGAAGGAAGTGTTAGATTGGACCAGAAAAGATTAGATGTTCAACAGAACATCACGGGCCGAAGTGCATGCACTGTGCTATAATGTTCTGTGTTCTTTATTCTAAAAACTAGAGGGCATTGGTTTAAGGTGAAAGGTGAACGATTTGGAGGGGACCTGAGAGGCAACTTCTTCTCTCCTAGGTGGTGAGCTGCTGAGAGGATGTGGTTGAGGCAGATAGAAATAACAACTTTCAACAGCACTTGGATAAGTACTGTCCATGGATGGGAGGGGTTTAGAGGGATATGAGCCAGACACTAGCTCAGTGGGCACTATAGTTTGCACAGCTGAGTTGGGCTTACGGTTGTAGCCAGGCTGTATTACTGTGTGACTCAAAGGAGAAAGCATTCCAACTTCTATCGTAGACTGGTGAAAAATCACATGATACTTATGCAGTGTCATCAATAGGTTGCTTGGTTGAACACTATGACAATAAATGTATCACAGTGTTAAACATTGCTAGGTCACAACAAAACTACAGTGACTTCATATTTTATTCAGCAGGAGAAGGTGTTGAATGAGACTATCTTGTTGCATTGCAAAAGGCTAGAAATAAATTAAACAAATAATCAATAATTGTACAAGTCTGGGACAAAATGTCACTTCTATGATGTTGCGCGAAGTCTGGAAATGCAGATCATTAAAGGATATAGGATCCATAAGGATTTCATAGCCAGGAGGTATGGGGAGGGGTAGGTAGTGGGGATAAGCTACCAGTTAAACATTCCCAATGATATGCAGCTCAAATAGCCTTTGACAACAAAGTCCAGTTCCTGACCATCATGTACAACTTAGGTACTAAACCCAGCGGGGCTATTTCTACGGACTGGAGAAGAAGCAAAGGTTCATTGCTCCCATTGCTCCCGGAGCTGGGGTTCATCAGCTGTGGTTGGCAGCTTATCTTGGAGAAGGAAGACTCTGATCTCAAACTTCTGATACTTAGGGCTTTACCCACTCATGGGGAAGGCTTCAGGAGTAAACCCTGAGGGAAAATCTAGGGCTGGGTTCCCTAAGGCAGCCCTACGTAGAGTTCAATGCTGATCAACAACTCCTGCAATGTTGCTGGTACCAAATGGCATTGGTCTCTGCCATTCTTTTAGATTCATTAGGGAGGGGAAGTCTGCTGCATGGGCAACAGCTTGCTCTCCAAACCGTACTGACCTGGCTTGTGCACTGACTTGTCTATGTTCAGGAAGCAACCCCGACCAGTGAGGGCCTCTGAAAGGATATATACGCAAAGGCAACTTTAACAGCAAACCCTTGAGAAGTATATCAAACTGATGTAGATGCTTGAGTTTGTAACATTCAGAGGATAATATTGTCAATGCATAAAGACCTCAAATTACTTCAGTGAGCAGAAAAAGTGAAAAAAATTGGAGCAGAAACTCTTCTTTAAAACCATCAGCAAGAAATAATGGTTGGCATCAGCAATTTAAGCAGAATTTGTTTCAAAAACATTACCTTGAGTTTTGTGTAGCAAGTATTGATCTGTCACCCAGTCATTTACAGTCACGTGATAAACATTGTTCATAAATGCTATTGAGTAATTATGAAGGCTAAATAACTGTTAAAGGAATTGATTTATGGTTCAAAAGATGTATCATAATGTAAAAAATACAAGGATCAATACAAATAGGGTTACCCAAAGGGCCACAGGTTTGTGCTACTGATGATTTTGCAATCCACAGTCCTATTATGTATTTATCTTAGTCAGAGATACAGCATGGAACAGGCCCTTTCAGCTCTTTGAGCTGCACTGCCTGGCAACCCGGATTTAACCCCAGCCTAGTCACAGCACAATCTACAATGACCAATTAACCTACTAACCAGTATGTCTTTGGGCTGTGGGAGGGAACCAGAACACAAAGAGAAAACCCAAGAGAAAACATAGAGACTCCTTACAGCTGATGTCAGAATTGAACTCTGATCTCAGATGCCCTAAGCTGTATTAGTTTTGTGCTAACCACTACACTACAGTGGCCCTATTTGCTTGAGATTATCGATGACCCTCACAAACTTCTCCTGTAAGTTCCATCAATCTGCATCCATGTAAGCTACTGTCTCAAATCTATTCATTGCACTACTCGCTGTTCCACAGACAGTGAGGACAGGTAATACACCTGGGGCAGCAGGCTGAGGGTAGCAGACACCAACAGAATCAACAAACTCATTGGTAAGGCCAGTGATGTTGTGGGGATGGAACTGGACTCTGAAGGTGGTGTCTGAAAAGAGGATGCTGTCTAAGTTGCATGCCATCTTGGACAATGCCTCCCATCCACTACATAACATACTGGTTGGGCACAGGAGTACATTCAGCCAGAGACTTGTTCCATCGAGATGCAACACAGAGCGTCATAGGAAGTCATTCCTGCCTGTGGCCATCAAACTTTACAACTCCTCCCTCGGAGGGTCAAACATCCTGAGCCAATAGGCTGGTCCTGGACTTATTTCCTGGCATAATTTACATATTACTCTTTAACTATTTATGGTTTTATTACTATTTAATTTTTTATGGTGCAACTGTAACGAAAACCAATTCCCCCCCCCCCCAGGATCAATAAAGTATGACTATGACTATCATTCAAAAGGAACTTCAAAAGACTTCACACCATCATGCAAAAGGCACTCGTGGTGAAATGGGAAGAATAATGCAAATCTTAATGGAGAACAATCTGTACTGATCATGTTGAAAGGAAATTATGGTTGCAAGAACTTTATCACTTCTTCTGAAACTAGAAACAGAAGTTAAAACCAACAGTAGGTTATATGGATATTACTTTCCTCATCAACTCCAGAAAACAGCCCAAGAGTAAATGCAGTGAGGCACAAGAACCTGAGATCTGTTACCATTATAACTGATACAGCATTCATTGGAAGATGATGTAATCTTGGAGGGAGTCAATTTCTTATGCCCTAGAGTAACTTCAAAGTTCAAAGTAAATTTATTATCAAAGTACATATAAGTCACCACATACAACCCCGAGATTCATTTTTCTTGTGGACATTCATAGTAAATACAAGAAACACAATATAATCAATGAAAGACCACCCCCAATAGGTCAAACAGCCAATGTTCAAAACACAAAAACTGTCCAAATACAAAAAGAAGGAAAAAAGAAATAATAACCATAATAATAAATTTGAAATTATACACTCCGTCATCAATAAAGCTAAAGCAATTAATTCAAATAGTAGTGCTATTTTTAAAAAAAAAACAAAAACATGAAATTCAGACTAGATAAGTGCAAAACATTAAACATAAAGGTGCAATTGAGCTCGAGAACATGTAACAGAGCAGCAGGATAAAATACAACCAATGGATAAACATGAAATGTTTAAGTATCTGGATTATCAACAAGCAAAGGAAATAGATCATAGTACTACAAAGGGAAATCTTCCAACAGAATTTACTTCACAGTTTAAGGAAATCTTCCAAACAGAGCTGAGTAGCAAAAATATAACAAAGGCAATAAACTCTTTCACAATACCTATATTAATGTATTCTTCTGGCATAATATTTTGTTCAGAAACTAATCTGCAAAATCTACAAAGAAAAATAACTAAAATGGCAAATTTTAGAAAACATTATATACACTCAAACACACTTAGATTAACACTACCTAGGACAGAAGGAGGAAGAGGAATACAGACATCTTAAAAAAACTTAGATAATCATATAAAACTTCTAAGGATATATTTTCACCAACGAAAACAGGATTCAGCACTCCACATGAGTATATGAAATTCGACACTTAAATAAAAGCACAACTCCAAAAATATTAAGAAATTATCACTATAGAAGAACAAATTAACCAATGGAAGAGTGTGACCCTCCATGGAAGACACCCCCATGATCTGAGCAGACTAGGTGTCAATAAGTATGTGTCGAACATCTTCCCAGAAACAGAGAGGTTTGTTTTGACAATACAGGTCCAGGTGGTTAACACAAAAGTGATCAAAATATGTAATAAATAAACAGCAAATTTAAGATGATAAATGCAGAGAGAAACTTAAAACTATCCAACACTCTCCAGGATCCTGAGCAGTTTAACTCATTCTTACACATACTTACACTTAACTCATTCTTACACATACTTACACAGGCACAACCAAGTGGCAGGCGTCATTCATCAAAATCTTGCTTTAAAATACAAACTCTTAAAAGACACCATATTTATTATAAAAATGAGGCTGATCCAGTTTTAGAGACAGAGTCCCACAAAGTACATGACGATCAATCTGTTTTTACAGATAGAACAAACCATAATAACCATCCAGATATAATACTATGGGATAAACAAGCAAAAACAACTTAGTAAGTGAAAAACAGCAGAAATATGCTAAATTAAAAGAGGATACTGAAAGAGCAATGGAACATGAACAGGGTACAGTAGAGTTTTATCTTATTCTAGCACAATGCACTGTCTAATAGTATAAACAGTATGCAAGACAAGATTTCACTGTATCTTGGTACATGTGACAAAAATAAACCAATGCCTAAACAGTACAGAAACAAAGTTCAAAGTAAATTTATTTTCAAAGTACGTATATGTCACCGTATACTACCCTGAGATTCATTTTCTCGCAGGCATTCATAGTAGAATTGAGAAATACAATAGAATAAATGAAAAACTACACAATCAAAATAAATGACAAACAACCAAAGTGCAAAAGAAGACAAATTGTGCAGATTAAAAAATACAAAGAACATGAGTTGTAGATTCCTTGGAAGCGAGTCCATAGAGTGTGAGTAATTATGCAATCAATTATTTTGTGCTTAATAAATGCAATAAATTTAGACCAATTTGTTGAAATTTGTTTTCACTTTGACACAAAAGTGTCAAAAAAGCCAAATTAAATCCATTGTGATTCAATGTTGTAAAACAATAAAACGTAAAAACTTCCAGGGAGATGAATACTTTTTATAGGCATTATATACATTGCTCCAATAGTAATATCTACAACTGGTATCGTCCCAAATACAATAGCATTAAACAATTGGGAGTATACAGCAATATTTATGTAAATCATTAGAAAGCCACATTTCTGAACAGCACTTGAAAATTCCTAGCACTTGAGAAATGCTATGCCTGTACCTCAGGTTTCACCAGCTTGAGGGGAAAGAAAATAAAATAACAATTATTAAGGATGATAAGGATTATTAAGGATGAGGTCTCAGGGTACTTGGAGGCACATGATAAAACAGGTTGCAATTAGCATGGTTTCCTCAAGGGAAAATCTTGCCAGACATATCTGTGGGAATTCTTTGAAGAAATAAAAAGCCATATAGAGAAAGGAGAATCAGTTGATGTTGTGTATTTGGACTTTCAGAAGGCCTTTGACAAGGTGCCTCAAATGAGGCTGCTTAACAAGCTACGAGTCCATGGTTTTACTGAAAAGATTCTGGGATGGATAAAGCAGTGGATGATTGGCAGAAGGCAGAGAGTGGGAATAATGGAAGCCTTGTCTGGTTGACTGCCAGTGACTAGTGGTGTTCTACAGGGGTCTATATCTGTGTTGGGACTGATTCTTTTTACGTTATATGTCAATGATCTGGATGATGGTATTGATGGCTTTGCTGCAAAGTTTGCAGACAATATTCAGATTAGTGGGGGCAGGTAGTTTTGAGGAAGTAGAGAGGCTACAGAAGGACTAGGGCAGTTTAGAATAGGCAAAGAAATGGCAGATGACATAGTGGCAGGAAGTGTCTGGTTAAACACTTTTGGTAGAAGAAATTAAATTGTTGACCATTTTCTAAATTGAGAGGAAGTACAAAAACTGAGGCACAAAGGGACTTGGGAGACCTTAAGCAGGATTCCCTAAAGGTTAATGTGCAGGTTGAGTCTGTGGTGAGGAAAGCAAATGCAATGTTAGCATGCATTTCAAGAGGTCTAGAAGATCCAAGCAATGATGTAATGATGAGTCTTTATAAAACACTGATAAGGCCTCACTTGGAGTATTGTGAGTATGTTTGTGTCCCTTATCTTAGAAAGTATGTGCTGATACTGAAGCCGGTTCAAAGGAGGTTCACAAAAATGATTCCAGGATTGAATGGCTTGTCATATGAAGAGCGTCTGATGGCTCTGGGCCTGTATTCACTAGAATTCAGAAGAATGTGGGTTGACATCATTGAAACCTATAGAATGGTGAAGGGCCTTGAAGAGTGGATGTGGAGAGGATTTTTTCTATGGTGGGAGAGCCTAAGACCAGAGAACACAGTCTCAGAGTACAGTGGTGTCCTTTTAGAACAGAGATGAGAAGGAATTCCTTTAGCCAGAGAGTGGTGAATCTGTGGAATTCTTTGCCACAGGCAGCTGTGGAGGCCAAGTTTTTAATGTATAGTTAAGACAGAGGTGATAGGTTCTTGATTGGTCAGGGCATGAAGGGAAATTGGGAGAATGCAAGAGTTCGGGGCTGAGAGGAAAATTGTATCAGCCATGATGAAATGGTGGAGCAGACTCAATGGGCCAAATAATCTAATTCTATTCTTATGGTCTTATTAATTAATTACAGCATGTTTGAAGTATTTTTTTTTATGACATTGTAAGAAACCTATAATAATCTGTTTTGTATACTTTGATAATTTTTCTCCAGTTGGATGGTATCAGGCCAAACTCAGAAAATAGTTGTAATCAAGAACTACTTACACTTATAAACTAAATCATTCACCAAGTCATAAAATTGACCAAAAGTCAGACAAAGTTCCTTAAATTAGCCCACTGATGTGGGCTGCCTGACACTGAGCCAATGTTTTTGGCTTGAGAGAATGTGAGCTTTCATGACAGTACTCCTGATGTTGGTGGGTGGCACAGTGGAGTGCAGTGGCAGTGTGTGAACCAGCATGTTTAACTTCACTCACCTCACCACTCTACTAATTCTACAACCTATGGATTCACTTTCAAGAACTCTACATCTCGTGTTTTCAATATTATTTATCGCCTATCATAATTATTAGTTTTTTTTTGCATTTGCACAGCTTCCCTTGCAAATTAGTTGTTTGTCTGTTTTGTGTATAACTTTTGATTCTATTATCTTTCTTTGTATCTACTGTGAAGCCTGCAATAAAGTGAATCTTGAGGTATGATATGGGGACATACATGTGGTTTGCTAATAAATTTACTTTGAACTTTTTTCATACGATAAAATCAAAACCATTACAATCAGTTTGTACATAACACACAAAGTCAATAAACGGATATTCCATAAATATCTGCAGGAGATAAAGTTTAGCATTTTATCAAAATCAGTTGATAAACTCTGATTATTTTATGATGTGAATACTCAGAGGAGATGTCAATGGTTAATTGGTATCATGTAAGGAAAGCTTGAAGGAATTGTAGATATTGGATATCAGTGTCTCTAGATATCTCCAGATTATCCACGAGATTTAAGTTAAAAAGAAACAGAAAATTCTGGGAAAAAAATGGAAGTTCAGGTAGCATCTGTGGAAGGGCAAACACTTTATGTTACAGATCTGGGACCTTGCATCAGAACCAAAAGTCTGAGACTTGAAACATTAACTGGTTCTGTTTCTTTACATGTGGTCTGATCTGTTGATTGCTTCTGCATTTTCAGATTCCAACACCCAAATTAAATTTTTGGTTTTCTTCTGTAATATTCAGTGGATCCAACATAAATTGATCTGATAAATTCATCAGCTGTGACTATGCAGTGTAAAAGCACAAACACCATCTCAGTCAACCACAGACTGGTTAAAATGGGAAAATTCATACTGATATAGAATGTATTGCATCTTGAGATTGAATTGGAGGATATAGTTCCAAGATATCAATTTGCATTTATATAGAGCCTTTAATGTAGTGCCTTTTTTTTGGGATCAAAAGTTTCGTCAAATTGGGCTTTGCTAAGAGCTTTCAATGCACTTTTTGGGAATCCATCGACAAAAAAAAATCAAAGTATTGACTTCAAACAGACATTTGCTTCCTTCTGAAGGCAATGGAAATTTCTGGCATAATAGTGCCTGTTAGGCGAGTTACAGATATTTCTATTTTTGTATAAAATTCAAAATACTTGGGTATAAACCAACATACTGAATAATTGGTTCCGTAAGGTTGCTATAGCTGGGGGTGGTAATGGCGACAAGCTCCCACTCCCTATTAAATGCATTTCAAATAGCCTCTGACAACCAAGTCCAGCTCCTGGCCTTCCCGTGCAGATTTGCTACTAAGCCCGGCAGAAACATTTCTTCTGAAAAAGAAGGGGCAAAAGTGGGTTACTGGCGTCTTAAAACCAGTTGCTCCGGGCAGACGGGACTCATCAACCATGGTTGGCAGCTCATCTAGGAGAAGGAAAACTCTGATCTCAAACCTCTGTTGCCCAGCGGCTATATCCACTCAAGGGAAAAGCTTTGAGAGTAAACCCAGAGGGAAAAATCCAGAGCTGGGATCCCTAAGGCAGTCCTGCATTGAGTTCAATGCTGACCAGCAACTCCCGCAACACTGTTGGTACCAAACTGTATCGGTCTCTGTGGTTCCTTTGGGTTCTCCAGATGCATGCATGGGAAGAAGCTTGGTACATGGACAACAGATTGCTCTCCATATCATACTGCCCAGGCTTGTGCAGCTACTCAGCTAGGACACAACATCCATGATCGACCCTGACTGATGAAGGCTTCACCGAATAATTCAACAGACACTCTGGAAAAATTGGAGAAAGGTGTTCATTCTCTCAAGGCTGTGAACCTTGGATACTGGTAGAACATGCTAAATTCTACTTACAATAACAAATTTCAGGACACATTGGTATTTGTTCTAACTCTGACAACTTGGATCTCACTACAAACGGTGCTTTATACTGTTACGTAACCAGCAACAATGAATATTAATCGAGACAGGTTTTATAAAAACAACCAAACATTTATTAAGCACGAATAAACGATAAGGAAAAAAAAAGGACAACTTTAACCGGAGGTTAAACAGGTACGCAGCCGTTCATCAACTCCACTCAGCTCTGGTTCTTAAAGCGTTAAATAAGGAAACAGTTCTTAAAGAGATACAGTCAGATACAGTTCTTAAAGCGACAACTTCAAAAGTCCAACAGTTTTACCCATTCAATCGGGAGAGACTTCTCTGGAGAAAGATTTCTTCACCGACGCACCTTTACTGCCGGTTCTGTCCACAGGATTCCCGATGCCGAAAATAAACAGCTTAAATCAACTGACTTTAAATTCCTTTTAGAGAGAGAGAGCCTTTGCATAAACTCATTGCGCTTTTACAAGAGTTATCGCAATGCAGCTTCTCGCCAACGAAGACTCAATAAGGTCGATCCTTTATTAAACTGCCAAACGATGATGACTTCTCTCGATCCTTCACTTCGATGAATTCTTCACTCTCCCTTCAAAACTGTCGAAATTGAGTAAATTGGCACTTCCAGCCACAAATTTCCAGTTCAATAATACAAATCTTGTAAGGGAACGCACCTTCCGTTTTGTAAATGACACGCAACAGAAACGGAGGAACGACTTATCCTAAACGGAAATCTACAAACTCAAAATCCCACTGCGTCACCTGAGTCGACCCTTATATAGTCACCGGCCCACATGTCATCACGTGACCTCACAATGGCGGGAAAATCACATCAGGTGACCTCCAAAAGACCACACGCAAAAAACACAGATCGCCTTGAACATGTAACAATACCTGCATGCTCTGCATTCTCCGACCACACCCAATTTACACATTCAAATGCTAACATATCCCAGCATGGCTTTGTGGCTGAAATTCATGCAATTCCATCCATAGGTTGGTTTCTACATTTTTTTTTTCATTCTTTCCAGCGCAACTCTATTTTTCCAATATTTGAAGCTAATAACTGATGAGTTTCCGTTACTTTTGCGGCAGAGATTTATTCTCATTCCCTCTCACTCTCCCTCCTTTGAAATTACCGGTAAATTGAACAAACAATTAAAGTACTTACTTAAATAAGATTTTACAATGCCAAGAGAGCAGTTTCCTTTATGTGACATTTTTCCACAAAGACAGCATCTGGTGAGCACCACATCAATCAAATTTGCATCTTTGAATGGTGTCAATCACTTGACACAATCCTTCAAGAGGCAGAGTCCGAGCATAGTAATGGTTGTCAACAGCCACTTTTATATATGACAGTTCAATGGCTCTATGGTTCCTTGTATAAGAATATATTTTCTCAAGCTTTTTGCAGTAATTTTTGGAGCATGACTTAAAGACTGTTCTAGTCGAATAATACTTTTCTCTCAACCTTTATCAATTTGATAAAAGCCTCAATTAATTCACCTTAGCCTTCAACATTCTAGTTTCATTATAGCCTAGATTGACAGTACTACATAAAATCTAACCTGGAATTCCCCTTTGCCTTAAACTCTGCAAGAGAAAAAATTGTCTGCAATCACTTGCAATAAAAATTACAGGTTATGTTTTGAACTCTTATTCCGAATTTTAACTCCATTGATTTAACTGAATTTCAGAAAAGCCATACAACATACAGACAAGACTATATTTTACATTCAATGCAAACAGCAGAGATTGAAAGTTTATCTCTGCCAATCCAATAATAATCTGGAATGCTGATCAAACTTGTCTACGTGCTATAACCGCGAGATCAGTGATACAACTTTTAATACAAACAAAAACTTAATTAGTTCAAACTCTTTTCATCACCCCTTCCTAATCAGTTTGATAATTTACATCACAGAGGCTATTGATATGCTTGACACATGTACGTACCCGGTGTGTTTAGAAGGCGAGATCTTTTACAGTGGTAAGACACCTCCTGTTCACAGTAATCCATGTTGTTAATCATAGCTTGGAGTTGTTCTCTGTTAGCAGTGTAGCTCAAGTGCACAAGCTGAGGTTTGCTTGAACTAGAACCCTGGACTTTGGTTAGCTCTGTGTTGTTGTGCTGAATTACTGTCCACGTCTTGTCTTCTGTCAAAAAAGTAAAACCAGATATCAAAAAAATACAGTGCAAAAGAACAATCCACTGTGATCTAATACAACATAATGTATTCAATACATGATGTCCAAGGCATTTTCTGTCCAAAACTGTTCATAAAATTCTCCGTGTTTTCAACTCAATAATGTAATTAAAGACCTTAAGACCACAAGACACAGGAGCAAAATTCAGCCAATCGGCTCATTAAACTGCTCCCCCGTTTCATCATGGCTGATTTATTATTCCACTCAACCCTATTCTCCTGCCTGCTCCCCATAACCTTTGATGCCCTTACTAATCAAGTACATATCAGCCTCCATTCTAAATATACCTGATGACTTGGCCTCCACATTTCCGTGGCAACAAATTCCACAAATTTACCACCGGCTTAAAGAAATTCTTCTCTGTTCTAAAGGGACGTCCTCCTACTCTGAAGTTATGCCCTCTGGTTCTCAACTTCTCCACCATAAGAAAAGTCACAGTCGTTTAATATTACTTCTTGAAAAATGCATACTGCTTTTAAGGACAGACAATATTATTCACATAAAGAAGTAGACAATATTGATGCTATACCGAGAAAGATCTTTAAGAAGCAGTGAGGTTTGATTTAAACTGGCAAAAAAAAAAGCAATCACAACTTCTGGATTTGGCATTATTGCATTAATTTATTTCCTTCATTCAAACTAAATACTGTACATCAGTCAATTGCCATTTTAATGTGAAGTAGATGTATCAGAAGAATCAGAATCAAGTTTAATATCACTGGCATATGTCATGAAATTTGATGTTTTCCAGCAGCAGTACATTGCAATACATAAGAATAAAAAAGCTATAAATTTTTTATATATTTATACATAAATTACATTAAATAAGCAGAGCAAAAACAGAAAGGAAACAGTGAGGTAGTGTTTATGGATTCATTGTTCATTCAGAGATCTGATGACAGAGGGAAGAAACTGTTCCCAAAATATTGAGTGTATGTCTTCAGGCTCCTGTACCTCCTTCTTGATGGTAACAATGAGGAGTGGGGATGTCCTAGGTGATGGAGGCCCTAAATGGTGACTGCTGCCTTTTTTAGGCATCAGTTTGAAAATATCCTCAATACCGGGGTGGACATGAGCCAGCTGGCTGAGTTGCAACTTTCTGCAGTTTTTTACGATCCTGTACAGTGGCCCCTCCATATCAGCTGGCGTCGTAACCAGTTAGAGTGCTCTCCATAGTACACTTCATAATACACTGGGTGTGTTACATTAACATTTTGGGCCCAGGAGAGATCTTCAGAGATGTTGACAAATAGGAACTTGAAACTGCTCACCTTTCCCACTGCTAATCTCTCAATAAGGACTGAAGTGTGTTATCTTGACTTCCCCTTCCTGAAGTCCACAACCAATTTCTTGGTCTTACTGACATTGAGTGTATGGTTGTTGTTGTAACACTACTCAACTAGCTGACATATCTCACTCACTGCTATACACCTCTTCATCACCATGTGAAATTCTGCAAACAATTGTTGTGTTTATAGATGGTATTTGAACGGTGAAAAGCGACACAGTCATATGAAAAGAGAGAGCAGAGCAACGAGCTCAGCAAACATCCTTGAGGTGCATCAATGTTGAATGTCAACAAGGAGGAGATGTTATTTCCAATTACTAAATTGAACTGATTAGAATTGAGGGTATGCTGTTGTCGAACACTGAGCTGTCATCAATAAACAGCAGCCTAATGTTGGTATTATTACTGCCCAGGTAGTCCAATGCCAAGTGGAGATTGCAGCCACTGTAAACATTGTGGCAAAAGGGAAATTGCAGCGGGTCCAGGTCCTTGCTTAGGCAGGAGTTGGTTCTAGCCACGACCAACCTCTCAAAGCACTTCATCACAGTAGGAGTTCCACCAGGCTATAGTTGTTGAGGCAGCTCACCATGCTCTTTTTGGGTATCGGAATGTTGCCATTTTGAAGCAGATGGGAACCTCCGACTACATAAGTGAGAGATTGAAGATGACCTTGAATACTTCCACCAGCTGGTTGGCACAGGTTTGTAGAGCCCTACCAGGTACACCATCAGGGCCTGATACATTGCGAGGGTTCGCCCTCTTGAAAGATGTTCTGATGTCAGATTCTGAGACAGAGATCACAGGGTCACCAGACAATGCAGGGATTTGCACAGGTTTAGTTTTATTCTCTCTTTGAAAGCATGTGTAAAAAGCATTAAGCTCATCTGAGAGTGAAGCACCAAAACCATTCATGATGTTGACTCAAGATGTGCATTCAGCGACCAATTTTGTTAGATACTTCCTATACCTAATAAAGTGGCCAGTGAATGTATGATCATGGTTTTCTGCTGCTGAAGCTTATCCACTTCAAGGTTCGACGTATTGTCCATTAATAGATGCTCTTCTGAACATCACTGTTGTATAATTACTTGGAGTTATTGTCACCTTTCTATCAGCCTGAACCAGTTTAGCCATTCTCCTTTGACTGCTCTCATAACAAGGCTTTTTTTCCCACAGAGCTGTCACTCACTGGATGATTTTTTGTTTTGTTTTTCACATCATTCTCTGTCAATTCTGTTGCGCTTGAAAATTCCAGGAGATCAGCTGCCTCTGAGATACCCATATCACCCCATCTGGCACCAATTCCATGGTCAAAGTCAACAAATTCAGATTTCATCCCCATTATGATATTTGGCCTGAACAACAACTGAATGTCTTGATAATGTCTGCATGTGTTGATTAACTGAGCTACGGCCACATGATTGGCTGATTAGATATTTGCATTAATGAGCAGGTGTACAAGTGTATCAAATAAAGTGGCCACTGAGTGTAAGTAGACCTACTGAACTTGTAAGCAAGCAATATTATTTTGTTCGTCATTGAACATATTTTGATTTGGAAATCAATTGCTGTTTCTTTACTTAAAAAGCAACTCAACTTCTATCTCAGGACACCACTTCACCAGATCAATTGGAGGAGGAGCTTAGAAGAATGACAGCCACTCCTCTGCTTGCATCTTTGGAAACAGCTCTATTTCTATCTTTAATATCTCCTTTTTTCCTTTCAGGTTTCTTTTGAAGACCCTGGCCTGGAGTTACATGCTGACCAGCTCTTTGTTGGAATGGGACCTGCTCTTGAGGTCTCACGACTGGCCACTATTCAAAATGCCAAGGACACAGTCTAGAAGACCAGTGCGCCTTCAGGGTTCCAGGATTTCGTGGCTCTGGAGGTGATCGGACTCAAGGTCAGTGCTGCTGCAGGAAATTGGAGTGTCATGGGAGACAGATGATCGAAAGCAGCAAGCTGGCTGCTGGCTGTGTGCCCAGAGACCCGAGTTCTTTGGGCACAGAGCTCAGAAGAAGAAACGCAACAGACTTTGAAAACCATAAATCAGTGAGATGTTTGTTATGTCTCCCCTCTCGTTGTGAAACGGGGACATCTCTTTTCCCTCATTAGGGAGGGAGAGAGTCTGTGGTATGTCGAATTACTGGGTGAATGAGTAGTCTTTGGGGTACTGCAAGTCTGTGTCTTTATTGACACTTTGCTGCACACTTGAGTGCTCAGTGGGGGGCACCGATGTTTTATTGCTGTTGGGGAGGGGAGATTGTTGCCTTGCTGCTGCTTATGTGTGGGAGGGGGGAGCTGGGGGAGACTTTGGGGTTCTAACATATAACTGTCATTCATTCTTTGGGGCACTCTGTTTTTGTGGATATTTGCGAAGAAAAAGAATTTCGGGATGTATATCGCATACATTTCTCTGACATTAAATGTACCTTTGAAAACTGTGATGGAAGGTGTTGTTCACCACAACCTTCCTACAGCAATTATGGATGGACAATAAATGCAATGTCACATTTCAAAAACTGAATAATTGGAAAGAGCTGAAGAAACGGAGTTTTATGGAATTATTTTTTCTTCAGAGATACAACACGGTAACAGGTCGTTCTGGCTCAATGAGCCCATGCCATCCAATTACACCCATTTGAGCAATTAACCTATTAACTGGTATGTCTTTGGAATGTAGAAGGAAACTGGAGCACCCTGAAGAAACCCAAGTGGTCACGGGGAACACGTAGAAACTCCTCACAGATAGCAAAGTAATTGAAACTCTGTTGCTGGTACTCTAATAGTGTTATATTAACCACTGTGCTTTCATGGAGCCTTACTTTTTCTTTAAGCCTGACGTTTTCTCCAGTGCACAGATTTCTCTCAAGTGATTGCTTGTTTTAACAGTCAAAATAATGGGACAAATAAATAAATCCAGAATGGTAACATAGTTTAAACGCAAACAACAGGAATTCTGCAGATGCTGGAAATTCAAGCAACATACATCAAAGTTGCTGGTGAACGCAGCAGGCCAAGCAGCATCTATAGGAAGAGGCGCAGTCGACGTTTCAGGCCGAGACCTCTCGGCCTGAAACGTCGACTGCGCCTCTTCCTATAGATGCTGCTTGGCCTGCTGCGTTCACCAGCAACTTTGATGTATGTTGATGGTAACATAGTTGTTGTTTTCCTGATCTACTATCCCATTGGTCCCCAACCTCCAGGCTGTGGACCGATACGTTGTCACGAAGCATGCAGGGGTGCAGCAGTGGCCGGGATGCACCCAGCACATCTTTAAGACAAAAGCCGAAATAAACATGCTAATCAATTAGGTGCTGCAGGCACGTAAATGTCGGCCCACATCAGAGGCGACGCAATCGACAATCACCTCTGATCCGGGCTGACATTTACATGCTGTGTGGCACCTAGCTAATTAGCTTGTTTATTTTGTTTTTTTTCTTAAAGATGTGCTGGGTGTGTCTCGGCCACCGCTGCACCCCTGCATGCTTCGCGGCAATGTATCGGTCCACGGCCCGGAGGTTGGGGACCACCGTAACTATCCAATGACCTGGACAACAAATTTAGTGATATAAACACAAACTTCACCTCAGCATCGACAGATAGATGTCTTACTGCTATTAAATTCCTTCAACGGCTGGCCAATCCAAACCTTTACCCTCTGCCTGTTAAGCAAGTAGCTGTAATGGAGTTTAAATGCGGTGGCCATTGATTCATTCAAATAAGACTGACAGTAAATGGATAGTTTATATCTTTCAATAAGCTTCATCAGTACAATGTTCTGTTTTTAGATGCTTCATCTATCTCAGGGAACGCTCGCTTTGTTAGTTTGACATAGAGAAATACTTGAAGACAAAGGGTCCTTAAGAAGCTGCAGATTGTCATGGAATAGTACACAATTATAACTGGAGATTTCACTGACTGTTATCAGAAGATAGATAAAATTACAAATGTAATGAGTTATACTTCTATGTGGGAAAATAGAATGAATTAAATATAAGGGTTGTTGGTTAATCTGTTCTTTATTTAGAATTATGTGATGTGAACAATCATGTCAAGGGAGCTGGTTATCTGCTGGTAATGAAGAAATGCGAACAAGTTGAACTCTGCTTCTGAAATTTGTTTCTGATAATCCCAATAAGTCCATTCAGCCCTTAGTCTCTATGCTAGCTTAGATTAAAGCAATCCAATCAGTCCAATTTCCCTGCTCACGTAAACTAGTCTTCGTTTCTTTTATTTATTTAATTATAGATAGAGCGCAGAATAGGCCTTTCTGGTCCAGTGAGCTGCACCACCTAATAACCCACCCATTTAACCCGAGCTTTATCACAGAACAATTTACTTAACCTACCAACAGGCACGTAGCACCTGGAGGAAGCCTGCACAGTTCCCGGGAGGCCATACAAATTCCTTCCAAAGGATGTTGGAAATGAACTGAAATCTGTTGCCCCTAGCTGTAATAGCTTTGTGCTAACCATGATGATACCACGGCTTCAATACTATTCAGTTCTATTCTGGAAATACTAACTGATTCTGTTTCTATCATTCTTACAACTTGTGAACTGAAAATCCTAACTAAACCCTAATTTATTCTTTTTCCCTCTTCGAACTATTATTGCTCATTTAGCCCATGTGGACCTTCCTATGATTAGACCAGGTTGTCTTCAACCCAACCATCTAGTGTATTTATAAGGTCTTTATTATGTCTGCTTCCAAAAGCAAATAACAAGAGTGAACTTTATTACAGGCAGTAATTCTCAACTAAATAGAGGTGGATATAAAAAGTCAAAATTATGTCTTCAGTTTTCCTTCATCTAGAAAGCAGTGTGAGTGTGGAACGAGCTGCCAGTGGTGGGTACGGTTTCTCTTGCAACATTTAGCGGAAGTTCAGATAAGTACATGAATCCCAGTTACGTAGTGGGATATGGTGCGACCAGGTATACTAATGTATCTTCCCCTACCCAAATAGATGAAATCCCTTATCTCCAGAACCACTCTTCCAAATCTTTGTTGCAAGCTTCTTGATATGCACACAACTTTCCTGAAGAGTAGTGACCAGAATTGGTCACAATTCTTCAATACAGTGTCGTAGAGACTCAACATAATTTCCTTTCTTTTGCACTCTGTGCCACTCTTTATGTAACCCGGGCTTCCTTCTGCTTTACTAAATAATTTCTCAACATGTCCTTCCATTTGAAAGAACTCCTGATGAAGGGACTTGGCCTGAAGCATCAGTTCTTTATTTCCCTCCATAGATGCTGATTGACCTGCTGAGTTCTCTCAGTATGTTGTTTATTTAACTCACGATTTCCAGCATATTCAGAATCTCTTACGTCCTGCCACTTCTTCTGGACATGTACGTCCCGGTCCCTCTCTCCCTGTACAGCTTTTAAAATGTGTCATTTAGTCTATCTTTATTCTTTCTGCCAAATTGCATAATTTCACACTACATTGTATTAAATTTTGTCTGCTGTTTTCAGTTCAACCATCCATGTCTCCTTGCAATCCATTAGAATCTTCTTCCCTATTTACCTCATGTCTTCTGAAAAATTATAATGGATGAATTTAATGGCAAATAATTCAAGAAAAAATTACCAGCAAGAGCTCAGTGTTTCCTTCTGATAGTGTGAACCTGCTGTTCAGAATCAGAATCCAAATCAGTTTTAATATCACTGGCATATGTCATGAAATTTGATGTTCTGTGGCAGCAGTACATTGCAATATACAATAATACAATAAACTATAAATGCCTATATGAAATCTATATATATATAATTAAATTAGTAGTGCAAAGAGAGAGCAAAGGAAAAAAAAAGAAAAATATAGAAAAAAAATTGAGGTACAGTTCATGGGTTCATTGTCCATTCAGAAATCTGATAGTGGTGGAGAAGAAGCTGTTCCTGAAATGTTGAGTGTGTGCCTTCAAGCTCCTATACCACCTCCATTGAGAAGAGGGCATGACTTGAGAATGGGGTCCATAATGATAGGTGTCACTTTTTTCAGTCAAAGGTTTCAAAGATACATTTAATGTCCGAGAAATGTATACAGTATACATCATGAAATGCTTTTGCTTTGCAACCATCCACGAAAACAGAAGAATTCCCCAAAGAATGAATGACAGTTAAATGTTAGAACCACAAAGCCCCCCCATAGCTCTTCCAACCCACATGTAAGTACCTGCAAGCAATGATCCCCTCTCCCCCACCAGAAAAAAGCATCGGCGCCCCCCCCACCAGGCACTCAAGTGTGCAGCAAAGCATCAATAAAAACTTAGACTTGCAGTACCCCAAATACTACTTGTTCACCCAGTAATTTGACATACCACAGGCTCTCTCTCTCCTTAATAAGGGAAAAAGAGGTGTCTCTGTTTCACAGCAAGACACTTGCTGATTTACGATGTTAAAAATCTGTTGCGTCGCTTTTTCCGAAATTTGTGCCCAAAGAACTTGGTTCTCTGGGCACACAGCCAGCTGCCAGCTTGCTGCTTTCGACCTTCCGTCTCCCACAACACACCTATTCCCTGCAGAGGCACTGACCTCGAGTCCGCCCGCCTCCAGAGCCTCGAAATCTCAGAACTCCGAAGGTCAGTTATTCTTCGAGGCTGCGTATTTGTTATCTCATATAATGGTCATTCGTGAGACCCCGAGAGTGGGTCACATTCACGCAAAAAAATCGAAGTCAGCATGTGACTTCAGGTCAGGGTCCTCGAAAGAACCCTGAAAGGGAAAAACAGAAATATTAAAGATGAAAATAGAGCTGTTTCTGAAGATGCAAGCAGAGGAGTCGCCATTAGCTGCCATTAGCTCCTTAGCTCCACCCACAACTTTGAAGGTGTCCTCAGTGTTGTCATCACCTTTTGAAGGTGTCCTTGATGCTGGAGAGGCTAGTTCCCATGATGGAGCTGGCTGAGTTTGCTGCTTACTGCAACTTTTTCCAATCCTGTACCGTGGCCTCTCCATACCAGATGGGAATGTCACTAGTTAGAATTCACTCCATTGTACACCTACAGAAGTTTGCATGAGTCTTTGATGATATACCAAGTCTCTCAAACTTCTCAGTTGCTGGTGAACACAGCAGGCTAGACAACATCTCTAGGAAGAGGTACAGTTGACGTTTCGGGCCGAGATCCTTCGTTAGGACTAACTGAAGGAAGAGTTAGTAAGAGATTTGAAAGTGGGAGGGGAAGGGGGAGATCGAAAATGATAAGAGAAGACAGGAGGGGGAGGGATGGAGCCAAGAGCTGGACAGGTGATTAGCCACAGGGATATGAGAGGATCATATCTAACTTCCGCTAATGCCCCACCTCCCCCTCGTACCCCATCCGTTGTTTATTTATATACACACATTCTTTCTCTCTCTCTCCTTTTTCTCCCTCTGTCCCTCTGACTATACCCTTTGCCCATCCTCTGTGTTTTTCCCTCCTCCTCCTTTTCCTTCTCCCTGGGCCTCCTGTCTCTTGATCCTCTCATACCCTGTCTTCTCCTATCATTTTGGATCTCCCCCTCCCTCTCCCACTTTCAAATCTCCTACTAGCTCTTCCTTCAGTTAGCCCTGACGAAGGGTCTCGGCCCGAAACATCGACTATACCTCTTCCTAGAGATGCTGCCTGGCCTGCTACATTCACCAGCAACTTTGATGTGTGTTGTTTGAATTTCCAGCATCTGCAGAATTCCTCGTGTTTACGCTCTCAAACTTCTATTGTGCCTTCTTTATAATTGCATCAATATCTTGGGCCCAGGATAGTTCTTCTGAGATATTGACACCCAGGAAACTTCTCACCCATTCCCCTGCTATCCCTTGATGAGAACCGGTGTATGTGTTCCCACAACTTTCTCTTCCAGAAGTTCACAATCATTTCCTTAGATTTAGTGACGTTGAATGCAAGGCTGTTGTTGCGGCACCACTCAATCAACTGATCTAGCTCGCTCCTGAATGTCTCCTCGTCACCATTTCAAATTCTGACAACAATAGCCATGTCATCGGCAAATTTATAGATGTCACTTGAGTTGTGCTTAGCAACAAAGTCGTGGTTGTAGATCAAGTAGAGGAGTGTGCAAAGCCCACATCTTTGAGGTATGCCAGTGTTGATTGTCAGTAAGGAGGAGATACCATTTCTGATCTTCACTGACTGTGGTCTCCCGGTGAAAAAGCCAAGTATCCCGTTGCAGAGGGAGGTACAGACGCCCAGGTTTCGTAGCTTTTTGACTAAACTGTTCTTGCACAGTCTGATCCATATGCTATCTATTATTCATCCAGTGCAGGTGTTTACCAAATTTCTCTCAGACTAGTGAGACACCCAGTTGTACCTATCCCATTGAAATGTTTTAGCAGTTGAAGAATATAGTCCTCTGCAAATTTCAGCCAAGATAATAAACATCACCTTTACCAGAATTCTCATGGGAAGGCGCAATATTGTAGCAGTTAGTGTGACACTATTACAGCTCAGGGTGTTAAAGTATGGAGTTCAATTCTGGCACCATTTGTAAGGAGCTTGTACATTCTCCCTGTGACCATGTGGGTTTCCTACAGGTGCTCCAGTTTCCTCTCACAGTCTAAAGAAGTACCGGTTAATAGGTTAATTAGTCGTTGGAAATTATCCTGTGAGAAGGATAGGGTTAAATAGGTGGGTGGCCGGCTCAGAGGGGCCTGTTCTATGTTGGAACTCCAAATAAATACATGCATACTTACATACATACATACATACATACATAAATAAGCAAGCAAGCAAACAAGTGCCTGTATCCTGAAAATGACTTAAAAGTCTGGCTAATCCAGTGCAGAAGATGTATCAATTTTAATGATCTATATATAAAATAACTCAGAATCTTCACCTTGAAATAACAATAAAGGGTTTTTTTTTATTATAAAGGCTTTTTATTTAATTGTGACACTGGAAATGGAGTATTTAACGTTTGGTATCTGCTTGTAAGGTCAATTAAGATTTGGATATTTGACCTGACATTAACTGTATCCTCTGTGCAACATCAATTATTTGAATACTGCTCTAAGTGTCATCTGCAGGTTGACATTTTAAACAGCTTATTAATTATGTATGTCAGCCATAAACTGAGAACATGTACTCACATGACTACTTGAGAACATTGGCTTATTCTTCTCTAAAACCTTGTCTGTGCACTCTCCACAACAGACTCATTGACATATTTAAAGCATCAAGGTTGGGAGAAATCTTCTGTTCTTCTAGTTAATCAGTGGAAATGAAGACTCAGTGTGACTCTCATTTCCAAAATCTGAGGGCACAAAAATGTGAAATTGATGGAGAAGAAAAGGCTATGGGTCAGGCAAGCCTGTCTTACACACCTAAATGGTGGGGCCAGGTAATTCTTTCCTGTGGATAATTAAAGATAATTTGTCCCATTTTATTGCTAGAAAAATAGGAGCAAGAATCCTCCTGCATTGATGTATCAAGAAAAAAACAATAAGTGCATTTCCCAGTTACACATAAACAGCAGATTAGTTGGATGGCATACAATTTGAAACAATTATTTTGAAAGCTAAAACTCATCACAGATATGTGCCAAAGTTAGTAACTTTGAAATATAGTCTACAAATGTTAGTAATAGAACATTTTGATTGATGTGTCTGATACCTTGTCAGAAGACTAATCCATTTATTTTTAATTGATAGGTGTCTCTGTTAAACTGCTAGGTTTTTCAGATATCATATATTTTCTCGAAGAGTATTTCTTTATAAGATGATGGGAATTTGAAGTGGTGTAAATTTATTTGCACCAGAAATTTACATGGATCTAAGATAGGAAAGATCTAAAATACTGTAAAGCAAAGAAAGAATTCAGTAGGTCAAGCAGTATCTGTAGAGGAAAATGGTTGGTGTTTCAAGTCTAGCCCGAACGTCAGAGCTGAGAGCGGAGAGGAAAGATAGCAAGTACAGAGAAGTGGCGGGGGAGGGAGGAAGAGTAAGAGGCTGGTAGATGATAGGTGGAACCAGGTAAGTGAGAATGATGGGCAGGTGGGAGTGAGAGGAGTATTGAGAGAGAAAGAGAGTTTATAGATGAAAATGGATAAGAAAGGGAAAGGGTAGGTACAAGGAATGGGCATGTGAGGGGAAGACAGAGACAGAGGCTGGTAAGTGAGGGGTGATGAACAGATCAGTCTCCACCTGCCACTTACCCACATCCCTCTCCATCTGCCTTTCTTCTCCTTTTGTTCACCCCCATCTGGTACCATCTGCCTATCAACCCTCTCTACCCCACACCCTCATCACTTTACTGGACTCCACCAATCACCTACTAAATTTTATATCATCCTTCTCTCTCACTTCTGCAGCGAAGTGGCCATTTATCCAGCAAGTCCATGCCACCTCTCAAAGTTCATGGTTCAAAATAAATTTATTTTCAAAGTATGCTTTTGTGACCGTATACTACCCTGCGATTCATTTTCTTGCTGGTTCACAGTAGAACAAAGAAATACAATAATTCAATGGAAAACTACACACGAAGACTGATAAGATAACCAAGGCACAAAAGAAGTGAAACTGTGCCAGCTAAATAAATAAATGACACGAGTCCATAGGTTGCATTCAGTGATCAGTTCAATGTTGTTGTGAATGAAATTGTCCACGCTGGTTTGTAGCCTGATGGCTGAAGGGCGATAACTGTTCCTGAACCTGGTGGTGTAGCACCTAAGGCTCCTGTATCACTTTCCTGATGGTAGCCACGAGAAGAGAGCATGGCTTAGATGGTGAACGTCCTTAGTGATGGATGCTGCTTTCTTGTGGCAGTGCTCTTTATAGATGTGCTCAATGGTTAAAATAGTTTTTTCTGTGATGAACTGGGCTGTATCCATCACTTTTTGTAAACTTTTCTATTCCTGGGCATTGGTGTTTCCATACCAGGCTGTGATGCAATCTGTCAGAATATTTTCACTGTGCATCTATAGAAGTTTGTCAAAGTTTTAGATGACATACTGAATCTTTGCAAACTTCTAGGATACTGAAATGCTTTCTTTGGAAAGACGTTTATGTACTGGTCCCAAGACAGATCCTCTGACATGTTAAACCCAGGAATTTAAAGTTACTGACCCTCTCAATGTCCAATTCTCTAAAGAACACTGGCTTGTGGACCCCTGATTTCTTTCTCCTGTAGTCAATATTCAGCTCTTTGATTTTTCTGATGTTGAGTGAGGGGGTCATTGTGGCACCACGCAACCAGATTTTCAATTTCCCTCTTACATGCTGATTCATCACCACCTTTGATTCAGCCAGCAACAGCGATGTCATCAGAAAACTTAAATTGTTCTCAGAGAAATCCTATCCTTTCCCCCATTTATTTCCCTGGAAGCTGTTGTATCTCATTCATTAACAACAACCTAAGTTGGGGATAGTTTATAGCAGAACTGTACCCTAAATTATTTTATCCTGATGGCAGACCTAGCACACCAATATGGTATCCCTGAACCCAGAACTGGATATGGACCTGACTCGTGGACCCAAATCAAGCCTTTTCCAATTTTTGCGGCAACCCAGGTGATTTTGATTAAAATTATGAGTTGTCCTTGGTAATAGACTAGCAAGTTCTACACCTGGCATGAACCAGTTGGACCAAAGTACCTGTTATCATGCGGTATAGTTTTATGATTCTAAATAGTCAAAATGCCTCATGGTCATGTGTACCATCGTAGGGCTGAACATTTTAACACCAAACTGCAAACATGAAACACTCTAAAATAAAGTACCCTGAGGATTGATTATATATAAAGTTATTTGCTGATTACCACAGCAGGCATTTTCTTATGTCCCAGCAAAAATAAGATTCAGTGAATGCTTCAACAAGTTTCTTAGTGATCAGTGCCTGTTTTATGCAGAGTTCCTGGGTTTAATCATCCTAAATTGCCCTGAAGTAATTGACAGATAGTAATTTCATTGTAATTGGTCTTTCAAATCAGGTTCAAAAGCAAAACAGTGTCTTTTAAAAATACAGCTCATCATGGAAATAGAGAAGACTTTTTAAAGTTGCTCTAGTCTATTGCTCTCTCCCGCTATATAGGGTTACTGTAGCTTAGTGGTTAAATTAATGAATTGCATGCCAGAGTTCCAGACTATTGATCCAAAGGCAGGAGTCTTGCTAAATAAATAAGCTTTCAAATAAAATTAAAAGCTGAATATTCTAAATAACAGTAGCCATGAAACAACCGGATTATTTTAAAACCGCCCATGTTTCCGTTCCTTAAGGTTGTCATAACCGGTGGGGGGCTAGTGGGGATAAGCTCCTACCACCTACTAAATGCTCCTAATGGCACGTGTCTTAAATAACCTCTAACTAGCAAGCTCCTGGCTTTACATTTCGCTTAGATATTAAGCCCAGCAGAACTATTTCTACTGACAGGAGAAGGGGCAAAGGTAGCTTACTGACACCTTAAAACCAGTTGCTTTGGGCAAGCAGGGCTCATCAGCTGTACTTGACAGCTCCTCTAGGAGAAGGAGAACTCTGATCTCAAACCTCATTTGACTTGCAGCTAGACCCACTCATGAGGAAGGCTTCGGAAGTAAACCCTGAGGAAAAATCTGAAGTTGGAGTACTGGAGGCAATCCCATGTTGAGTTCAATGCTGACTGACAGCTCCTGCGATGGTGCTGGTGCCAAACTTTATCAGTCTCTGCTGTTTCTTTATACTTATCAACTGTGTGGAGGGGGGTGGGAAGGGAGCCTGCTGCACGGGCATCAGCTTGCTCTCAATATCATACTGCTCTGGCTTGCATACTGGTTTGTGTATCAACTGATAGCGATAATGTAGACAGCCAGGAGGCAACATCACGTGGCCAACAGGGGCTCACAATTGTTTCAATGATGTCTATCAGAGAATGAAATCTGCCATCCTTACTCAGTCTGGTCTATCTGTAGCTGCTTCTTAACTGTCTCCTAAGTCATTGGCAATAATTGATCACAATAAGTATTGACGCAAGGAACTACACAAGCAACGACAGATGCTGTAAACTGGAGCAAAATACACTCTGTTGGAGGAACTCAGCAAATTTAGTGGGGGAAAGGAACTGTGAACTGATTGGGTTGAGACTCTACATCTGAATTCATGATGCAGGGTCCCAACCCAAAATATTAACAATTCATTTCCCCCACAAATTCTCCTGAGCTCTTTTATCAGTTTTCTATTACAATTAATGGTGACATTGCCATCAATCTGAAGAAATAGATTTAAACACTAAGTATAACACACTGGAGGGGAATACTTTGATAAAGTGAGATTAGGAAGCATTAATCTGTACTTCATGGTGTTTAGAAAAATCACATGGTTACTTATAAGATTACGAGACAGGTTGAGTCTGATGTTATAAAACTGGCCCTATAGTTGACAGAAGGAAAGTAAATGGATGCAGGAAAATATGGATAGGTTGTTCAGTTGGCCAAGAAAATTGAAAATGAAATATGTATCAAAGAAGCATAAAGTTTCGAAGAGTACAAAAAAATGAGTATAGAACAAATGGAATGATATTAGGTGGTGCTAATTGCCATTGGGACCTTGGACTGTATGCTTAAAGAAATAGCAGTAGGACAGGTAAATAGGATAATTAAGTAACTTTTAACTGGGTGGAGCTAAGGAGTTAATGGCACCTAATGGCAACTCCTCTGTTTGCATCTTCGGAAACAGCTCTATTCTATCTTTAATATCTCTATTTTTTCCCCTTCAGGGTTCATTTGTAGTCCCTGACCTAGAGTTACATGCTGACTTCGGTTCTTTGCAGGAATGTGACCCGCTCTTGGGGTCTCCCATTATTCGAGATAACAAGAATGCAGCCTAGGAAATTAGCTTGCCTTCAGAGTTCTGGGATTTCATGGCTCTGGAGGCAGGTGGACTCAAGGTCAGTGCTTCTGCAGGGAATTGGTCATGGGAGATGGAAGATCAAAAGCAGCAAGCTGGCTGATGGCTGTGCGCCCAGAGACCCAAGTTCTTTGGGCACAGAGCTTGGAAATGGACTTTTAACATCATAAATCACTGAATTGTTTGTTATGTCTCCCCTCTTGCTGAGAAACGGAAACACCCCTTTTTCCCTTATTAGGGAGAAAGAGAGCCTGTGGTATGTTGAATTACCAGATGAACGAGTAGCCTTTGGGGTACTGCAAGTCTGTGTCTTTATTGATGATTGATGCATGCTTGAGTGCTCAGTGGGGCGGCAGCGTTGCTCTTTTGCTGGTGGGGGAAAGGGGATTGTTGCTTTTCTGCTACTTATGCATGGAAGGGAGGAGCTGGGGGGGCTTTGGGGTTCTAACATTTAACTGACTTTCATTCTTTGGGGCACTCCTCTATTTACGTGGATCGTTATGAAGAAAAAGCATTTCGGAATTTATATTGTATACATTTCTCTAACATTACATGTACCTTTGAAATTTTTGTACTGAAGATGTACTCTGGATATTAGACTTAATATCCATTGGGTTATAGCCTTATTAGCTAAGGCACATACTATGGGAATAGGAAAGTTATTCAAGGACACATAACTTAGTCAACATTTGACTATGGCATCCAAATCTGACTGCAATAAAGAGATTGAAAAATTAATTGACCTGATGTACTGTAAATTTATAAATACATCTTAAGCTACTAACAAACACTTTAACAGATGTTAAGTAAAGTAAAATAACATAAAATAATTCAAACACTTCTTTGTGTTTTAATTAATTCAAATTAATGGAGTCATCCTTGAACTGCAGACATGATGTGTATCCCGGTTCCCTTCTCCAGTATATCAGTACTGTTTTTTTGGGCTTGTTGCTGAGACCTGAGGATGTTCAAATCCACTGGTACCTAAGGTTACCTTGCATGGAATATAGAACATTACAGCTTAGACCGGGCCCTTCAGCCCGCAATGTTATGCCGATCTTTAAACCTACCTTACATCAATCAAATCCTGCCCTCCCACATCACCTTTCATTTTTTTTAATGCATGTGTCTACCTGAAAGTTTCTTAAATTTTCCCAATGTATCTGCCCTTACCAGCACCTTGAAACCCCCTTGGAGTTCATCATTTTTCTGAACCTGCACCTCAGTTAGAGGTGAACCGACCCAAGAGCTGCTGGCAATTGGACTTTCCCCATGGAGCCATTAGCTGTCTATCAATTCACCGTGCACTGTTTTCTTATATGTGAAGTGATCTAGTTATAGCCTTGGTGCATGCTTGTAACCAATACCTCCTCTGATTTGCAGGCTTAAGTACATAAGTAGATATCACCAAAGTGTTGCAGTTAGCACGACAGTTCGGGGCGTCAGAGTTCAGAACCCAATTCTGATATCATTGGTAAGGAGTCAGTATATGTTTCCCTTGGAATGCATGGCTTTTCTTCAGGTGTTCTGGTTTCCTCTCACAGTCCAAAGTCACATCAATTAGTTGATCTATTGGTCATTGTAAATTGTCCCCTGATGAGGCTAGGGATAAATTCGGGGTTGCTAGCAGTGTGGCTTGTTGGGCCAGAAAGATGTGATCCACACTGTATCTCTAAATAAATAAATAAACCCTTTCCACACCATAAGTGAATGTCAAATTGTGCAAATCAGCTCCAAGAACATTTGTTATGAAATCATCTGCTTAAAAGAATATTGTTATCCCATTAACTTTTCTTCATTGATCACTTGTTGCATTGCTAATTTCTCTTCATATAGAACTATTCCAGGGAAATACTCAGCAACCATTAACGTTTAAAGTCATATAATTGTTACAATATGTAATTACAAATTATTTTCATCAACTCACTCTGCCCCCAGCTAAACATTCATGAGATTCATTGCTAAAACTGTAATGAGGAATATGTATCAGAATTACAATTGGTACAATTATTACATTCAAACACTTTAGTTTACATCCTGTGGCGACATGCTTTAAGTCCATCTTTTTATGTCTAAAACTGACTTTTAAATATTGATTTTGCACATTTTATATATTGTGCAGCCATTCCTGGGGCATCACTTCTTACAACAATTTTATCTTATTCTCTATTTGTTCAGGCAAATCACCAAACAAATCCCACTTGCATAAATACAAGCACAAGATACTGCAGATAAGACATCAGACTTGGGGCAGAATTAGGTCATTTGGCCCATCAAGTCTGCTGCACCATTCCATCATGGCTCATTTATTTGTTTGTTCGTTATATTTGTTATGTGCTGTGTCATATGATACGGGTAATTGTGGTCTTTCCTTGACTATGATTTTTCTTGGTGAATGTTTATACACAAGTGGTTTGCCATCCCCTTCTTCTGCTTGGTGTCTTTACACAACAAGCAACCCCAGCCACTATCAACACTCTTCAGAGATAGCCTACTTGGTGTCAATGGTTGCATAACCAGAACTTGTGCTATGCACCAGCTGCTCATACGACCATTCACCACCTGCTCCTATGGCTTCAAGTGACCCTGATTGAGGGCAAGGAATGGGGGGGGGGGGCGCTACAGGTTAGCAGAGAGAAAGAATGTCCTACACCTCCTTTGGTAGAGATGTATCTTCACCCCACCACCCAGTGCTGATTTACTATCTCTCTCAAAACCATTCTCTTGCCTTCTCCCCATAATCTTTGTAGCCCATACTAATCAAGAAGCTATCAACCTCTGTTTTAAATATGCCTAATGACTTGGCCTCCACAGTCATCAGTGGCAATGAATTCCACAGATTCACCACCTCTGGCAGAAGAAGTTGCTCCTCATTTCTGTTTTAAAGGGACATCCCTCTATTCTGAGGCTGTGCCCTCTGGTCCAAGACTCCCCCATTATGGGAAACATCCTCTCCACATCCATTCTATCTAGGCTTTTCAACATCCAACAGGTTTCAATGGGTTCCTCACTCATTCTTCTGAGCGTAGGCCCAGACCCATCAAATGCTCCTCATGCACTAACACATAAATTATACACAATGTTCTACAAGAAAGAACACAATCAGAATTTGAACATCAAGTATTCAAAGTTGTCGTAGTGATATTCAGCTATAGTGATTAGAATTGTACAAGTTGCTTCAAGAACTAATTGGCTGCTGTCCTTGAACCTGACAGTGTGGGTCTTCAGGGTTTGGTAACTCCTGTGGTAGCTGTGAAAGACGGCATGGCTCAAATGGTGAGACTTTTTGATGGAAGGCAGCAAGAACTATGATAATAGATTAAATTAAATGATCTCAAACCGTCTTGCTTTTCCCCACAATGTGATCTGGCTTATCAAGTTCCAAATTAAGTGCATCTTCTTGCAAACTGTATCTGTTTGTCAGTCTGAATTAAACTGCTCATCTTGCTCAATAATAATCAGCATGCCAGGCAAAATCAATGGAGAAAGAAACAGCACTAATAATTTTGGTTGATGATCCATCATTAGAATTCAGAAAAGTTAGAAATCAACTATGTTTTAGGCTGCAGAGATGGGAAGGGATTGGAGAGAAAACAAAGTTTGGTTTTGGGGTTAAAACTGCAGAAGACCGAATGATATACAGATAACTGGTACTGGCTGAGAGAGGGTTGGGGAAGATGTGTCAGTCAAAGCTGAACTGACTAGAGGAGATATAAATTGAAGGAGATAAGTGACAACAAAGGAAATCAGAGATTAGTTACAAAACACTAGAAATATGAAAGAAAAGAAATACTCAACAGCACCTGTGGAAAAAGAAAAAAAAAGAGTGAAAATGCACCCTTATTTTTTTATCAGAAGTAGGGAGTTCTGCTACAAAATGTAAAGGCTGGTTATCTGAATTTGTTGAATTTCATGCTGAGTTCCAGTTAATGCCTGCAAGAAAATAAATTTCAATGTAGTATGTGGTACGTACTTAGAACATGTAACAGTACAGCCTGGGAACAGGCCTTTTGGCCCACAATACTGTGCCAAACCAAATAAATTAGTAATCAAATGGCCAATTAATATCGTGCCTTATAACTACACAATGCCCATGTCCCTCCATTTTCCTCACATTCATGTGCCTATCAAAACGTCTCTTAAAAGTCCCTACCACTACCACTACCCTAGGCTTAGCTAGCCTGTGGTGTAGTGGCATCTGCATTGGATTTCGAGGCGAGCGGTTCGAATCCACTGGCTCCTAGCATGCTTTCCGTCCATGCTGGGTTGAACTTAGAGCAAGCAACTCAGCCTCGGGAAAAACAGACAAATGCTAAAGAGACAGCAACGTTGCCACCCGATGTGCCACAAGGCACAGAGAGGAACAACAGGAAATACCCAAGGAAGTGCATTCCATGACCCACTACTCTCTGTGTAAAAAACTTGTCCCTCGCATCTCCATTAAAATTACCCCCCTCACCTTAAATGCATGTAATCTAGTATGAGACATTTCAACCTTAGGAATGTCACTTTGATAGTTAATTGTCTTTGACTTTAAGGTAAGACACTGTCCATTGAACACCTTCTGATTCAGTGCATCTTCTCTTGCTTTTAGCTTTTATTCTGGCCACGTCAGATGCTCCAGATGCTCCCATTGCCATGTCCCAGACCATAATGTCCCTATACAGTGGGCAGTGGAGTGATGGTAGCAGAGTGTAGGGCTTTGGCTTAAACGGGCTTCGGCGGTAAACGGGAAGAGGCAAGAGCGAAGCACCAACTTTTTTTTCTACCCCCCCCCCCCGCCTTTCACGAATCGGCCCAGACAGACAGGAACTTCAGGGCTCTCACAGCTAACGGTACGAGCTAATGATTTAAAAAGTTTGTCTGTTCAGTGAGGTAAGTGGGTGAGTAGACTTATTTTTCCTGTTTCATTCCTGTAGAATTAGATAGCATGCCTGCAGGGTTAGTGCTTTGTTCAGGGTGTCAGATGTGGGAATCCTGGGAGACTTCCAGCCTCCCTGATGGCCACATCTGTGCCAGGTGCACCGAGATGCAGCTCCTCAGAGACCATGTTAGGGATCTGGAGCTGCAGCTTGATGACCTACTGCTTATCAGGGAAAGTGAAGAGATGATAGACAGGAGCTGCAGGGAGGTAGTCACCCCTAGGCTACAGGGGTCAGAAAACTGGGTCACTGTCAAGAGAGGGAAGGGAAATACCCGGATAGTGGAGAGCACACCTGTGGCTGTCCCCCTCAGCAACAAATATCTTGTTTTGGATGCTGTTGAGGGGAATAACCTGACAGGGGACGCCCACGGTGATTGGGATGAGTTGCAGTGCAATAAAGTTGCAGTGAAATCAAAGTGAAAAGTACCAAATACTGGTCTTAAGGTGCTATACTTATGTATGGGATCTTTCTTTTTTCATATGTTAAATTTAAAGTGGCTTCTTTGTTATGTTATTATTGGGAATGCTTCTTTGTTATGTTAAATGCTGAGAAAGCTTTGCGCTAGCAGCTTGTTGTGGGTTAAGGGGTGATAAGAGGATGTTACGGACCAATTGGGATACTTGTTATGACTTTGGTGTATCTAGAAGATTTGTATGCGCAGGGTTTTGGGGAGAAGGCGGGAGAGCGAGTCAGAGGATGGACCAGGTGATATGATGTCCGCTAACAGGGTCGGACCCCGAGGAGGGCGTTTGGCGAGGAGACGGAGACAGACTCGTGTGGAGTGTCTGGTCGACCACCGTTGTTGGTCCCAGGTGACCGGTCGAGGTGGTCTGAGGGGTCGTAGGGTAAAGAAGGAGGTTCTTGAGTTCCAACTGCTTTGTGCACGAAGAGATTGAACTTTGATAAGTGTGGCGCCTTTTATTTTCCTTTTATATTTTATTCTCTATTAATTATATAGTTCCAGTAATATCTATAAACTGTAAATCATTTAATTGTATCTGGTGTATTGTCTGTTATTTGGGCGGGGTGGGGTACATCACACAGCATCCACACAAACTAATTACCCAGTTTGGCGGGGCCGAGGGTTGTTTCTCTAGACGACCGCAAGCCGAGCGACCCTGAAGGTGGCCAGGGGGGCTACACTTAAATGCATACAGTATAAGAAATAAGGTGGATGATCTTGTTGTACAGCTACAGATTGGCAGGTATGATATTGTGGCCATCACTGAGACGAGGCTAAAGGACGCATGTCTCTGGGAGCTGAATGTCCAACGATACACAGTGTATCTGAAGGATAGGAAGGTAGGCAGAGGGGGAGGCGTGGCTTTATTGGTAAGAAATTATACTAAGTCATTATAAAGAGGTGATATAGGATCGGAAGGTGCAGAATCTTTATGGGTTGAGCTAAGAAATTGCAGGGATAAAAGGACCCTGGTGGCAGTTATTTATAGGCCTCCAAACAGCTGCAGTGATGTGGACTACAAGTTACAACAGGAAATAGAAAAGGCTTGTCAGAAGGGCAGTGTTATGATAATTGCGGGGAATTTTAACATGCGAGTGGATTGGGAAAATCAGGTCGGCACTGGATCTCAAGAGAGAGAATTTGTAGAATGTCTGCGAGATGGCTTTTTTGAACAGCTTGTTGTTGAGCCCATAGGGAACCGGCTGTACTGGACTGGGTATTGTGTAATGAACCGGAGATGATTAGAGAGATTGAGGTGAAGGAACCCTTAGGAGGCAGTGATCATAACATGATTGAGTTCACTGTGAAATTTGAAAAAGAGAAGCCGAAATCTGATGTGTCGGTATTTCAATGGAGTAAAGGAAATTACAGTAGCATGAGAGAGGAACTGGCCAAAGTTGACTGGAAAGGGACACTGGCGGGAAAGACTGCAAAGCAGCAGTGGCTGGCGTTTATGCGAGAAGTGAAGATGGTGCAAGACAGGTATATTCCAAGAAAGAAGAAATTTTCGAATGGAAAAAGGATGCAACTGTGGTTGACAAGAGAAGTCAAAGCCAAAGTTAAAGCAAAGGAGAGGGCATACAAGGAAGCAAAAATTAGTGGGAAGACAGAGTTGGGAAGTTTTTAAAACCTTACAAAAGGAAACTAAGAAGGTCATTAAGAGGGAAAAGATTGACTATGAAAGGAAGCTAGCAGATAATATTAAAGAGGTAATTAAAAGCTTTTTCACGTATATAAAGAGTAAAAGACGGGTGAGAGTAGATATAGGACCATAGAAAATGGTGCTGGAGAAATTGTAATGGGAGATAAGGATATGGCGGAGGAACTGAACAAGTATTTTGCATCAGTCTTCACTGAGGAAGATATCAGCAGTATACCGGACACTCAAGGGTGGCAGGGAAGAGAAGTGTGCGCAGTCACAATTATGACAGAGAAAGTACTCAGGAAACTGAATAGTCTAAAAGTAGATGAATCTCCTGGACCAGATGGAATGCACCCTCGTATTCTGAAGGAAGTAGCTGTGGAGATTGCAGAGGCATTAGCGATGATCTTTCAAAAGTCGATAGATTCTCTCATGGTTCCGGAGGACCTGGAGATTGCAAATGTCACTCCGCTATTTAAGAAAGGGGCAAGGAAGCAAAAAGGAAGTTAGCTTGACATCGGTGGTTGGGAAGTTGTTGGAGTCGATTGTCAAGGATGAGGTTACAGAGTACCTGGAGGCATATGACAAGATAGGCAGAACTCAGCATGGATTCCTTAAAGGAAAATCCTGCCTGACAAACCTATTACAATTTTTTGAGGAAATCACAAGTAGTCTAGACAAGGGAGATGCAGTGGATGTTGTATATTTGGATTTTCAGAAGGCCTTTGACAAGGTGCCACACGTCAGGCTACTTAACAAGATAAGAGCCCATGGAATTACAGGAAAATTACATACATGGATAGGGCATTGGCTGATTGGCAGGAAACAGAGAGTGGGAATAAAGGGATCCTATTCTGGCTGGCTGCCGGTTACCAGTGGTGTTCCACAGGGGTCCGCGTTGGGGCCACTTCTTTTTACATTGTACATCAACGAAATGGATTATGGAATAGATGGCTTTGTGGCTAAGTTTGCTGACGATACGAAGATAGGTGGAGGGGCCGGTAGTACTGAGGAAATGGAGAATCTGCAGAGAGACTTGGATAGATTGGAAGAATGGGCAAAGAAGTGGCAAATGAAATACAATGTTGGAAAATGTATGGTTATGCACTTTGGCAGAAGAAATAAACGGGCAGGCTATTATTTACATGGAGAAAGAATTCAAAGTTCTGAGATGCAATGGGACTTGGGAGTCCTCATACAGGATACCCTTAAGGTTAACCTCCAGGTTGAGTCGGTGGTGAAGAAGGCAAATGCAATGTTGGCATTCATTTCTAGAGGAATAGAGTATAGGAGCAGGGATGTGATGTTGATGCTCGATAAGGCGATGGTGAGACCTCACTTGTAGTATTTAAGGTGAGGGGGGAGGGGAAACATATTTCACATAGAAGGCAATGGGTATACAGAATAAGCTGCCAAAGCAAATGGTAGAGGCAGGTAAAATTACAACATTGAAGCCAATGTCCTAAAGTATGTAAGCCAGCATCTGAACTACCAAGGCATAGAAGAGTACAAACAAGTCCGAGTAAATGGGATTGGAAATGATGGACGCCACAGTGCTGTAGCTGTTAGCACGATGCTATTACACTTTGGGCCTTCAGAGTTTGGACTTCCGTTCCGGAGTCCTCTGTAAGGAGTCTTTGTATGTCCTCCCCATGGAATGTATGGGTTTTCCCTGGATACTCTGGTTTCCTCCACAGTCTAAGTATGAATTGGGTAGGTTAAATGGCCATTATAAATAAATTGATTAGGTTAGGGTGAAGTTAGGGTTGTGGGGATTTGCTGAGGTAGCATGGCTCAAAGGGCAGGAAGGGCCTATTCTTTGCTGTATCTCAAAATAAAATAAAATAAATTTCAAAAAAATATTTGTATAGGCACTTTGATATTAAAGTTTCAGAGGGATGTTGGCAGGCAAATGGAACTAGTTCAGGTCGGAAATGGTCAGAATAGACAAGTGCACTAAAGGGTATGTTTCTGTGTTCTATAATTCTATGACTCTCTGATGCCTATTTAATCACAACCTCTGGTGTTGTCAGTGTAGAGTTTGCATATTCTCCCTGTGAATAGATTGTTTTCCCCAGGCATTCTTCTTTACCTCCATATTCCCAAATCATTCAGACTGATTGATTAATTACCCAATTGTGTAAGCAAGTGGTAGAATCTGGAGAAGTCAGGGAGAAATATTAAATAAGATTAGTGTAAATGGGCACTTAATGAGGGGGAATACATATTGAAAGACCTAAATAGAATAGATGTGGAGAGGATGTTTCTTGCAGTTAGTGAGCCTAGGACTAGGGGCCAGAGCCTCAGAACAGAAGGACTCCATTTAGAAGAGAGATGAGGAGGAATTCCTTTAGTCAGAGGGTGGTGAATCTGTGGAATCATCACTGAGTGTATTTAAGGCAGAGGTTGATAGGTTCTTAATTAGTCAGGGTGTCAAAGATTACAGGGAGAAAGCAGGAGAATAGGATTGAGAGTGATAAATCAGCCATGATGGAATAGCAGAGCAGCCTTGATGGACCGAATAACCTAATTCTACTCCTACATTTTATGGTCTTCTGATGTAATCCTGCCATAGGTTATACACCATAAACTAATAATGAAACCTGGAATTTTTCATATCAAGCATCCAGATAGAATAATTTCTATGGTGCATCAATAACAACTATGAGGTTCAATAGGGACATGCCAAATTTCTTTGGTGCTTACATCCTTGGACCTGGACAGGCTATTTGGACGTTCATTCCTAGGAACCTCACTCATGGAAAGCTCCCTTCTTGGATCCCCTCTCAACCTCCTACCTCTCCTCTTGAACCCAGACCTGCTGGTCTTGTACACTCTAGCAGCTGTGGCTGAAACCAGATTTTTGTAAAATTGTATGTAACTTGCAGGCAAAGTAAAGGGCCAGCACACCGTTCATATCAAGACCTTCTACTGTTTTGATGTACAGAGGGAATATGGAGTCCAAGTCCCTAGCTCCCTGAAAATGGCTGCACAACGTGACAGGATGGTAAGGAAAGCATTAGGTATGCCTGTCTTAGAAACATAGAAACATAGAAAATAGGGGCAGGAGTAGGCCATTCGGCCCTTCAAGCCTGCACCGCCATTCAGTATGATCATGGCTGATCATCCAACTCAGAACCCTGCACCAGCCTTCCCTCCATACCCTCTGATCCCCGTAGCCACAAGGGCCATATCTAACTCCCTCTTAAATATAGCCAATGAACTGGCCTCAACTGTTTCCTGTGGCAGAGAATTCCACAGATTCACCACTCTCTGTGTTAAGAAGTTTTTCCTCATCTCGGTCCTAAAAGGCTTCCCCTTTATCCTCAAACTGTGACCCCTCTTTCTGGACTTCCCCAACATCGGGAACAATCTTCCTGCATCTAGCCTGTCCGATCTCTTTAGGATTTTATACGTTTCAATCAGATCCCCCCTCAATCATCTAAATTCCAATGAGTATAAGCCTAGTCGATCCAGTCTTTCATCATATGAAAGTCCTGCCATCCCAGGAATCAATCTGGTGAACCTTCTTTGTACTCCCTCTATGGCAAGGATGTCTTTCCTCAGATTAGGGGACCTGAACTGCACACAATACTCCAGGTGTGGTCTCACCAAGGCCTTGTACAACTACATTAGTACTTCCCTGCTCCTGTACTCGAATCCTCTTGCTATGAATGCCAGCATACCATTCGTCTTTTTCACCGCCTGCTGTACCTGCATGCCCACTTTCAATGACTGGTGTATAATGACACCCAGGTCTCGTTGCACCTCCCCTTTTCCTAATCGGCCACCATTCAGATAATAATCTGTTTTCCTGCTTTTGCCACCAAAGTGGATAACCTCACATTTATCCACATTAAATTGCATCTGCCATGAATTTGCCCACTCACTTAAGCTATCCAAGTCACCCTGCATCCTCTTAGCATCCTCCTCACAGCTAACACTGCCGCCCAGCTTCGTGTCATCTGCAAACTTGGAGATACTGCATTTAATTCCCTCATCCAAGTCATTAATATATATTGTAAACAACTGGGGTCCCAGCACTGAGCCTTGCGGTACTCCACTAGTCACTGCCCGCCATTCTGAAAAGCTCCCGTTTATTCCCACTCTTTGCTTCCTGTCTGCCAACCAATTCTCTATCCACATCAATATCTTACCCACAATACCGTGTGCTTTAAGTTTGCACACTAATCTCCTGTGTGGGACCTTGTCAAAAGCCTTTTGAAAATCCAAATATACCACATCCGCTGGTTCTCCCCTATCCACTCTACTAGTTACATCCTCAAAAAATTCTATGAGATTCGTCAGGCATGATTTTCCTTTCACAAATCCATGCTGACTTTGTTGGATGATTTCACCGCTTTCCAAATGTGCTGTTATCACATCTTTGATAACTGACTCTAGCAGTTTCCCCATCACCAATGTTAGGCTAACCGGTCTATAATTCCCTGGTTTCTCTCTCCCTCCTTTTTTAAAAAGTGGGGTTACATTAGCCACCCTCCAATCCTCAGGAACCAGTCCAGAATCTAAAGAGTTTTGAAAAATTATCACTAATGCATACACTATTTCTTGGGCTACTTCCTTAAGCACTCTGGGATGCAGACCATCTGGCCCTGGGCATTTATCTGACTTTAATCTCTTCAATTTACCTAACACCATTTCCCTACTAACATGTATTTCCCTCAGTTCCTCCATCTCACTGGACCCTCTGTCCCCTACTATTTCCAGAAGATTATTTATGTCCCCCTTAGTGAAGACAGAACCAATGTAATTATTCAATTGGTCTGCCGTGTCCTTGTTCCCCATGATCAATTCACCTGTTTCTGTCTGTAGGGGACCTACATTTGTCTTAACCAATCTTTTTCTTTCACATATCTATGAAAGCTTTTACAGTCAGTTTTTATGTTCCCTGCCAGTTTTCTCTCATAATCTTTTTTCCCCTTCCTAATTAAGCCCTTTGTCCTCCTCTGCTGAACTCTGAATTTCTCCCAGTCCTCAGGTGAGCCACTTTTTCTGGCTAATTTGTATGCTTCTTATTTGGAAGTGATACTATCCCTAATTTCCCTTGTCAGCACCAGGTGCACTACCTTCCTTGATTTATTCTTTTGCCAAACTGGGATGAACAATTGTTGTAGTTCATCCATGCGATCTTTAAATGCTTGTCATTGCATATCCACCGTCAATCCTTTAAGTGTCATTTGCCAGTCTATCTTAGCTAATTCACGTCTCATACCTTCAAAGTTACCCTTGTTTAAGTTCAGAACCTTTGTTTCTGAATTAATTATGTCACTGTCCATCTTAATGAAGAATTCCACCATATTATGTGACTCTTACCCAAGGGGCCTCTCACGACAAGATTGCTAATTAACCCTTCCTCATTGCTCAATACCCAGTCTAGAATAGCCTGCTCGCTAGTTGGTTCCTCGACATGTTGGTTCAAAAAACCATCCCGCATACATTCCAAGAAATCCTCTTCCTCAGCACCCTTACCAATTTGGTTCACCCAATCTACATGTAGATTGAAGTCACCCATTATAACTGCTGTTCCTTTATTGCACACATTTCTAATTTCCTGTTTAATACCATCCCCAACCTCACTACTACTGTTAGGTGGCCTGTACACAACTCCCACCAGCGTTTTCTGCCCCTTAGTGTTATGCAGATCTACTCATATATATTCCACATCATCCCGGCTTATGTCCTTCCTTTCCATTGCGTTAATCTCCTCTCTAACCAGCAACGCCACCCCACCTCCTTTTCTTTCATGTCTATCCCTCCTGAATATTGAATATCCCTGAATGTTGAGCTCCCATCCTTGGTCACCCTGGAGCCATGTCTCTTCATTAGCCAAGGCAGGATTTGGAGAATTATGTCGCAGTTTTATAAAACTCTGGTTTGGATACATCTCATTTCTGGATGCCCCATTATAGAAAGGTTGTGGAGGCTTTGGAGAAGGTGCAGAAGAGGTTCACTAAGAGATTGTCTGGATTAGAGGGTATGTGAGTTAAGGACAAACTTGGGTTGATTTCTCTGGAGCGACAGGATGGGGGACATGAACAAGGACAGCACTTATTATGAATCAAGTAAACAGTCCGCCGGTACACACTGCTGACTCATATTTGCCCTGCAGACCCAGCTCACAAATGCATCATTAAATCATTAAACCCTCATCATCTAGGACATGACCACTTTTCATTATTTTCTGGCTTTGCAGTCAAGATGACACACATGAACTGCAGTTCCTCAGACAATATCTTCCAGATAGTCAATATTTCATTTTTACAATGCCTTCTACTTATTCTTTTTATCTTAATTGTGTTTCAGAAACTGTTGGAGCCTGTGACTTAATGAGTTCAATCAAGTGATCTAGCGCTCTGCTATTCACAAGAAAATTCCGCAAGCACGAGCAGTCTCGAGTAGAAGACCAGAGATGGTGCATGAGGCCAAGATCAACTCTATTTCGCACTGATCAATACAACGAGGAAGATTGAAACATGTAGGCAAACGGGGAGGAGGCTGCGTTGGGCCAGAGGTTGAGAGGCTGTGGGTTGGCAGTCACTCCCCATGGAAGGGCAGAGTTCAAGCTGTCACACTCCTCGAGGCTGAGGGAGGGTGTTTTTGAAATTCCAAGACATATGTGATTATCAGTGTGGACTGTAGTTTATTATGGTCTCCTTCAGCTTTTTGTGTTTTTTTTCTGGTTGGCAATTGGCAGGTGGAAAATGTTGTTGCAAGGGAAGGGTTGGGGATTTGGGGTCCAATGTTCTTGTTAGTTTTTTTCCATGAGGGCAATCTGTTAAGTTTTTTGTGTGCGAGAGAGATGGTTAGGTATTTGATATTATTGTCATTGTTTTTTGTGTGAGGGGCCTGGGGTTGGGCTTTGATGTTTTAGCTGCCGTGACCAGGAGGGTAACCTGTTACTTTTTGAGTGAGGGTAAGGTTGGAGGATTTGGGGTTTGATGTTTTAGCTGCTGCATCTGGGTGGACAATCAGTTGCTTTTTCTGTGAGGGAGAATTTGGAGGATGGGTTTGGGGCTTATGAGTTTTGTTTCTTTTTCTTTTTTTGTGCACAGGGGCTGATGTCTTTTCTTTCACAGCTTCCATGGTTTTTCTGTATTTTATGGCTATCTGGAGAAGACAAATGTCAGAGTTGTATTTTGCATTCATACTTTGATAATAAAATGAACGTTTGAACCTTTAATCATCAATGAGGTACCAGACAACAGGAATTCTGCAGATGCTGGAAATTCAAGCAACATACATCAAAGTTGCTGGTGAACGCAGCAGGCCAAGCAGCATCTATAGGAAGAGGCGCAGTCGACGTTTCAGGCCGAGACCCTTCGTCAGGACTGGGTACCAGAGCCTGAAGATGCATACAGAATGATTTAGAAACAGCTTCAACCTCTCCGCCATCAGATTTCTGAATGGTTCATGAACCCTCGCTATTTTTCTCTGCTTTTGCCCTATTTATTTATGTTTTAGATATTATTGTAAGAGATAGGAATTTTGATTTCATTCTGTGGTCTTCAATATACAGTGGCTTTTTGATGAGTGGTGAACTTTTTTACCCTCTGGAAATAGTGTCTGATATCTGATGCAACATGTCAACTCTCCTTTGTATCAGAGTGGCACACTGTGAAGGAATGCCCGCAGCCATCTCTCATTACTCTCTCTGACATCAATTAACGCAAAGTAAGTACTTCTTCTTGAGCATATGTCTCTAACTAATTACATGTAAAGTTTTGATATAATGTTCCAACAGATTTCTGAACACTTCATGAACCTGTGAACACTACCTTTTTTCTCCTTTTTGGAGCTATTTATTTTGTGATTTAAAGAGATTTTTATCTCTTTGTACGATACTGCTGCTTCAAAGCAATAAACTTCACATTATATATTAGTGAACATATACCAGATTCTGATTCAGGTTCAGATAACCTGGTCCTTACAAGTCTTAGGTAAAGCATCAAAGTCCATGAAGTTGAATGGAATATAAAGGAATCATAAAATGAGGATTATTCGGAGAAAAAAATTTGTTCTTGATCACCAGTCTACACCTGCAAGAAAATTAAATATTAAATAGAGACAAAGGAGGCTGCAAATGCTCAAATCTGGATCAATAAACAATCTGTTGGTGGAACTGACCTGACCTAAGGCAGAAGTTGATAAGTTCTTGATCAGTCAGGGTGCTATAAGTTAAGGAAAGAAGCCAGGAGAATGGGGTTGAAAGGGAAATAAATCAGCTATGTTGGAATGGCAGAGCAGACTCGATGGACAGAATGGCCTAATTCTGCTCCTACGTCTTATGGTCTGATGGATGTAGGGTTTTGACCTGAAGTGCCAACAACACCACAGATGCGGCTTGACCCACTGAGCTTCGTCCAGTAGATTGTCTGTTGCTTAAGGCAATTAACTGTCTTCAGTGTTACCTCATAAATTACCAGTAGCCTCACTCACATTTAGCATGGCTGACAAATTCATATGTTTGTCCATTAAACACTGTTCTCTAAAAATACAACTTTTGAGCTCTTGATTCTCCAATCCATCTCATCACGGCCCCTGCACTTTATTTGTTTACCTGGACTGCACTTCCTCTGCACCTCCAACACTATATTCTACATCACACACATAAAGCTGGAGGAACATTCACTGGCACTACTATTGTGAATCTGCAGTGCTAAGGGATTGTGAAACTGTGACTTGAGGGCAGTTCGACTGTAGCTGTTTGCACAGTGTCATTGATCGACAGTGGTCATAGAGCAATACGGCACAGATACAGGCCCTTCAGCTCAATGAGTCCATGCCGAGCATAGCACTATCCAACTAGTACCAATTTCCTGCATTCAGCCCATATCCCTCTAGGCCACTCCCCATGGTTCTTAAATATGATGATGTTACACTGCACTTTAATGCTGTGAACTGTGACATTGTGACACCAATATGGTGTGATTGTGACACTATCTAATTGAAAATGGGTATGGCAGTAACCACCTTGTAGAAATAACCTTGAAATATTTAAGTGTGCACAATTATTTATGCATGTTTTTGACAGCATCGCAATATCACTTCTACAATACAATGAAATGTTGATGTTTAATGGAGCATAAACAAAAAAATGACAATTCAATATATTTTCAAGCAAGGCTTTTCCTTTCCTTCATAATTTCAATGTCAATAGAACTTTTGTATTTTGCAATATTTAATGCTGCCTTTATCTCACGTGTACTTTAACATATAGATAGTTGAAAGCCTTCTATTTTGTAAACTACAGAGTTAAATGTTTCACAAAGTTCAGGATAGTGATGACATAGTTTCTAAGAATCTGCTCATCATGCTGGGTTGGGCCCTTAAACCGAAACCAATGGCATGTAAGGCTGTGTTTTGGAGTTGGGCAGAGGGGTTTAAAGATAACAACATCTTGTGTAGCAGAGTGTTGAACCTCCAGTACAGAAATGCCTCTAACAGCAACAAAGGAGATGGGCTTCCAACTTTTGTCACTGGATTTAGAATTACATGACATACATTTAATACATAGTGTTGTGAGTCCTGAAGCTCCAGTACCTTCTTCCCAATGGCAGCAATAAGAAGAGAGCATGTCCTGGGTGTTGGGCATCCTTATGATGGATGCTGCTTTCACTAGACACTAGACACTAGAATACTACAGGTCAGTACAGGCCCTTCGGCCCTCGATGTTGTGCCAATCCATATATTCCTTAAAAAAACGTACTAAACCCACACTACCCCGTAACCCTCTATTTTTCTTTCATCCATGTGCCCGTCCAAGAGGCTCTTAAATACCCCTAATGTTTCAGCCTCCACCACCAATTTTGGCAGGTCATTCCAGGCACCCACAACCCTCTGTGTAAATAAACTTACCCCTGATGTCTTCCCTAAACTTCTCTCCCTTAACTTTGTATATATGCCTTCTGGTGTTTGCTATCCATGCCCTGGGAAACAGGTACTGGCTATCCACCCTATCTATGCCTTTCAGAATCTTGTAGACCTCTATCAAGTCCCTTCTCTTCCTTCTACGCTCCAAAGAGAAAAGTCCCAGCTCTGCTAACCTTGCTTCATAAGACTTGTTTTCCAATCCAGGCAAAATCCTGGTAAATCTGCTCTGCACCCTCCATAGCTTCCATATAGAACATAGAATAGTACAGCACAATACAGGCCCTTCGGCCCACAATGTTGTGCCGACCCTCAAACCCTGCCTCCCATATAAGCCACCAACTTAAATTCCTCCAGATACCTGTCCAGTAGCCTTTTAAACTTCACTAGTGTGTCTGCCTCCACCACTGACTCAGGTAGTGCATTCCACGCACCAACCACTCTCTGAGTAAAAAACCTTCTTCTAATATCCCCCTTGAACTTCCCACCCCTTACCTTAAAGCCATGTCCTCTTGTATTGAGCAGTGGTGCCCTGGGGAAGAGGCGCTGGCTATCCACTCTATCTATTACCCTTATTATCTTGTACACCTCTATCATGTCTCCTCTCATCCTCCTTCTCTCCAAAGAGTAAAGCCCTAGCTCCCTTAATCTCTGAACATAATGCATACTCTCTAAACCAGGCAGCATCCTGGTAAATCTCCTCTGTACCTTTTCCAATGCTTCCACATCCTTCCTACAGTGAGGCAACCAGAACTGGACACAGTACTCCAAGTGTGGCCTAACCAGAGTTTTATAGAGCTGCATCATTACATTGCGACTCTTAAACTCTATCCCTTGACTTATGAAAGCTAACACACCATAAGCTTTCTTAGCTACCCTATCCAACTGTGAGGCATCTTTCAAGGATCTGTGGACATGTACCCTGAGATCCCTCTGCTCCTCCACACTACCAAGTATCCTACCATTTACTTTGTATTCTGCCTTGGAGTTTGTCCTTCCAACGTGTACTACCTCACACTTCTCCGGTTTGAAATCCATCTGCCACTTCTCAGCCCACTTCTGCATCCTATCAATGTCTCTCTGCAATCTTTGACAATCCGCTACAGTATCTACAACACCACCAACCTTTGTGTCGTCTGCAAACTTGCCAACCCACCCTTCTACCCCCACATCCTGGTCGTTAATAGAAATCACGAAAAGTAGAGGTCCCAGAACAGATCCTTGTGGGACACCACTAGTCACAATCCTCCAATCTGAATGTACTCCCTCCACCACGACCCTCTGCCTTCTGCAGGCAAGCCAATTCTGAATCCACCCTTCCAAACTTCCCTGGATCCCATGCCTTCTGACTTTCTGAATAAGCCTACCGTCTGGAACCTTGTCAAATGCCTTACTAAAATCCATATAGATCACATCCACTGCACTACCCTCATCTATATGCCTGGTCACCTCCTCAAAGAACTCTATCAAGCTTGTTAGACACGATCCACCCTTCACAAAGCCATGCTGACTGTCCCTGATCAGACCATGATTCTCTAAATGCCCAGAGATCCTATCTCTAAGAATCTTTTCCAACAACTTTCCCACCACAGACGTAAGGCTCACTGGTCTATAATTACCCGGACTACCGCTACTACCTTTTTTGACCAAAGGGACAACATTTTCCTCCCTCCAATCCTCCAGTACCATTCCCGTGGACAACGAGGACATAAAGATCCTAGCCAGAGGCTCAGCAATCTCTTCCCTCGCCTTGTGGAGCAGTCTGAGGAATATTCCGTCAGGCCCCATGGACTTATCCATCCTAATGTATTTTAACAACTCCAACACCTCCTCTCCCTTAATATCAACATGCTCCAGAACATCAACCTCACTCATATTGTCCTCACCATCAGCAAGTTCCCTCTCATTGGTGAACACCGAAGAGAAGCATTCATTGAGGACCTCGCTCACTTCCACAGCCTCCAGGCACATCTTCCCACCTTTATCTCTAATCGGTCCTACCTTCACTCCTGTCATCCTTTTTTTCTTCACATAATTGAAGAATGCCTTAGGGTTTTCCTTTACCCTACTGTCCAAGGCCTTCTCATGCCCCCTTCTTGCTCTTCTCAGCCCCTTCTTAAGCTCCTTTCTTGCTTCCCTATATTTCTCAATAGACCCATGTGATCCTTGCTTCCTAAACCTCATGTACGCTGCCTTCTTCCACCTGACTAGATTTTACACCTCACTTGTCACCCACGGCTCATTCACACTACCATTCTTTATCTTCCTCACCAGGACAAATTTATCCATAACATCCTGTAAGAGATCACTCAACATCGACCACATGTCCATAGTACATTTCCCTGCAAAAACATCATCCCAATTCACACCCGCAAGTTCTAGCCTTATAGCCTCATAATTTGCCCTTCCCCAATTAAAAATTTTCCTAGTCCTCTCTGATTCTATCCCTTTCCATGATAATGCTAAAGGCCAGGGAGTGGTGGTCCTTCTCATAAATGAGGTGACCAGAACTGAACACAATACTCTAAGCATGGTCTCACCAGGTTTGTAGAGTTGCAACATGACCTCTCTACTCTTGAACTCAATCCCCCTATTAACGATGCCTAGCATCCCATAGGCCTTCTTAATTATCCTATCAACCTGTGCAGCGACCTTGAGGTATGTATGGATTTGAACCCCAAGGTCCCTCTGTTCATCCACACTCTTAAGTAACCAACCATTAACCTTTCCTACAATTACGCTCTGTGTAGATGTGCTCAAAGGTGGGGAGGGATTTATCCGTGGACTAGGACACATCCACTACCTTTTGTAGGATTTTTTGTTCAAGAACATTGGTGTTTCCACTCCAGACTGTCAATATACTCTTCACCACATATCTATTGAAGTTACTCAAAGCTTTAAATGTCATGCTGAATCTTTGCAAATTTCGAAGTAGAGTCACTACCATGCTTTCTTTGTAATTGTACTTACATGTGTGGCCCAGACCATGTCCTTTGAAATCATAACACCAAGGTTATTTAAAGTTGCTGACCCTCTCCACCGCTGACCCCCTGATGAGAACTGGCTCATGGACCTCCTATTTCCTCCTCCTGAAGTTAATAATCAGTTTCTTTGTCTTGCTGACTTTGAGTAAGGAGTTGTTATTGTGGCATCACTCAGTCAGATTTTCAATTTCCCTCCTATATGCAGATTTGATTCTTTGATCTTTTGATTCAGCTAATGACAGTGGAGTCATCAGCAAACTTAAATATCACATTGGAGCAGTGCTGAGCCACAGAGTAATAAGTGTAAAGCACGTATAGTAGGGGCTAAGCACACAGCTTTGCGGTGCACCTGTGCTGACAGAGATTCTGGAGCAGTTGTGGCTTCCAATCCAAACTGACTTGTATCTGTAAGTGAGGAAATCAAGGATTCAATTGCACAAGGTGGTATCGAGGCCAAGGTACCATATAGCCTATATTATAATAAGGAACTACTTTCTGTTTTAGTAACACATCATTGCATGCGCTATTAGACGCATATTGAGCATATGCTATTGGGTGTGTATGAGTCTGTATATATGTGTGTTAAAGTTCGGATTAGGCCAGCAAAGAACTACGAAACTTAGCTCCCATCTCCAGCATTTTTATTAATAGCATTGTTGTGTAACCAGGCCACATACACAACAAATTAGCGACACGGTTATTGAAACTACATTGCATCGGAATGCCATGTTTTAATTGATAACGACACTCGGAAGAAGAGTGCAAGTAACAAGCCAAAGAACAGGAGAAGGAGGCAGAGCAAGGCCGCGAGCCTGAAAGGAAGCGGGAGCACAGCCGGGGTCGGGAACATCGGGAGAGCAAGAGACACAGTTGGAGCCGCAGCGCGTCCAGCTGAGACCACAGCCGGCACTGACCCCCAGGGGCAGAGGGTCTGCCTGCCCCGGAAGGGAGATAAAAAGGAGCGACACACACACATCTAGATGAAGTGCGCTCGTGGTGATAGCAAAAAGGACAGGTGAGTCAAAAAGGAAAATAAGGGGAGAACCGGGCTAAATTAACATAACAAAGGTGGCGATGATTGGAACCATTACAGCATTTGATAGTGCATTGAAGACCGGGCGACTTACATTGAAAGAGTGGAGTTATATTGTGAGGCTAACAGTGTTAATGATGAAAAGAAAGCCAGTGTCTTACTCAGTATTATGGGAAGAAAAACTTACGGGCTGCTACAGAGCTTGTTAACCCCTGAAAAGCCAGCTGACATAATGCTCAAGCAAATAGTAGACACTCTCCAACATAATTTAAACCCAAAACCACTGGTCATTGCTGAAAGATTTAAATTTCACAAACGGAATCAGAGCAAAACTGAAAGCATTTCTGAATATTGTGCTGAATTGCGCAAATTATCAGAACATTGTCAATTTGGAGCTGGTTTATCGGACACAGTGAGGGACAGGTTAGTGTGTGGCATGCACTGTGAAACTACACAGAAGAAGCTCCTGGGTGAAAAAGACCTTACATTAGAGAAGGCGCTGAACATTGCAATATCAACGGCAACAGCAGCACGTGGTGCTTCAGAGATACAACAAGAATCTCTGAAATATGCTGCAAATAAAATGTCACTGAACAGAAATGAAAGAAAGAAATGTTATCGCTGTGGGAACAGGTCACATGACCCTGATGACTGTTGGTTTAAAGAAAAAGAATGCAGAAACTGTGGCAAACAGAGCCTCATTGACAAGGTATGCAAAGCTAGTAAACAGCAGAAAAAGGACAAAATACAGAGAAACAAGAAACCCCAGAAAGGAAAACACAACAATGTACACAAAATAGAAGAAAGCAGTTCTAATGCAAGTGACTCAGGCAAAAGTGAATTGTCTTGTCTGCAACTTCACAGTGTGAAAGAGACAGATGATCGAAGAGTAATATAGATCACTCCACAAGTAGCAGGCGTGAGACTGAAAATGGATTTGGACACTGGCTCAGCTTAAACAGTGATCTCTGTACGCCACTACAAACGACTGTTTTCTCACATACCTCTGAAATGAACTAAACTACTGCTAAAGACTTACACAGGATGGAAAGTAAGTCCCAAAGGCAAAATTAAAGTGACAGTGACCTATGGAGACAAAACACAGCAGCTGAACCTCTATGTACTGAAAAATGGAGGACCACCGTTGCTGGGACGTGAATGGCTCAGGAGAATCCAGTTGGATTGGCAAAGCCATCAAGGCAATGGACAGCGAAAATCGACCACTGCAACATAAGGGAGACAACTTTCCTTTTTGCCTGTCATAATGCAGTACATGTAACCACTAATCAGACTCCAGCGATGATGTTTCTAAACAGGAACCTGAGGTCCTGCATGGATCTTCTCAAACCAGATGTACGGCATGATGTGGAGAACAGACAGTTCAAACACTTGAATGCTAAGTCAACACAGAGCTTCAGTGTGGGACCGTCAGTCCTTGCACGTGATTACTGGACTGAAAAGTGGCAGCCAGGTACATTTTCCACCATAGATGGGCCACTGATGAATAGAGTACAGGTGAGAGAGAAAATATGGAGACATCATGTGGACCAAATCCTGGATGCTCAGGTGAAAAACACAACAACACCTTGCCTGGACTCCCATGACATAGAAGCACGTCATGTGGACCAAATCCTGGATGTTCAGGTGGGAAACACAATAACATCTTGCCCAGACTCCCCGGACATAGAAGCAAACACTCCTGACGTGACCACATCAGCCTCATCTACAGATAAGCCTCCTGTCATCAGTGCTGAGGACCCACCTGATATACCTGTGGAGACTCATTCCCCAAAGTAAACGTTTCAGGCCAGATGTTACCCAAAGAGGCCAAAAAGGCAGAGAAGACCCCCCCAGAGACTTGAGTTATAAATAGGTCTTAGACCAAAAGTTAAAAAAAAAGCTTGTTATAATTTGATATTATTACGTTACTTTGTTATAATTTGATATTATTAAGTTACAAAGTAAACAAATGGTAGGCATTTGTATGTTAAGGGTCCACATATTTGTTTAGCATAGTGCCCTAGTAAAAAAAAACAATTGATACACTATTAAAATAAAAGGGGAGGAGTTTACCGTATAGCCGACATTATAATAAGGGACCACTTTTTGTTTTAGTAACATGTTGTTGCATGCGCAATTAGGCGCGTATTGAGCATGTGCTATAAGGCGCATATGGATCTGTACATATGTGTGTTAAAGTTTGAATTAGTCCAGTAAAGAACCATGAAACTTAGCTCCCGTCTCCAGCGTTTTTATTAATAGCATCATTGTGTAACCAGGCCACATACACAACAGTCTTGAAGTTTATTGATTAGTTTTGGGTGGAGTGATATCACTTTGCCCATGAGATGGCTTTCCCGAGATCATACTTGTAACTTTCTTGGTCGTCAGTCATGAATACCTCAGATGTGGCAATCAGCAGGTTGTGTATCTGATGGTTCATTGGGGACTCCTAGTTGGGGAAGACTCTGGATGGTTTTGTGGGGACACATGAGTCTATACTGTTTTCATAAAGTCCCTGACAACCATGGAATATTCATTCAGATCCACAGATGAGTCCTTGAACTTCATGCAATCCATTGACAGGAAATACTCCCATAGTTCCTCTGCCTCTCACCACCACAAAGAGGTACTCTTGCTCTTTAGCCTCTGCCTGTATGCAGGTAGGAGAAGGACAACCAAGTGATAAGATTTCCCAAAGTGTGGTCTTGGCGTGGAATGGTAGGAATTCCTTAACTTAGTAGAACAGTGGTCTAGTATGTTGGGACCTCTGGTGCTATTGGTTATATACTGATAGCAATTGGGCAAGGATTTTTTCAAAGACACCTGATTAAAACCCTCAACTATGATATGAAATATGTTGGGGGTGAACTGTTTCTTGTTTGATGTCAGCATTAAGCAGTATCTCAAGCGCTTGATTATAGTCAACCACTGGTGATATGTAAGTGAATACCTAAAACACTTTGGTAGAATTAAGTATTTAAATTAAAGAATCAAAGTTGAATTTAAGGTATTATTATTTATTATTATTGTTTTTTGCACAGTTTGTCTTGTTTTGCACATTATTTACTTGTCAGTCCTTGTGTGCAGCTTTTCTTCATTGATTCCATTGTATTTCTTTGTTCTACTGTGAATACTCACAAGAAAATGAATCTCAGGGTAGTTTATGGTGACATACACAGCATGTACTTTGATCACAAATTTAATTTGAACTTTGAGATATTACATACATATAAAAGCAATTTGAAATGCTTAAACAATATTGAGTTTAATTAAATAAATTCATGATTAGAACAATAAATCTTCCTTGAACCTCAGTTGAAGTTAATAACGATTCCTCCACATTCCTCTATTAGCCCTTACTGAGAATCTGAGAGATGGTTTTCCAATAACATGAAAATAATCTTTATAAAGATTAGCTTTATTTTGTCATAGGTACATCAAAATGTAAAAAAAATTACAGAGATGCATTAATATTTTGAGTTAGCGACCAACACAGTCCACAGATTATGCTGGAGACAACTTACAAGTGTTGCCACAGTTCCAGCACCAACACAAGATACCCACAACTCACTAACGCTAACCCTAAACTTTTTGTGAGAGGAATCCCATACAGTCATAGGGTGAACGTACAAGCTCCGTACAGATAAGAGCAGGAATCGAATTCCAATAAGTATTGCTGGTGCTATAAAGTGATTACACTAATCACTATAGCATACCACATACGATGGGAAACCCAGCAAGACTGGACCATCTTGTTGGTCTCCAGTGACAGAGTTTAGGCATGGGTATGTCAGTGAGCTCATATTGCTTGCACACAAGTCCAGGACTAATTTCAATTTGAACTGATGAACACTGCCATTCTTTTCTAGGAGTAGCATGATTCAGCCCATTTTTTGTACAATTATGCATTGAGATTTATGGAGAAAGAAAAAGGATCTAGGGCCAGCAGAGCAATTGGAAAGGATGGAATTGTGCAGGAGAGAGTGTAGATGAAATTCACCAGGACATTACGTGGATTTAGTAAATTGGTAAATTAGTGCACTGAAGTACAGAGAAAAACTTGCCTTGCATATTATCTATACAGTTGAATTCATCACACAGTGTATTGAAGTAGTGCAAGTTAAAGCAATAACAAAGTGCAGAGTATAGTACAGAGAAAGTGCAGAGCAGGTGGACCAGGGTTTCTCAACCAGGGTTCTGTGAGAGGTCACTAGAGGTTTCACAAGAGATTGTGATTTAAAAAAAAACATTGTTTTTTGAACTCTGTGCAATTCACAATGCTAGCATTCGCAGTGGTGGGCAATGACCGAGCAGCCCCATTAGCAATCTCATTCGAGGTCTCTCAACACAGTGTGGCATTGTGTGGTAGGGCTATGTTTATTTGCTTGAGTCCATTCTCAGTTTTGGATGTGAGATAGGGGAAGCCATTGATAATTGGTGAGTTCTGAGTGCACGGAGGGGAGGATGGGAGGTTGATGAGAAGTGTGAAGTGCGTTTTCCCAGCATTGAATGGGCTCAACCAACTTGGGCTGTGAGGCCAGCCTCTCCCTCCCGAATTACCTTCCCCAACTTCCCCTTATGTGCCACCGACTGACAAACACACTTTACCAGTGCAGTAGAAAATTGTAGGGAAATTTTCATTCTAAAGATGGTCCAATGTGGCTATTTTTGATGAAGATGGATGGGACAGAGGGAATCTAGGCCTAGGCCTACGGAAAATTCTGATGGGTAAATGATGAAGAATTACAATCTTCCGAGTCATTTCACTGACCTAGTGCAACAATGGACACAAAAAGTCTATTTTTTTTTACAAAACTATTAAAGTTTATTTACACAACAAATACACAAAGTACAAAGTTTAAGTATTTATAAGCCAGTGAATAAATTAAAATTAAACTATGATTACTACTGAATATAAAACAGTCCATTTCCTGGGGGGTTTACTGCTCTTCAAAGTTCCCACTGTATGCATTGTGACCTTGTGCTCCCTCTCCAAGGACAGCCAGGAACGAATGTATTCTTGGAAGAAGGGCAGGCAGTCAGCTCTGGTAGAGCCCTCGACTTTACACTGCCTGGACCCATGAATGGCCATCTTAGCCAGGCCCTGCAAGCCCACAGAAGATCTTCTGCACGGTCTGCCCCCTTCCGCACTGCGTGCCCGTATATAAGGAGCACAAGGCTGAAGTGCAGCCAACCCCTTCAGACACTCAAACAGGGGCTGCACCCTCTCACACGCCATACACTGACTCCTCCCAACACAGAATGGGTGTCAGTGAACCTGCTTAAAAACCTGTTGCATGGTACTACCTTATGCAACACCTTCCACCCCAGGTCCCCATTGTACAGGGAACGACCCCCACATAAAGAGATTTCCACTGGGGACCTCTTCCACGGCCAAATGGTAACACGGACCGACAAGGCGAGTCTGGTTGGCAGACAAAGGCAAAGAAGTGGAAGGTGTGCAGGAGCAGGCCATACAAGAAACGCTCTGGAGTGTCACAAAAGGACACGGTGGGCATCCCCCACAAGAGGGCTCATGTTATGTGGTTTTCTGGAGGCCTGGGTCCCACGAGCACTCCCGACCCATCAGTTGGTGGTGCAGCTGGAACCCCTTCACTTCCCCGAGCCCCCTTGACACACACCGTGATAGGATAGGGACCCCCAGTCCCCCTCACAACTAGAGCACCAACTCCCACCAGCGCAGGAGCACCCTTTCTGAATGAGACTATACCCCATATACTCAACAACTCTTGGTAAAAGCGAGGCAGTTCCCTCAGAGCAGCATGTCTGATGCTGTCCACTGGAAGTCCTGTGCCCTCCAGCAGGCAATGTCCCAGGCGGAGAAAGTACATCGTCAGCACATGCCATCTTGGAGGGTGTTCACTGTACAGGGTTCTGAGGCGAAGAGCTGCCACTGGGTGCAGACAAACACCAATGACCACCCCACCCACATCCCTCCCCGTGATCCCCGTGATCAGAAGACTTGGAACCACAACAGAGAACCAATGCCCCTTGTTGCCCCAGAAGAGGTGCACCAGCCTCTTCTGGGTCCTGGAAGCAAAAGCAGTGGGTGGAACTAAAGTAATCAGCCAGTACCATATCTTTACAATGAAAGCTACTTATCAATGGGTTTTACATGGACTAGAGATCCAAGATGTCCTATTCCATTGTACCTAGTCTGTGGCAAACAACTTACCAATGTAGCAATGGCCCGAGCAAAATCAAAGACACTTAATTACAAATCACAGTCAGCCATATGATATTTAAAAGTGCAGATTATTTTAAATGATTATTGGAATCTCAAAACAAACAGATTAAAGCTTTTGAAAATAAAGTCACAGTCAGCAAAAAGATCCAGAAAGCAAATTATTTTGCTGATTTAAGACTAGTTCACTCAAGAATGTTTAAAAAACTGTGTGAAAACCTGGACAAAGAGTATACCAATCTCCTGCAACATACAGAAATCCGATGACTTAGCAGAGGAAGAGTTTTCAACATGGTATTTGAGATGAAAGGTGAATTGCAGAAGTACTTTCAAGAAAATAGTAGACCAGATTTTACTAAGAGCTTTGAAGATGAAGAATGAATGCAGAAAATAGCCTACTTAACAGACATTTTTCATTATATAAACCAGTTGAACAAGTCTCTGCAAGCCCTGAAGAAAATGTTTTGACTTCAAGTGACTAGATTCTTGGATTTAGGAAAATGAATCTTTGGAAAAATCATGCTACAAAAGGAAACCTTGACATGTTTCCACTGTTGCTTCAGTTTGAGAGTGAGGAAGGATAGCAGAAAGTCTCGATTCTTATTTAAAACCATCTGGTAAAATGTAGAACAAAATGGAACAGTATTTTTCCTCCCTTTTGACACAAGTGCATGACTGGGTGAGGGGCCCTTTCTCTGAATCTTCTTCTCAGTCTGAGAACTTGACCTTGAGAGAAGAGGACGAACTTTGGGAGTTGCCATTTAATCATGCACTCAAGATGAGATTTACTGACCTGCCCCTGGACAATTTCTAGATTTCTGTGAAAGAAGAGTATTCTACCATTCCTAGGAAAACAGTGAACATTTTGCTGCAGATTTCAACTTCTTACATGTATGAGCAACATTTTTCTTGTCAACAACATACCCCACCCTCAATTAGGAAGCATCTTTGGTGGCTGTTATTTCAGGGACTCTGCCCTCCAGCAAAAGAGATAATTACAACAGTCCCACCTCCCTGGCCAGAAACCAGTTGTCAATTATCCATTCATACACTTGTAGACTCAATGGGAAGCATTCAGCACTTGGGAATTAGCACCATTAAGTGGAGTCACAACTGGCCCATGTCTGGTAGAGTCATTATAGGTCAGGGGTTGATCTTTGAGACTTTCCCAGTAGATCCCGTAAAAAATCAAAAATAAATACAGAAATACTGTTGTAATGTGAGCATTATAAAAGTAAATAATAATAATTAGGATAATGGTAATATAGCAATATTTTTGTTGCAAAGCTGTTTGTAAAGAGAGATTGTTTCCGGGTTGCGGGGTTTTAGTTCTGTTCTTTCTGCCCAGTGCACATGTGTGTAGTTCCCCTGCCGTGCACCGTGTTTTCAGCGTAGCTTGTGCTACATCAAAGTGACCACTTAGATTAGATAAGAGTACAGACTGTCGCAAACATCAATATACGGCAGTGGTCCCCAACCTCTGGGCCACGAAGAATGCAGTGGTGCAGCGGTAGTCGGAACACACCCAGCACATCTTTAAGAAAAAAAGCCGAAATAAACAAGCTAACTAATTAGGTGCTGCCCAGCATGTAAGTGTCGGCTCAGATCAGAGGCGACGCAATCGGCAATCGCTCATGATATCCTGATAGCATGGCAGAGGCTCCCAAAAGATGGCGAAAACGTACAAATTCCATCCAGAATGGGAAGAGGAATTTCTATTTACCTTGGTGAAAGACAAGTGTGTATGTATGTTGTGCTACCAAACACAAGCACTGACTATAAGAGGGTATCTTGAGCGGCACCACAACACCAACCACCAGGAATTTAAAGGCACCTACCTCCCAAAGAGCGCAATTCATGCCAGGAAAGTTGAGGAGCTGAAATCAGGGTTGAAGGCCCAGCAATCATTTTTCACAAAGCATGCTGCTCAAAATAAGGCTGCTATTGAAGCATCATTTCGTGTAAGTCACCTTTTGGCTAAACACAGGAAGCTTTTTACAGATGGCGATTTATTCAAGGAAGAAATGGCCATTACCGCGGAGATTGTTTTTAATGACTTTAAAAACAAAAACGGCACCATAACCGCAATACATAATATACTGCTTGGCCCTGCAACAGTGACAAGGAGGGTAGAGTCATTGTCAGAGGACATGGATATTTTTCACTACAGTTCAATGAATCCCTGGATGTAATGCAAACAGCTCAGCATGTTGTATTTGTCAGAATGGCTTTCCAGGATTTTACAACAGGAGGACTTCCTCACTCTTTTGCAATTAAAGGAGAGAACGAGAGGTGAGGATATCTACAATGAGTTTAAAAAATATGTCAGTGAAAATGACATCCCTATTCATAAACTGGTGGCATTTACTACTGATAGGGCCCCAGCAATGCGCCATGTGCACGTTGGTTTTATAGCACTGAAAGTCAGTGCCTACTTCAGGTCAACTTATCTATGTGAAATTGCATTTTCACAGATGAAAATTATTAAATCTAAGTACAGGAGCTGACTTACCGACAGACACCTTACTAGGGTTGCCAACTTTACAAAAGTAGCAGTCAAATCCCGGGACATTTATGTTTACCCCAAGAAAGACTACCATGACCATGAATCCTTGCGCGGGCACCTGTGTGTGCATGTGCGTACGTGCTGATTTTTTTTACCCCACAAATTGGTTTTGGCTTAGTCTTCATTATTTCTACTTTATATAGGCTGTGTATTTATCATATCATTCCTGCTTTTACTATTTTAGTGTTATTTTAGGTTTTATGTGTTATTTGGTAGGTTATTTTTTTGGGTCTGGGAACGCTCAAAATTTTTTCCATATACATTAATTGTAATTGCTTCTTCGGCATAAAGCATTTCCGCACGAAAGGTTTCATAGGAACACTCTACCTTAGCGGGGGAAATATGGGACGGTTGGCAGCCCTACACCTCACAGACTGTCTCAGACTGGCTGTCTGTAGTTATGAGCCAAATTTCAGGAAACTAGCAGAAAGTATTCAGCTCCAGTCATCACACTGAGTGCAACAGTCATTTTTTATTCATTTATTTTTTGTGTTGAAATAAAATTAAATAATGAAACTTAGAATTAAAGGTGTGAAGTATTGTAATATTCTTAAAGAAAGACAGCTATGGCCTGTTGATATGCTAGTTACAGTGTTTTCTTGTTTGAATTAATTTGAAAGTTTGACAGAAGTATTTTGTGTAATTCAAATACAATTAGCCCAAATAAAAGGCTTCAAATTGGAAGTACAATCTGAGCTGTTTTTTCTCTAAATTATTTAGTAGGTAGATCTTGCCTTTCACTAAGGTCGAGGTAGGGGATCTTGGGCTTAAAAAGGTTGGTGACCACTACTATAGGTGATAGTGACAGCAGTTGCAGGGAAGAGCAAGAGCAAGGATAGAAATAGTCTCAATTCAGTTGAAGATGAAATCTGAGAGTTCTTATCTCAAGTTCAACCCTGAGTCAAGAAATTTATGTTTGTTTTTTGAGTTTTTAAAATTCATGAAAGAGAAAGCAAAAGTAATTTCAAGAAAGGTAAGCTAAGCTTAACTATGTGATTTTTTCCAAGAAAGGTTAGCTAAAAATGCATTCTCTACTCAAAAGAGTGTCAACAATTATTTTTGGATTATTATATCTACAACTTACTGATCATGCTAAAGTACTGTGAGCTCTAGATATAATAATTTTATGCAGGGGTTCCCTGAGATTTGAAAATTATTTCAAGGGTCCCTCCATGCCAAAAAGTTTGAGAAAGGCTGAGGTAGACAATAGGTGCAATGTCACAATGAGGTAGATTGTGAAGACAAAATCTATTTATCAGATAAGGAACCATTCAATCGCATATATATTGTAACAGTGGGATAGAAGGTGTACACAATTCTCTGCAGTTTCTTGCAGTCATGGGCAGAGCAGTTGCCATACCAAACTGTGATACATCTGGATAGGTTGCTTTCTGTGCCGCCTCAGTGAAAAAGTCTGAGAGCCAAAGGGTCATGTCAAATTTCCTATACTTCTATCCTCCAGAAGTAAATGCTTACCTATAAAATGCAACGTTATGCAAATCTGAACAGGACATTTCAAAGAACTCCATGTCTTTCCATTATTATCTTCTATAAATTCCTTATGAGGGCTCAAGTTCTGGTTGTTGAAAGTCCTTTCATGTGATATGACGAGATATTATTACATTACAATGCTATATAATCTAAGCTGTTTACTTGTTCTCCTTCAAATCTTGAGACCCCTTAATACTTTTCTGATGATAAAAAGGTTGACATTCAATTCTCAAGAGATTCCTGGTGAAGCAAGTAACATCTGTAGCCATGGTGATGTGGCATAAATTGCACTTCAAGTGCCACTGCACAGAGATCCAAAGTGCATTGGATGTGTCTTTCATGGACTGACCTTAGTGTGGACTCAGTTGAAGGAAAACTAGCATTTGAAGGATAAACAAAAATATTATAGATTGAAATCAATCTCAAATTATTTGCAGAAGGACCAGTTTTTCAAACCTAATTACCTGAACAGATTAACTGTGAAATTAAAAATGTTCTGTCAACTGACTTAAAATTTCTAGTCAAATTCAGCAGTCTGAGTTTCCATTTCAACAATCACAAAACTGTACATGTATGGAGAGAAATAAGCAGTTGACATTTTGTGCCGAGGCCTTTCATTATTTCAAAGTTCAAAGTAAATTTAATGGACAGAATAGAAAGGGGGAAAGAGCCATAATTATAGAGTCCATTGTTTATTTTGCTACAAATTACTCAAAGTCCTTTGGGGACTCCTCTGAAAAGCATTACATAAATGTAGATATTCAAATGCACAGAGACACAATTGATTTTTATTGACATAAAAGAAGAAATTTCAACAGACCACGCAACATCTATGGAGTGAGTAAGAGTGGTGATGTTTCAGTGTGAGCTGAACAAACATTTCATTTTTTTCTGAAAGTCAATTCTGTCTCCTAAAAATTAAATGCAGTATTTATGTAGTTATTGAGATGCCACGTGGAATCTTGCAGTATAACCAGCACTCCAATCATGAGTTGAAGAGCCCTGAGAGAGGAGGCTGTGCACAGGTCTGGGAGCTAAGTTTAAAAGGGGAAAGCTTCACGGGAACTCGGCTATAATCGGAACACCAATGGTGTGTTGAAGAGCAAGGAAGGTTCAGGCATAAAAGGGAGACACTGCCTAGCAGAGCAGAAATCAAGGGTGTGGTCATCGACAGAGTGGTCTGAGTCAGAGAGGTAGGGCTTCAGCTCATTCGGGCTGTGGTGAGATAAGTGGGTCAGTGGAGTTCGTTTTTTCCTTGCATTTTTTGAGGAAAAGAGAGCATGTCTGTAAGGTTAGTACTTTGCTCTGGGTGTCAGATGTGGGAATTCTGGGAATCTTCCAGTCTCCCAGATGGACACATCTGCACCATATGCACTGAGATGCAGTTCCTGAGAGACCATGTTTGGGATCTGGAGCTGCAGCTCAATGACCTACAGCTTATTAGGGAAAGTGAGCAGGAGATAGAGAGCTATAGGGAGTTAGGCACGCCAAGGCTGCAGGAGCTAGATAAGTGGGTGACTATCAGGGAAGGGAAGGGAAGAGCTCAGATAGTACAGAGGACCCCTGTGGTCATCCCCCCTCAGTAATCGTTTTCTCATTTTGGATAATGTTGAAAGGGGTGACCCGACAGAGGACGACCATGGCAATCGGGTCTCTGGCACTGAGCCTGGTTCTGTGGTGCAGAAGGGAAAGAGAAAGATGAGGAATGCAGTAGTCCTAGGGTATTCCATAGTGAGGGGAACAGACAGGAGGTTCTGTCAGCCTGATAGAGATACCCGCTTGGTGTGTTGCCTGCCAGGTGCCAGGGTACGGGATGTCTTGGATGAGGCTCAGAGTATTCTGAAGGGAGAGAGTGAAAAGCCAGAAGTCTTGGTACACCTTGGTACAAATGACATAGGTAGAAAAACGGAGGAGGTCCTGAAGAGAGGATTCAGGAAGTTGGGTAGGAAGCTGAAAAGCAGGACCTGCAGGGCAGCAATCTCAGGATTGTTGCTGTGCCACGTGCTAGCAAGCACAAGAATAGCATGATCAGGCATATTAATATATGGCTGAGAGAGTGGAGTAGGGGGCAGTGTTTCGGGTTCCTGGATCTTTGGAGCCTCTTCTGGGAGAGGCTGTACAAAAAGGATGGGTTACACCTAAACCCAAAGGGGTCCAATGTCCTAGCAGGCAGGTTTAATAGAGCTGTTAGGAAGGGTTTAAATTAATTTGGCAGGAGGATGGGAACAGGAGTGATAGGGCTGAGCAAGGGCAAAACAGAAATAAATCAAAGATAGCATGCAACAGAGATGATAGAAAGGACAGGCATAATCACAGGCAGTGGGATGATTTACAGGGTAATAGAGGCATGGTACAGTTAAAACAAAAAGCACAAATACTGGACTGAAAGTGTTATATTTGAATGCACTCAGCATAAGAAATAAATGGACGATCTTAAAATTCAGCTAATTTTAATGGCAAATATGATGTTGCGGCCAACTCTGAACTTGGCTAAAGGATGGCTGCCATTGGGAGCTGATCGTCCAAGGATATATGGTGTATCAGAAAGATAGGTTAGTAGGCAGAGGGAGTGGTGTGGCCTTGTGTATAAGAAATAATACTAAATCATTAGAAAGGGATGACATAGGATTGAAATGTGTAGAGTCTCTATGGGCTGAGTCAAGAAATGGCAAGGATAAAAAGACCCTAATGGCAGTTGCATACAGGCCTCCGAACAGCAGTCGGGATGTGGATTACAAATTACAGCAGGAGATAGAAAAGGCCTGTCAGCAGAGGAATGTTCTGATAATCATTGGGGATTTTAACATGAAAGTGGATTAGGAAAATCAGGCCAGTACTAGACCTCAAGAGAGAGAATTTGTAGAATGTCTAAGGGATGGCCTTTTAGAACAGCTTGTTGTTGATCCCACTAAGGGATTGGCTGTGCTGGACTGGGTGTTTTGCAATGATCTGGAGGCAATAAGAGAACTTAAGATTAAGGAACCCTTAGGAAACAGTGATCATAATATGATTGAGTTCACTTTGAAATTTGAGAAGAGAAACTAAATTCCAATGTATCAGTATTTCAGTGGAGTAAAGGAAATTACAATGGCATGAGAGGGGAACTGGTCAAAGTTGACTGGAAAGAGACACTAGCAGGAAGGACAGCAGAGCAGCAATGGCTGGAGTTTCTGTGAAAAATGAGAGAAGTGCAAGGCAGATATATTCCAAATAAGAAGAAATCTTCAAAAAGAAGAAGGACACCACCATGGCTGACAAGTGAAGTCAGAGCCAAAATAAAAGCAAAAGTGATGGCATACAAGGAAGCCAAAGCTAGTGGGAAGATAGAGGATTGGGAAGCTTTTAAAAACTTGCAGAAGGAAATTAAGAAGTTCATTGGGAAGGAAAAGATGAATTACGAAAGGAAGCTGGCGACTAATATCAAAGAAGATACTAAAAGCTTTTTTAAGTATATAAAGGGTAAAAGAGAGTCGAGGGTAGATATAGGACCAATAGAAAATGATGCTGGAGATATTGTAATGATAGATGCAAAGATGCAGAGGAACTGAATGCGTATTTTGCATCAGTCTTCACAGTGGAAGACATCTGCAGTATACTGGACATTCACGAGTGTCAGGGAAGTGAAGAGGATGCAGTAAAAATTACGATTGAGAAGGTGCTCAGGAAGCTTAATGGTTTGAGGGTGGATAAATCTCCTGGACCTGATAGAATGCACCTATGGGTTCTGAAGGAAGTAGCTGGAGAGATTGCGGAGGCATTAACAATGATCTTTCAAGTATTGATAGATTCTGGCATTCTATCAGATGACTGGAATATTGAAAATGTTACTCTGCTATTTAAGAAGGTTGGGAGGCAGCAGAAAGGAAACTATAGACCTGTTAGCCTGACATCAGTGGTTGAGGAGTTGTTAGAATCGATTGTTGGGGATGAGATTATGGAGTACCTGGAGGAACATGACAAGATAGTCCAAAGCCAGCATGGTTTCCTGAAAGGAAAATCCTACCTGACTTACCTACTGCAATTTTTTGAGGAAATTGCAAGCAGTATAGACAAAGGAGGTGCAGTTGATGTGGTGTACTTGGATTTTCAAAAGGCCTTTGATAAGGTGCCACACATGAGGCCACTTAGCAAGATAAGATCCCATGGAATTACAGGGGAGCTACTAGCATGGGTGGAGTATTGGCTGATTAGCAGAGTGCGAATAAAAGCATCCTATTCTGGCTGGCTGCCAGCTACCAGTGGAGTTCCACAAAGAATGGTGTTGGGACTGTTGCTTTTTACGGTGTCTGTCAATGATTTGGACAATGGGGTTAACAGATTTGTGGCTAAATTTGCTGATGATACAAAGATGGATGGAGGAGCGGGTAGTGTTGAGGAAACAGGGAGCCTGCAGAGGGACTTGGATAGTTTAGGGGAATGGGCAAAGAAATAGCAAATGAAATACAATGTTGGAAAGGGTATGGTCAAGCACTTTGGTGGAAAAAAATAAAAGGGCAGACTATTATTTAGATGGACAGAGAATTCAAAATGCAGAGAAGCAAAGGGACTTGGGAGTTGTTGTGCAGGATACCCTAAAAGTTAAAGTCCAGTTGAGTCGGTAATGAAGAACGCAAATGCAATATTGGCATTCATTTCTAGAGATATAGAATATAAGAGCAAGGATGTGATGTTGAGGCTCTACAAGGCACCCGTGAGACCACATCTGGAGTATTGCACTCCTTATTTTAGAAAGGATATACTGACATTGGAGAGGGTTCAGGGAAGATTCACGAGAATGATTCCAGGAATGAAAGGGTTACTGTATGAGGAACATCTGGCAGCTCTTGGGCTGTATTCCCTGGAGTTCAGGAGAATGAGGGAGGAATCTCTGAAACATTTGATATGGCAAAGTTATTTCCCATGGTAGGGGAATCTAGGACAAGAGGTCACGATTTCAGGATTGAAGGACATCCATTTAGAACAGAGATGGGGAGAAATTACTTTAAGTCAGAGGGTGGTAAATCTATGGAATTTGTTGCCACAAGCGGCTGTGGAGACCAAGTCATTGGGTGCACTTAAGGCAGAGATAGATGGGTTCTTGATTAGGCAGGGCATCAAATGGTATGGGGAGAAGGCAGGGGAGTGGGGATGACTGGATGAATTGGATAAGCCCGTGATTGAATGACAGAGCAGACTTGATGGGCTGAATGGCCTACTTCTGCTCCTATATCTTATAGCCCTAATTGGCCCTTCCAGTCCTTCTAGCTGCACTGTCCAAAACCCCTGATTTAACCCTAGCCTTGTCACGGGACAATTTATGATGACCAATTGATCTACTAATCAGTATGTGTTTGGATTATGGAAGGAAACTGAAGCACCCAGAAAAACCCACACATTCTACTGTGATGTAATAAACCTGTACATCCTCCCTGTGAATTGAGTTGTGAACTCCAACACATATTCAGCTGCAAATACTCAACTGGATTGACTTATGGATTCTGATTGGCTACTCCTGGACATTAATTTTGTTGTTTTTAAGTTATTCCTGTGTAGGTTTTGGCTTCATGTGTGGGGTCATTGTCTTGCTGGTTAACAAATCTTCTCCCAAGTCACAGTTCTCTTGCAGACTGTCAGGTTTTCCTCCAGGATTTCCCTGTATTTTGATGCATTCATTTTACCTCCTACCTTCACAAGCCTTCCAGGGCCTGATGTAATGAAACATCCCCACAGCATGATGCAGCCACCACCATGCCTCGTGGTAGGGATGGTGTGTTTTTGATGATGTACGGTATTTGGCTTATGCTAAACATAGAATTTAGACTGATGGCCAAAAACGTCAATTTCTGTTTCATTAGATCACAGAACCTTCTTCCAGCTGACTTCAGAGTTTCCCCACATGCCTTCCAGCAAAACTCTAGCTGAGATTTCACGTGTTTTTTTTCCCCAACAGTGGCTTTCTCCTTGAAACTCTCCCATAAAGTTGTGACTGGCGAAGCACCCGGGCAACAATTGTATGCGTAGTCTCTTCCATTTCAGCCACTGAAGATTGTAACTCCTCCAGAGTTGTCACAGATCTCTTGGTGGCCTCCCTCACTAGTCCCTTCTTACACACTCACTCAGTTTTTGAGAACGGCCTGCTCTAGGCAGATTTACAGCTGTGCCATATTCTGTCCATTTCTTGATGATTGACTTAACTCTACTCCAAGAGATATTCAGTGACTTGGAAATTTTTTTGTATCCATCTCCTGATTTGAGATTTTCAAAAACCGTTTTGCAGAGTTGCTTGGAGTGTTCTTTTGTCTTCAGGGTGTAGTTTTCGGCAGGATAATGACTCACCAGCAGCTGGATCTTCCAGATGCAGGTCTACTTTTACTACAATCAATTGAAACACCTTGACTGCACACAGGTGATCTCCATTTAACTAATTATGTAACTTCTAAAACAAATTGGCTGCACCAGTGATGATTTGGTGTGTTGCATTAAAGGGTATGAATACTTCTGCAATCAATTATTTTGTGCTTTATATTTGTAATTACTTTAGATCACTTTGTAGAGATCTGTGTTCACTTTGGCACAGAAGAATCTTTTTCTGTTGATCAGAGTCAAAAAAAATCCAAATTAAATTCACTGTATTTAATGTTGTAAAACAATAAAACATGAAAACTTCCGGGGGGTGGGGTGGATACTTTTTATAGGCACTGTATAACTTATTGCACCAACTCCTTTGTCAGCACATTCCTGATGGCAACCATTCTCTGTATAATAAAACACATACTCCTGACATCCTCATAAAAATTCCTTCCTTTCATCTTAAATGCATGCTTCTTGTTTTTGATGCCCCTACCATGGAGGGAAAAAATTGGACTATCAACCTTACCTATGCCTCAAAATATGTCTAACAGATCACCAATTCTGCTTATAGATAATCAGAACTGGAACGGTATCCAACCTGAAAGACACATTTTTTGTTGTTTTTTCCACAGATGCTGCTTGGTCTGCTGAGTGTTTCTGGGATTTTCCGGTTTAATTTCAGATTTCCAGCTTCCACAGTTTTATTTTTCTTTTGGTTTTTGATATAAGTATCCAATGACCTTTTTTCTTTCAAAGTAAATGCCTGAAAACATGTTGGAGTGCTTCGTACAGCTAAATATCCTAGCCAAACACATTAACACTGCAAAACACTCTGTCTGTCTCACCACCTTTGTTCAAGGATCTCTTCCACTGTGGCAAATATTGTTCAATGAAACAATGTAATATCAAGGGAAATTTTACTAGCTGAAAGGTCTTATATAAATACCAGCTGTTCCTGTGAGTCAAAGAGTGGTTTGTTATTAAATAATTAATGAACATACTATCCCCTGTATTTAGCAAGTTTGATTTTTCCAAATGTCTTCCGGCACAACAAACAGACATTTATCTACCCTTCTACATGTTATTCCAGCTGGCTAATAGTTTAAAGGAAAACGCTGCAGAAATTGAGAAGTCTGAAATAAATCCTGCTGGAAGATTCAACATTCAAGGTAGTTTAATATTATTTTCTGTACACAAGGTTAAATGAAAACAAAACAATTTTTACTCCAGATCTGATACAGCACAAAAATACACAAATGATAAACAATACAATAATAATAAAAAACACAATAAATATAAATATATAAAAAGCTTGTATTCATGGATTGATTATAAAGTGATGCGCTACTCTGTACACAAAGTATAATAAAGTATTGCTGGAGTTGGTAGGTGAGGTGTTGGTCAAGCTTACTGCTTCAGGAAAGTAATCGTTTTTGAGTCTATTGGTTCTGGAATGGATGCTACATAGCATCCACCCTGATGGGAGAAGGACAATGAGCAGGATGGGTGGGATTCTTCATGGTGCTACTGACACTTTTCTGGCATTTTTCTTTATATATGTCTTTGATTTCTGGTGGGCTGGTGTTGGTGATGTGTTGGGCAGTTTTGACCACCCATTGTAGAGCCTTCCAGTCCACAGTTGTTTATTAAAAATGGCCATATTAATGACATCTCAAGAACCCAATGTGTTTCTAGGTAAGATTATGCCCTGAAATATTGACTCTGCTTTTCTCTCCACAGATGCTGATTGGCCTCCAGAGTATTTCAGAGGAGATCCTTTTTTGCAAATTCAACATTTCATCTAGAAAAAGCAGAAACTACTAGAGATGTCATTATCCTGATCATCTACAACAAACAAGTTTGTTTGAAGTAGGGGTGGTTTGTTCTCCCAACTATCTGCCATTGATAGCTGGGAAGGATTATTATCAAAAACATTCTCAACCATCTCCTCCTAGTGAATTAAAAATTTCCAATAGAGTCATAATGAGAGGCAAGGTGGGCAGTATCCTCACCACATGACTAATCCAAGAAAAATACAAGTTTCCAGCATCAACTATCATTCATGACTTTTTCAGCTCATAAATACCTTTGCCTCTACCAAACGAAAAGGATGGAGGATCTTCATCAAATTTGGATTTTTCCAAGCACTCTTCAATAATGCAAAATAAATATGAATCTGAACAGAACATTTAAAAGAATTTCAAGTATTTCCACCATCTATCCATTATTATCTATCAATTCCATATGAGTTTGTGTTCATTGCATACTCTGACATTGCTCAATTAATCTCATTGCAATATTTCATCCAACCCCCACAAACAAAATGCTGGAAGAACTCAGCAATCCAGGCAGCATCTATGGAAAAAAGTACAGTTGACGTTTTGGGCTGAGACCTTCCAGCATTCTGTGTGCATTGCTCGGATTTCCAACATCTGCAGATTCTCTCGTTTGCAATATTTCATCTCATCTCCAACTATACACTATAGAGTAATTAATTAACATAACAAGTGTGAACCCTTTCAGTCTCTGTTGGCTCCATTCTATTGTGAGGACCACATGAGCTAGTATTCAAAATGATGAGGGATATAGATAGGGTCATTATCCTGATCATCTACAACAAACAAGCAAGCTTTTTTCACTGAGGCTGAGTGAGTGTAAAACTAGAGGTCATGGGTAAAGGATGAAAGACAATATATTTAAGCAAAACCTGAGCAGAATCTTCTGCACTAAGAAGGTCATGCAAGTGGGAATAAGTGGCAAACAGAAGTGGTGGATGTGGGTTCGTTTGCAACACTTGAGAAATTTGGATAAGGTGCAGAACATGGTTGGAGGGAGGTATGGAGGAAATGAAAGGGTTAATGCACAAGGAACATTTGATGACTCTGGCCCTTCAAACTCACTGGAGTTTAGAAGAATGAGTAGGAATCTCATTGAAACCTACTGAATATTGAAAGAGTGGATGTGGAGAGAATGTTTCCTGTAGTGGGGCAGTCCAGGACCAAAGGGCACAAACTCAGAAAAGAGGGATATTCACTTAGAACAGAGATGAAGAGGAATTAATAGTGGTGAATCTATGGAATTTATTGCCACAGACGTCTGTGGAAGTTTAGTCATTGAGTATACTTAAAGCAGAAGTTGATAGATTCTTGATTAGTTAGTACATCAAAGATTATAGTGAGAAGGTAGAAGAAAGGGGTTGAGAGGGATAATCAATCAGCCATGATGGAATGGCGGAGCAGCCTCAATGGGACGCATGACCTAATTCTGTTCCTATATCTTATGGCTGTGGTCCAGGTGCAGTTCAATGAAACTAGGCAGAATAATAGATCGGAACAGACTAAATAGGCCAAAGGGCTTGTTTCTATGTTGTAGAACTCTATGACTCTATGACTCTTGCTTCAGTAATCAAATTATGGTACATCAGTATGTGCACCCACAGAGGTTGAACCTCAACCATCAATATTCCTTTTGTAGAAATGTATGAGTAAATGGGACATCACCAAACCCTTGAGGAACAACAATCCTTCAACAGTAGTACTCCACATGAATCAACATCCACGACCACCTCTCAGTGAATCCTGACATTGACAACACTATCCAGTATCATCTTAATGAGCTACTGCTTTCATACATAGAATACAGTCAGCACAGCACAGGACCTTCAGCCCACAACGTTGTGCTGACCATTTAACCTATCCCATGATCAATATAAGCCTTCCCCCCAACACAGTTTATAACCCGTCATTTCTTTCAACCATGTGCTTATCCAAAGATCTGTTAAATGCCCCTAATGTATCATGTTCTACCACCACCTGGCACTGAATTTCAGGCACTCACCACTCTCTGTGCAAAGAACCTACCTCTGACATCTCCACTATACCCTCCCTCCTTCACTCAATTTTAAAGGATGTCCTATGATATTGGACATTGTTGTCCTGGGGAGAAGGCAATGGATGTCCACTCTAACTATGCCTCTTGTAATCTTACACATCTCTATCAAATTGCCCCTATTTTTTCTATTTCAAAGAGAAAAGCCCTAGATTGCTCAACCATTCCCCAGAAGACATGCACTCTAATCCTGGCAGAATCCTGACAAATCTTCTGTGCATCCTCTCTAAAGCTTCTACATACTTCCAATAATGAAGGGACCAGAACTGAACACCATACTGTTTTTGTGGAAAAGACTGTACATAGACCAAGTTTCCAAACCAATCTCAGTAGTGAACCTCATCCTCCTGCATTCATCAGACTCATAGAATGGTGAGGTAACACCAAGACCTCGCCTCTCCCCCGCCATCAAAACATTCAAAACCACTGACATGGTTGGTAAACCATTTTCTGCATCCTTACTCACTCTGCCTTTGATTTTCTCTGATCATGTTCAACCTGGTGGGCAGGGCATTTTATCCATATTCCAAACACCACAATCTTAATGCTAGCTGTCTACTCTGAACACCAGTGTAGCAACATGTCACAGGAGCAAAAGGCATCTCGAGAATGTTTTCAAATTTTCCTTGAAAAAGCCTGAAGTCTTAACTGAACTAATAGGAATTCATGTTGAGAAATAGCTCAACCTAACAGAGAAGGTTCCAAGCATGCACTGGCTATGCAACATTGATGCCAGGACCACTAGACCCAATATCCACCACTTCCCCGAGCATTAAGGCCGATCAACCCCTCCACACACCCAACTACCACTACTTTATCATTTCCTGACAGTACCTTCTGTACAGACACTCCTGTACCTAGTGTCATTTTATGGGCATACAATCAATTAATGTATATTAGCTTTCTTATTAATTTATATTTATTGTGCTTTTTGAGTTCTGTATCTTTTGTGTTTCTCTTTTGGCTGCATTGGATTGGGAGTAACAATTATTTTGTCTCCTTTACACTTGTGCATTGGAAATTACATTAAACAATTTTGAATTTTGAATCTTGAAGCGTCTCCACTGGAGGCAAATGCTGGCCAAGAGTAGAAGGAGCATGCAATAATCTATCCAACACTGCACACCTGTCCTGTTGAGCACCAGAGGGAAAGTTTGTGTATTTCACGTAGAACCTATCAGTCACCTCAGATCTCATAGAACTGTAGTGGAAACAAATCATGCTCAATTCCATGGAACTTGCCAAAATTTCTATTATGTTTTATTTTATATCAGTTGCAGATTTTCATTCAAACTAATAATCTAGGGATACAAATTCAAGATCCACCAGGACAGTTTGATTAGCAAAAATATTCATGTTTTTAAGCTATCCAAAATGTAAATACTGGGATGATATCAGGTATTTGTCAAGAAGTATAAGGAAATCTGTTACCCTTATGCACTGTGAGTGCAATGGTTAACTCTTAGCTTCCCTCAGCTGTATTAGCACCACCTCCAAGGTACAGAGTGGGCATTATGCCAGTGATCGTGATCGGGGTTTATTTCCGGTTGATGTCTGTAAACAGTTTGTACATTCTCCCATGACAATGTGGGTTTCCTTCCACATTCCAAAGACATGCTGGTTGGGTTAATAAGTTGTGGGCATTCTATGTCAGCACCGATGCATGGTGACACTTGCAGGCTGCCCCCAGCTAAATCTTCAGACTGTTGGTTGTTAACGCATTCATTTTCATATGCAGTTCTTCTTATGGGTTAAAGTAGTAAGGAGAGTGGAATTTAAATGTTGCTCTTCATTTGGTGGAGCAGGGGGTCCTACTGTAAAGATGTCCAAAATAAGAGAGCCAGAAGAGAGGATGAATCTAATTTGAACTTGGTGAATAATGGGCTAATTCTTGTTGCATGAGAATGGGAAAACAGTCCTTGATTTCCTACATTTTTCACCTTTGACAAGTACAAATCTGTGTTCTGGGTTGTGGCATGGTCCAGATTCATAAAACAGGACATTGTGTTGAGGTCACATCTCACACAGGCTTCAGTGAGGAAAGAGAAGAGGGGTTAGACCGAAGTTAGATTAAATTTGAATGATTCCAGAACACGATACAGTTCAGTCAACAACGTTGTCCCAACCTAATTAAATTAGTAATCAAATGCCCAATCTAATTTCTTCATTGTCAATTTCTTACCATTTCCTGCACATTTATTTGCCTGTCTAAGAGCTTCTTGAAAATTATTATTATGCTTGCTTGCAACCCCACCTCCCAAGTAGGACATTCCAGGTACCTGCTACTTTCTGTGTAAAAATCTTATCCTGCACATCTCCTTTGAACCTATCCCCCCCACCCCCCAACCTTAAAGGCAAGCCCTCTGATATTCGACATTTCAACCCTGGAAAATGATACTGTCTATTTACTCTATCTATAACCTTTTAAACCTCTATTAGATATCCTTCAGCCACTGCCGCTCCAGAGAAAACAACTCAGATTTGTCCAAACTCACATTATGCCTGCTAATCCAGGCAGCATCCTAGTGGATCTCTTCTGTGCTCTCTCCAAAGCCTTGACATCCTTTCTATAATGAAACTGTGAGGGCTATTCACCTTCCAGGGCCCAGGGGCCTTTTTAACACATCAACTGATACTTCCAGGAGTCAAATAGTTGTTTTTGAGTAGGTTAAATAATAAATAATAGCCTTTACTCAGCGTTGCATCGTAATAAAGAACCAATATTCAGTCCTTAATGTAAATTGCAAGTAATAATCAATCTGAAGTTAACACGACAGCTTTACAAACAAACATCCCTGTCCATAGAGCACTGGGCTAGATGTTCAAGAGATGCAGTGTAAGACAATAGGGTTATGTTAATTGGGCCAACATTAAACCTGACAACACTAACTAAGTTATTTAGTTCAAGAAAGCTACTAGATCAGACTGATACTATTACTTAGCATATCAAATATCAGATCTATAAGCAGTTTGGAGATTTATGTACACAGAGAGTCAGCTCCCATAACATAAATTTTGGGTGTCTGGGATCTCTATCCACATAAGTTTTTGGACCGCATGTATGCATTGCCAAAAAAGATATCTTAAAGAATACCACATGCGTGTAAAGTCAGCAAGTAGTGCAAAAAGCAGTACAAATGTTAAGAGAGCAGTCAGGCTTGTTAGGAACGGCTGAGGATCAATAAGAAGAACTTTGGCAGTTGAACAGGGCACGACTACGCAAGACATGTGAAAGTCGGACCGTGAGGCAGTAGGAGTGTTTAAAAGCGAGAAGATTAACAGAGCGGGCTACGTCGTATCGGACAACGGAGTAGAGGGAGACAGAGTAGGAAGGCTTTGGCTCGAGAGGCTTTGGCGAGCAGAGGCTGAGGACGAGCTTCACTCCAAGTGAGGAAAGGCCGAGTAAGTTCCTTTAATTAATTTAATTACCTTAGGAGTAGGTAATGGAGACAGCAGTTAGGGCAGTTGAGTGCTCCGTTTGCAGTATGTGGGAAGTCAGGGCGAGCACAATCGTCCCTGATGACTACACCTGTAAAAGGTGCATCCAGCTGCAGCTCCTGACAAACCGAGTTAGGGAACTGGAGCTGGAGCTGGATGAACTTCAGAGAAGTAGTGACAGGGGATTCAATAGTTAGGGGGACAGATAAGAGGTTCTGTGGAATAGATCGAGAAACCCGGATGGTATGTTGCTTCCCTGGTGCCAGGGTCTGAAATATCTCAGATCGAGTTCTCAGTATTCTCATTGGGAGGGTGAGCAGCCGGATGTCGTGGTCCATGTAGGGACCAATGACGTGGGTAGGACGAGTGAGGAGGTCCTGAAAGGTGAGTTTAGGGAGTTAGGCGCCAAGTTAAAGGACAGGACCTCCAGGATAGCAATCTCAGGATTGTTACCAGTGCCACGTGCAGTCGGGTTCAGAAATAGTAAGATAGTGAAGATCAACACATGGCTGAAGACGTGCAAGAGGGAGGGCTTCAGATTTATAGATAATTGGGCAGTTTTCCAGGGAAGGTGGGATCTGTTCCGGTGGGACGGTTTACATCTGAACTGGAGGGGGACAAATATTCTTGCAGGTAGGTTTTCTAGAGAGGCTCCCGTGGATTTAAACTAGATACAAGGGGGAAGGGGAACCAGAGTGTAGGAACAGATGTAGGGGAGAAGGAAGAAAAAGAAAATAGTAAAGTTGTTTGCACTGTTAGTGATGAATGAGGAGTAAGAGGTGGAAAATTTCTTATAATGCTAGGAGCATTATAAGAAAGGTGGATGAGCTTAAAGCATACCTGGAAGTATGATGTGGTAGCTATTAGTGAAACATGGATGCAGGAGGGGTGTGATTGGCAACTAAATATTCCTGGATTTCGTTGCTTCAGGTGTGATAGAATCAGAGGGACAAGAGGGGGAGATGTTGAATTGCTTGTCAGAGAAAATATTACAGTGGTGCTCTGGCAGGATAGATTGGAGGGCTCGTCTATAGAGGCTATCTGGGTGGAAATGAGGAATGGGAAAGGTGTAGTAATACTTATAGAGGTGTATTATAGACCACCTAATGGGGAGTGAGAATTGGAGGAGCAAACTTGTAAGGAGATAGCAGATATTTGTAGTAAGCACAAGGTTCTGATTGTGGGAGATTTTAATTTTCCACACATAGACTGGGAAGCCCATACTGTAAAAGAGCTGGGTGGTTTGGAGTATGTAAAATGTGTGCAGGATAGTGTTTTTCAGCAATACATAGAGATACCAACGAGAGAAGGGGCAGTTTTGGATCTCTTGTTAGGGAATGAGATAGGTCAGGTGATGGAGGTATGTGTTGGGGAGCAATTCGGGTCCAGTGATCACAATGCCATTAGTTTCGATATAATTATGGAGAAGGATAGGTCTGGTCCCAGGGTTGAGATTTTTGAATGGAGAAAGGCTAACTTTGAGGAGATGCAAAAGGATTTAGAGGGAGTACATTGGAACAAATTGTTTTATGGGAAGGATGTAATAGAGAAACGGAGGTCATTTAAAGGTGAAATTTTGAGGGTACAGAATCTTTACAGTACTGTTAGGTTGAAAGGAAAGGTTAAGATTTTGAGAGAGCCATAGTTTTCAAGGGATATTGGAAACTTGGTTCGGAAAAAGAGATATATCTACAATAAATATAGGCAGCATGGAGTAAATGAGGTGCTCGAGGAATATAAAGAATGTAAAAAGAATCTTAAGAAAGAAATTAGAAAAGCTAAAAGAAGATACGAGGTTGCATTGGCGAGTAAGGTGAAAATAAATCCAAAGGGCTTCTACAGTTATACTAATAGCAAAAGGATAGTGAGGGATAAAATTGGTCCCTCAGAGAATCAGCGTGGATAGCTATGTGTGGAACCAAAAGACACGGGGGAGATTTTGAACAATTTCTTTTCTTCGGTGTTCACTAAGGAGAAGGATATTGAATTGTGTAAGGTAAGGGAAACAGGTAGGGAAGTTATGGAAACAACGATGATTAAAGAAAAGGAAGTACTGGTGCTTTTAAGGAATATAAAAGTGGATAAGTCTCCGGGTCCTGACAGGATATTCCCTAGGACCTTGAGGGAAGTTAGTGTAGAAATAGCAAGATCTCTGACAGAAATACTTCAAATGTCATTAGAAATAGGGATGGCACTGGAGGATTGGCATATTGCTCATGTTGTTCCTTTGTTTAAAAAGGGTTCTAAGAGTAAACCTAGCAATTATCAGCCTGTGAGTTTGACGTCAGTGGTGCGTAAGTTGATGGAAAGTATTCTTAGAGATGATATATATAATTATCTGGATAGACAGGGTCTGATTAGGAACAGTCAACATGGATTTGTGCATGGAAGGTCATGTTTGACAAATCTTATTGAATTTTTTGAAGAGGTTACTAGGAAAGTTGACTAGGGTAAAGCGGTGGATGTAAGGCCTTTGAAAAGGTTCCACACGGAAGATTAGTTAGGAAGGTTCAATCGTTAGGTATTAATATTGAAGTAGTAAAAGCAGTGGCTGGATGGGGCTAGGGAGTAACTGTTTGTCAGATTGGAGGCCGGTGACTAGTGGTGTGCCTCAGGGAAATGTACTGGGTCCAATGTTGTTTGTTATATACATTAATGATCTGGATGATGGGGTGGTAAATTGGATTAGTAAGTATGCAGGTGATACCAAGGTAGGTGGTGTTGTGGATAATGAAGTAGGTTTTCAAAGCTTGCAGAGTGATTTAGGCCAGTTAGAAGAGTGGGCTGAAAGATGGCAGATGGAGTTTAATGCTGATAAATGTGAGGTGCTACATTTTGGTAGGACTAATCAAAATAGGACATACATGGTAAATGGTAGGGCATTGCAGAATGCAGTACAACAGAGGGATCTAGGAATAATGGTGCATAGTTCCCTGAAAGTGGAATCTCATGTGGATAGGATGGTGAAGAAAGCTTTTGGTATGCTGGCCTTTATAAATCAGAGCACTGAGTATAGGAGTTGGCATGTAATGTTGAAATTGTACAAGGCATTGGTGAGGCCAAATTTGGAGTATTTTGCACAGTTCTAGTCACCGAATTATAGGAAAGATGTCAACAAAATAGAGAGAGTACAGAGAAGATTTACTAGAATGTTACCTGGATCTCAGCACCTAAGTTACAGAGAAAGGTTGAACAAGTTGGGTCTTTATTCTTTGGAGCGTAGAAGGTTGAGGGGGGACTTGATAGAAGTATTTAAAATTATGAGGGGGATAGATAGAGTTGGCGTGGATAGGCTTTTGCCATTGAGAGTAGGGGAGATTCTAACAAGAGGACATGAATTGAGAGTTAGGGGGCAAAAGTTTAGGGGTAACATGAGGGAGAACTTCTTTACTCAGAGAGTGGTAGCTGTGTGGAACGAGCTTCCAGCAGAAGTTGTAGAGGAAGGTGCGATATTGTCATTTAAGGTGAAATTGGATAGCTATATGGACAGGAAAGGAATGGAGAGTTATGGGCTGTGTGCAGGTCATTGGGACTAGGTGAGATTAAGCGTTCGGCACGGACTAGAAGGGCTGAGATGGCCTGTTTCCGTGCTGTAATTGTTATATAGTTATATGGTTAAAAAGATGGGATGACTAGAATCTATTCCTCTGCCTTTGATTTCTTTGATTGATGTCTCGTTTGTCTGTAACTTATTAGTATGTCATTTTAGCTTATTGGAATTGTGTTTTGGAAATGCTTTGTATCCGGAGGCTTTGCTCATTACATCCGGGGACTTTAACCACGCCAACCTCAGAAAGGCGCTGCCAAAGTTATATGAAAATGTCTTCTGCCCCACTAGAGGCCCGAGTATACTTGACCACTGCGACACAACACTCAAGGTTGCCTACCGTTCCGTCCCACGACCTCACTTCGGAAAATTGGACCATCAGGCCGTACTCCTCCTCCCGGCTTACAAACAGAAAATGAAGCGTGAGGTCACAGTGTCAAAAGTAATGTCGCGTTGGATAGAGGAAACGGATGAGGTCCTCCGTGACTGCTTTGAATCAGGGGACTGGTTAGTATTCAAGGACCCGGCAGCTAACCTCGATGAGTATGCCTCAGATGTCACAGACTTTATTTGGAAATGCGCGGAGGACTGTGTGTCTCGCAAGACGAGCCGGGTATTCCCTAACCGGAAACCTTGGATGAATTATGAGGTCAAGTCCTTTTTGAAGGCTAGAGCTGCAGCTTTTAGGTCCGGGGATACCAATCGCTACACGGAATCCAGGTGTGAACTCTGGAAAGGCATTAAGGGCGCCAAGTGGCAATATTGAGCCAAGTTGGAAGCCCAGGCTAACCAAAGGGATGCCAGTAGACTATGGCAGGGTCTAAATGAGATCACTGGGCACAAAGAAAAGGCTGGGATTATCAATAACTGTGGCGCTTCTCTTCCTTACGAACTTAACGTATTCTACGCAAGATTCGAACAGAAGAGGAGCGTCCCACTCCCTCCGGATGAACCGGACCTGGTGGCATCGAGATTCATCGTCACAGAGGAGGACGTTAGAAGGGCCTTCCTGAAGATAAATCCAAGGAAGGCGATGGGCCCAGATGGCGTCCCGGGATGGGTTCTCCCGGCCTGTGTAAGTGAGCTAGCTGGAGTGTTTGCTGACATCTTCAACTGCTCTTTGCTTCAGTCTAAGATCCCCTCGTGTTTTAAGAAGGCAACGATTATCCCAGTGCCGAAGAAGAATAAGGTGGCATGCCTGAATGACTATCGACCTGTGGCTTTAGCATCAATTGCTATGAAGTGCTTCGAGAGATTGGTTATGGCATACATCAACCACAGCCTACCGGTCAACCTCGATGCTTTGCAATCCGGCTACCGGAGCAACAGGTCAATGGTAGATGCCATCTCTCTGGCCCTACATTCCTCCTTAGAACACCTGGAGAATAAAGGTGCATACATAAGGCTCCTTTTCATTGACTACAGCTCTGCTTTTAATACCATCATTCCAAATAAACTGATGCCTAAGCTCCGGAACTTGGGCCTTACCACTCAAATCTGCAGCTGGATCTTCAACTTCCTCACAGACAGGACCCAGGCTGTAAAAATAGGGGACAAGCTCTCTTCTACAGTCACTCTGAGCACTGGTGCCCCACAAGGCTGTGTATTCAGCCCCCTGCTGTACTCACTGTACACCCATGATTGTGTAGCCACGTTTCCATCAAACTCAATATATAAGTTCGCTGATGACACGCTGATAGGCCGTATCTCGGGTAATGATGAGTTTGAGTACAGAGAGGAAATTAAGAACCTGGTGGCATGCTGCAGAGACAATAACCTATCCCTCAATGTCAGCAGACGAAGGAATTGGTTGCTGAATTCAGAAGGAGTAGCAGACTGCACGACCCAATTTACATCGGTGGTGTGCAAGTGGAACAGGTCAAAAGCTTAAGTTTCTCGGGGTCAATATCACAAATGACCTGGCTTGGTCCAACCAAGCAGAGTTCACTGCCAAGAAGGCCCACCAGCGCCTTTACTTCCTGAGAAAAATAAAGAAATTTGGCCTGTCCCCTAAAACCCTCACTAATTTTTATAGATGCACCGTAGAAAGCATTCTTCTTGGGTGCATCACAACGTGGTATGGAAGTTGCCCTGTCCAAGACCAAAAGAAGCTGCAGAAGATCGTGAACACAGCGCAGCACATCACACAAACCAATCTTCCATCAGTGGACTCACTTTACGCCGCACACTGTCGGAGCAGTGCTGCCAGGATAATCAAGGACACGACCTACCAAGCCAACAGACTTTTCGTCCCTCTTCCCTCCAGGAGAAGGTTCAGGAGCTTGAAGACTCATACGGCCAGATTTGGGAACAGCTTCTTTCCAACTGTGATAAGACTGCTGAACGGATCCTGACCCAGATCTGGGCCGTACCCTCCAAATATCCGGACTTGCATCTCAGTTTTTTTGCACTACCTTACTTCCCATTTTTCTATTTTCTATTTATGATTTATAATTTAAATTTTTAATATTTACTAATTTTAACTATTTTTAATATTTGTAATCCAGGGAGTGTGAAGTGCAGAATCAAATATCACTGTGATGATTGTACATTCTAGTACCAATTGTTTGGAGACAATAAAGTATAAAGTATAAGTATTTAGAAATCATTTATAATTTGGAAATCTTTTATGAGATAGAAATCCTCTGTCAGTTTTAAATGTGTTTTAAAAATTTTAATCTGAATTTAAACATGTATTAGTAAAAGTAAACGAGCTGTATTTAAACAACTTTGCTAACGGTAAATATTTCTTCCTTGGTAGAGAGGCGGGATCCATTGCTCAGTAGGTATTGGCGGATAAACTCACCATGGAGAATAAACAAGGAAGAGATCTAGCTTTTGAAAAGTAGGTGGCTGCAGTATAACCTCCCTTTAGTAAGGGTACCCATACCTATCCATATTGGATAGCGCTTAAGATCTTTGTTTGAGTTCAGAACTTCATGAACAACAATACCTCTATAAAGTGACCAGAACTGAATGCAATACTGCAGATGAGGTCTAAATCGAGTCCAGAGGGTACAGCCTCAGAATAGAGGGATAGCCATTTAGAAAGGAGGTGAAGAGGAATTTTGTTTACCCAGAGAGTGGTGAAACTGTGTAATTCATTGCTACAGATTACTGTGGAGTAATATTTAAAACAGAGGTTAATAAATTCTTGCTTCGTCAGGGCATCAAAGGGTATGGGGAGAAAGCAGAAGGATGGGGTTAAGAGGGATAATAAACCAGCCATGATGAAATGGAGGAGCAGACACAATGGGCCAAATAGCTTAATTCTGCTCTTGTGTCTTGCAAAGAAGCAACACAGCTTCCTGAATCTTGAACTCAATTCCTTGACTAATAAAGTTAAGTACGCTATTAAAGGCATCCGTTAGTCTTGGGAGACCATGGACCTGCGCCTGGAAAGTCTTCACTCTCCAGGGCGCAGGCCTGGGCAAGGTTGTATGGAAGACTAGCAGTTGCCCATGCTGCAAGTTTCCCTTCTCCACGACACCAATGTTGTCCGAGGGAAGGGCATCAGGACCCTTACAGCTTGGCAGCAGTGTGGTCGCAGAGCAATGTGTGATTAAGTGCCTTGCACAAGGACACAACACGTTCCCTTGGCTGGGGCTCGAACTCGCGACCTTCAGATAGCTAGTCCAATGCCTTAACCACTTGGCCGCGTGCCACATTTAATACCCTATCAACCCATGTAGCCATTTTCAGGGAACCTTGGCCTTGGATCCCAAGATCACTCAGCACACCAACGCTGTTAAGGGTCTTGCCAATTAGCGTTCTGTCCCTTTACATTCACTCTCCCAAGTGACACGCTTCAAATTTAGCCAGTTTAAACACCATCTGCCTTTCCTCTACCAATAGTGCCAAATGATCTATATTCCACTCCATCCTTTGTCAGTTTTCTACACTATCCACAACACCAATCTTCATGTTGTCTGTACACTTACCAGCCCATTCATCTACATCTTTCTGTACACCAATAAACATGCAAAGATTTCAGAAGATCAAAGGACATTGGTGAGAAAAAGCTTATGTAGTACTAAAATGGATTAGTAATATTGCATTGTTCTATGAAAAATTAAATTTATTCACTTCTTTTCCATATACCGAAACAAATTATAGAGGGCTTGTTTTTTATATTATTATGCATTCCAGGCTCAAGAACACCTTCTATATTGTTCTTGACAGCTTCATGGACAACATTTGTAAGACTTGTGACAGGATCCTGGATTATCCCTAAGAACTGTGCTTTTAAAAAGAGAGAGAGAGGTGTCCAACACAGACACCTTGTTATTAAGAGAGAGAGAGGCGAAGACTGCTCACAGTTTGTTTGGAATTTCTGCAAGGACACCGGCAGCTTCTAAGTTCCTACAGAGAGAGAAGGGAGGAGCTACTTGATGGACAGCTGGTGTTCAGAACAACAGTATTTAAACCAGCATAATTGCTTGTTTCACAGGACACGCAGACGCACTAGGGTGTGGTGAAGTTACCACTACCCTGTTTAAGTGCCCATGAGTGTGGGACTGTGGATCGATTACGAGGTATCGATCTGTGATTATTAGTACATGAAAGAGCGACCTTGTGGAGTACTAGTGTGTCTAACCCTCCCCTGGGTTGGTAGACTATCACTTGAAGATGGTGCTCTTAAGTTGGTCAAGTTTGGCTAACTTGGAAGTTTCGGAGGACAACGGGAAGACCGACGGCATTAGCTCACCTGAAGAACTAAACACCTCTGTCACTCCACCACTACTCAACTCAATACTACGAACTGAACTGAACTTTACTCATCATCGTAAGACTGTAGCCATTTACCCCTAGGCTTGAAGAAGCTTGGTTTTTCTATTTCCACCCAGGTGGTTAAGGCATTCGACTAGCGACCTGAAGGTCTTGAGTTTGAGCCCCTGCCGAGGCAGCATGTTGTGTCCTTGAGCAAGGCACTTAACCACACAGTGCTCTGCAACGACACTGGTGTATCGGCCCTTGCCCTTCCCTTGGACAACGTTGGTGTCGTGGAGAAGGGAGACTTGCAGCATGGGCAACTGCTGGTCTTCCATAAAACATTGCCCAGGCCTGCTCACTGGAGAATGAAGACTTTCCAGGCGCAGATCCATGGTCTCACAAGACTAACAGATGCCTTTATATTGCTAACTTGTTTGATATATTTGAATTTATATTACGTATTGCGTAGTTACTAATAAATGAGTATTAGTTAACAGCAATAACAGACTCCAAGGTGTTTTCCATTTCTGCTGGTTCTTTAGCCCGTCACGGAGTACGTGACAGACTATCGAATGGTATTATTAAGCTCATAACGTAATCATCATGGCCTTGTACCTTATTGCCTGCATGCACTGCACTTTCACTGTAACTGTATCACTTCATTTCACATTTTGTTTTACTTGCCCCTTCCACTACATCAGTACACTGATCTATTTGGGGATATCTGTATGGATGACATGCAAATATTTTTCATTGCTCCTCAGTACTTATGACAATAATAAAACAATTTACCTTTGACAGAATGTAAATCAAAATTTCATCTTGATTTAGATCATCGTTGCATTACTTAACAGTTGAATTAATATATTTTTTGTTTTGGCTTTAATGAACATTTGATTTCATTTCTTAAATGATTTAATGTCATGATATTCTCTGAAATACCAAAACAGATTCTCTTCTGGTCTGTTCCCATAAAACATTTCATTGACATGATTCATGGAATACTTTCCAAAGTGAAAGTTCCAGAGGAAAGAAATGAAGAGAATGGATATTGAAGGTTTACTCCAAATGCTAAACAAATAATAAAATACAACTAGAACACTGCAGGTACTGGATATCTGATGTAAATATAGGAAGTGCTGGAGATGCTTCAAAGTTCAAAGCAAATGCATTGTGTGTGTGTGTGTGTGTGTGTGTGTGTGTGTGTGTGTCCATCTGTGGGTGTGTGTGTGTGTGTGTGTGTGTGTGTGTCTGTGGGTGGGTGGGTGGGTGTGGGTGTCTGTGCCTGAGTATGTGTGTGTGTATGCGTGTGTGAGTATGTGTGTGTCTGGCTGCATGTATGTGTGCCTCTGTGTGTGTGTGTCTGTGTGTGTGTGTGTGTGTGTGTGTGTGTGTCCGTCCGCGCGTGTGCGCGCGTGTTTGGGTGCATGTGTGTGTGCCTATAGGAGTGTGTGTGTGCCTGTATTTGTGTATGGCTGTGTGAGTGTGTGTATGTGTGCCTGTATTTGTGTATCTGTCTGTGTGTGTGGTGTGTGTGTGTGTGTGTGTGTGTGCGTGTGTGTGTGTGTGTGTGTGTGTGTGTGTGTGTCTGTCTGTCTGTCTGTGTCTTTCTGTCTTTGTGTGTGCCTGTGTGTGTGTGTGTGTATCTGTGTGTGTCTGTGTGAGAGAGAAATCATATACAATCGTAGCTGTGAAGCTTGGGTAACCTACAGCCGTCACATCAAGTCCTTGGAGTGCTTCCACATAAGCTCCTCCAGCGCATCCTGGGAATAACCTGGCGTGAGCGGGTGCCTCATACTGAAATACTTGTAAAGACCAACCACAGGAGTATTGAGGCCATGATCACCCAGAATCAGCTGGAGTGGCAGGGGCACGTGATAAGGATGCCCCCATGTTGGCTACCCCGCTGAGTTTTATACAGCCAACTACATCATGGTCGACGCTTGGCTGGAAGGCTGAAGCCCTATAAGGATCAGATGAAGAATGCTTTAAGGAAGTGCAAGATCAAACCCGAGAACCTGGAGGATGTTGCTGCTGACCATACCACTTGGCGACAGCTGTGTAGGGACGGGGTTTGTATTCTGGAGATGGAAAGAACAACCAGAAGACAGCAGAAGAGAGCCAGGAGAAATGCAGCCATGGTTGCCACCACTACCACATTTACATGTCCCACCTGCAATAGAGCTTGTGGGTCCAGGACAGGACTGTATTGTCATCAAAGATCTCACCGTTAAAGGAGTGGACATTGTCATCGGATTTCAATGGACAACCAATTGCATTGGATTGGTGTGTGTGTCTGCATGTGTGTGTATCTGTGTGTGTGATCATATACAATCTTGAGATTTATTCCATTTCCTTGCAGGCATTTACAGTAAATACAAGAAACACAATAGAATCACTGGAGGATCACGCCCAATAGGACAGGCAATAACCAATGTTCAGAAGACAACAAACTGTGCAAATATGAGACTAGAAAAACATAACATAAATAAGCAATAATATCAAAAAAATCTATCTTGAAGATTTCAATATACTTGAGAGTTAGGCCACATCTGTGGAGAACGTTAACATTTCCGGCCAATGACTTTTCATCAGAATTTGAAAAGCGAAAAAGTGAGAGAAGTGTTTTATATTGCAGACAGGGGTTGGTATGAATCAAAGGGAATGTGTGTAATAGAGTGGAGGCAAAGATTGCCCGGGGGACAGCAAGGAATGTACAGTATTTAGAGGGAATTGGATGAGGACCGTGGAGAGAAAAAATAAACACTGCTGGAGTGTGGGATATAAAACACAGCAGTTGCTGGAATTTGGAAATAAAATAGAATCAACAGATCACAATGTCGTCATCTCTGTGCTGGAGACATTAAATGCTTCAGAATGGGGGAAGCAGAAGGAATGTCAGAAAAGGTATCAGATCCTGATCACAGCTTACTTATAACAGGATTGATCGAAATATTTTATAAGCCTTTAATCAAGATGTCCATTGACAGGACTGAACATACAACAACAACTGGAATGAGGTAATGCCCAAACACATCTTCCGACTGCCCTTACATGACAAACATAACTACGACATTTAAAATATGTGGAAATACTTCTGTTTCTTTTTGCAGCTTGTTCCCATCAGCTAATGGAATAGTATTACAGATGGATCCATTGAGCCTTTCCAAATCTCCATTGCTAATTCTTAGACTCATTTGATAATCAATTATATCGCCGGACAGTAGCACAAAATTCGTGTGGTTGTGCATGCTACTCCATTTCGAAAATCAAGTTCCATTCACTTCACTGCTGGCCGACTCCCCCTGTGCAGAAAAATGTGGCCTCCTTTTGAGCTGATAGATATCCAGTTGTGAGATAGAATAATGCTGGTGATGGAAGCAGGGTGGTGTGGAAAGCAGCTGAGCTCCATCTCCATTATTGTCCTGCCACTCTGTCCAACAATTTACCCCTTCCACAATGAACTGTTGTTACTCTAGTAGTTTTAGACCGAGACTCATTTCCTCTAGTGCTCATCTTGAAATGTGGTGCAATATAAATTACTTTTAAGCAATGCACCGATGGATTTCCTTATCAGTTTTCACCACAGCTTGTTTCACAGCCACATTACATGTACATTTGAGGTGGCACTTTTCATAGATATATATATCAAACAATCAGAGGATCAACAGGAAATAGCAGTACAAATCATTCTATAAAATATATGCTTTCATCTGATGAAAAGCAAAGCTGCCATCTCACCTGTCATGTTACAGTACACGAGAAGGGGCTTCAGTGAACCGCTGCCATCTGGATCAATAGAGAAGAAATCTGACATCTGCCCTCTGTGTCTATAAGCTTCACAAGATTTCTCATACAAGGCTGCAGAGGGAAAAAAACAGATTAATCAAATTATGCCCTGCAACTTAATAAAGAAACAAGGGGAGATAGGTGGGTTGATAAGACGTCTGGGTACCTAAAGCAGCTGCCCTTATGGTTCATTGGGTAAATTACATTGACTTAGATGGAAAGTAACCAGTATTTCAAATTCATGTTCAAGTTTATTGTCATTCAACCGTACACATGTATACCGCCAAATGAAACAATATCCCTCCTGACCAAGTCGCACAACACAGTACATATAACTCACACATTTAACACAAAAAGTAATAATACTACAAATAAATTAACAAATATAAAGGTGCATATACAAGTTACAAGTAAACAGTACAACACTACTGGCACTTTATACATGATGAGACCTGGCTGGTGGCAGGGAGTTCAGCAGTCTTACGGCCCAGGGGAAGAAGATGTTTCCCGTCCTGATGGTTCTTGTCCTAATGCTACGGTACTCCCTGCCTGATAGTAGGGAGTTGAAGGGGGTACAATTCTGAATATTAGTCGATCAGTCAAATAGTTTATATGACAGAACAAATGTGTTCCTGACAGTTGAAAAAGTTTGGGGGAAGTTTTGTAATGGATGTGCAAGATTGTGACGAGTTTAGAAAAGGATATTGTGGAAAGTAAATGCTCAGGGTGTAGGAGATAATATATTGGCATGGGTAGAAGACCGGATGGCTAACAGAAAATAGAGAATAGGCAAAAATGAATCTTTTTTTGATTATGCAAACACGAGGAAATCTGTAGATGCCGGAATTTCAAGCAAACAGCAACTTTTATGTTTCTTTTTTTGATTGGCAGTTTGTAACAAATGCCGTTGGATCTGTGCTGGGGCCTGTATATTTATGGATGTTTTCTAAGTTGCTGAAGTACAGCAATTAGTTTGAAGCTAAGTTTTGAATTTGGTGAAAGGGAACTAAAATGTCATATGTTACCCAGGTGGGCAAAATCCAGCAATTGAAGCATTCTGAAGAGAAAATTGTGAAAATCTCCATACAGAGTCATAGAGGACTAAAGCACAGAACAAGCTCTTTGGTCCACCTAGTAGAAAAAAATTAAAAAGGCATGTTATCTAGTTGATGAATGATACAGAACTCTGCACTGCAGAGGAATGTGGAAGATTCGTAAGGATAAAAATGCAGTATAGCAAGTAATTGAGAATGCTAACACAATGGCAAGACAAATGGAATACAAAAGTAGGGAGCTTATGCTCCATTTATATTGGGTATTGTTGAGATCACATATAGATACTGTGTACTTTTTTCATTTTCTTATTTAAGGAAGGGTGCTAATGCATTGGAAACAGCTCAAAGAAGCTTTGCTGAACTGATCCCTGAGGTTGTCAGGCCTTGTATGGGAAAGTGGAAAGGGTAGGCTTGTTTTTGTGTGAGCTAGAAGAATAACAGAGGAATACACACAAAATGCTGGAGAAAAGAGTAAACAATCGACGTTTTGGGCCAAGATCTTCAGCAGTCTTCCAGTGTGTCGAAGTTTCAGCTAATAATAATAATTTACATTAATGATTACCCTTTAAAATATGAACAAAGTTTCATAGTTCAAATATAATTTAAGAGCTTCAGAAGTACGTGGGAATCTCATTGAAACCTACTGAATACTGAAAAGCTTGGACAGAGTGAATGTGGAGAGGATGTTTCCACTAGCAGAAAAATCTAGTATCCAAAGGCTTTGCCTCAGAATAAAAGGGTATCCCTTTAGAATAGAGATGAGGAGGACTTTCTTCACCCAGAAAGTAATGAATCTGTGGAATTCAATACCACAGTGGCTGTGAAGGCTAAGTTATTAGGTGTATTTAAGTCAGAGATTGATAGATTTTTGATTGGTAAGGAGATTAAGGGTTACTAGGTGGAGACAGGACAAAGGATTGAGAGAAAAAAGTCAGCCATGGTTGAATGGTGGAGCGGACTTGATGGGCGAAATGGCTTAATTTTTATGCTTAGGGTCTTATAATAAATTTAGTGCATCACCTATCACTTGGTGTAACTCTAATAGCAGATTAGTCTCTACCACCCTTCTCTTGAATATTAATCAGACATTATTATTTATTTAATGATAACACTCTTACAAAATTGATGAAAATTGTGGTAAAAATATTCACATTACATGTATTCCCCTCAGTATTTTATATTTTTATATTACTATTTTATACAATAGATAATGAAAAGGAAATTAGAATAATATTTTACATATTAATTTTATATTATATCCCTGATTAATTTATATCAGAAGAATTAACTTAATGAGATTATATTTCAAATGATTTTATACATTGGCACAGATTGTACTATAAATGCCAAAGATTTCATGTAGGGTTGGCAATATTATGTTGAAATTGAAACAGAAGAGACTGTGGAGTCATTGAGTTATACAAGATACAGACCATTCAGTCCACTAAAACCATATTGACTAGTAGGTCCCCATCTTTATTAATCTCATATTTCAGTGCTTCCACCATAGCTTGTCTAGAGTCTTAAATTCTCTCAATAATTTTGCTTCCCACACTCTCTAGGCAGTCTACTTCTAGGTAAAAAAAAGTCCCCTTGAAATCTCTTCTATCTACTCCACATCAATCTCCTCCAGACTGATATGGGAAAACATTTCCCACAACCTACCTTATCTGGCGGTGGTGGCGGTTGGCATCCATCTGTCTCAAAGGACAATGGACGATGATGATAATCATCACAAGTCTGCGCAAAAGGTATGAAGATCCTGAGATGTCCGGTCATCAAGATCCCCCTCTCAGCCTCACCAGTGTAGTCCAAAAAAATCTTATGAAGTAATACATTTGGCACCAGCTTAGCTGTAGGAGCTGTTGGAAGGATGTTCATATCTCCCACGACTGCCCACAGGGCAGTGGGGCTATTTACCCATAGCTGGGGATCTGATTCACAAGAACCAGGGCATATCCACACATCAGAGGGCCTGTGTGCCACGTGTGCAGGGGCCAGACCTCTCCCCGTCCTCTGTAGATCACCTGAGTCTGAAAGGAGTTCAGTTTCCATGTGTTACCAGTGAGGAAGTACTACATGAGGCTTGCAGTTGGAGAGGCTATGTACTGGCAGGGAGGGAGTTACACATTCTGCTCTCCTTTTCACAAGACTGCTATCCAGCAATGGAAGCTGGAAGTGAGAGCGACAAGCACTACCCACTACACTACCACACTAGATACATCACAAAAACTACCCTATCTATATCCCTTATAAAGTTATATATCTCAATTCCGTCTCCTCTTAACCTCCTTTGTTCAAAAGAAAGCAAACCTAGCCTCTCCACGCTCTCCCTGTAACTGAAATGCACCATTCCAGGTCAATTCAAGGTAAATCTCCTTGGCATCCTCTCCAGTGTTATCACATCTTTCCTATAGATTGATGAGCACAACTACACACTGCCTCCAGTTGAGGCCTGATCAATATTTTATCAAGAAGGAGCATAACTTCCCTACTCTTGAATTCATTGCCTCAACTAATAATGGCCAGTATCTCATATATATTCTTAAGCACCTTGCCTACTTGTGCTGCCATCTTCAAGGATCTTCAGATTTGCATGCCAAAACACCTCTGTTCTTCAATACCCGCAAGGGTCCTACCATTCATGGTGTATGTCCTAGTCTCATTGGCACACCTAAACTATATCACCTCAATTCTATTAGTTTTTAACTTCATACGCCATGTTTCCATCCATTTCATCAACGCATTGATATCACTCTCGAGTCTAAGACTTTCCTGCACATCATTAACATCAACAATAATACTTCTGATATCAACATGAAAATATTTTCCGTATAATATAAACTGCAGGTCCCCAGCACCAATTTTTCTTGATCATCATTAATCAAGCTATCCCAGCATAGAAACAAAACGCTCTACCTTCTGTCTCCCCGACAATTTTCAACCCATTTTCTAACTTCCTCTGGATTCCCCGGGCCATTATCTTTTTGGATCAATATACCACTCTGGGACCATCTCAAAGGTATAACACATTGACGGCAACTGCCTCATCAGTGTACTTTGCTACTTCTACAAAAGGTTTAGTTAGATTGGTCAGATATAATCTGACCTCAACTAAGGTATGCTAGCCATCTCTGATTGCCCCCTGCTTTTCCATGTAATTTATGTTCTGTATGCTGACTGTATCTATGTGCCTTTGATTGTGCTGCAAGCTGTTTTTTTCCACTGTACCTGTACCTCACTGTAGAATACAAAGGAGTACAGCACAAGAACAGGCGCGATGGCCCACAATGCTGTGTCAAAACAAATAAATTAATAACCAAATGGCCAACTAAATGCTTCATGCTTACATAATGTCCATATCCTTCCATTGCCCTCACATTCATGTGTCTATCTAAACGTCTTTTAAAAGTTCCCAATGTACCTTCCTCTACCGGCAACCCAGGCCGCAATTTCCAAGCACTCCCCACTGTCTGTGTAAAAAAATTGCTCCTCGTATCTCCTTTGAAATTTCTCCTTCTCACCCTAAATGCCTGCCCTCTGGTGTCAGGCATTTCAACCCTGGGAAAAAGATACTCTCCGTCTACCCTGTCTCCACCTCTCAAAATCTTATGAACCTTTATCAGATCTCCCCTCAGCCTCCACCATTCCAGAGAAAGCAACCCAGGTTTGCCCAACCTCTCATTTTAGCACATGCCTTCTAATCCAGGCAGCATCCTGATAAACATTCTTATGGCGAGAAGGCAGGTGTATGTGTTTGAGTGGGATCTGGAATAAGCCATGATGGAATGGAGGAGCAGGCCAGATGGGCTGAATGGCCTAATTCTGCTCCTATGTCTCATGGTCCAATGGTCTAAGCCTCTTTTGCACCCTCTCCAATACCTTGATATCTGACCTACAATGGGATGACAAGAATGCAATGCTCTAGATGTGGCCTAACTAGAATTTTATAAAGCTGCAACGTAACTTCCTGAATTTTTAACTCTATATCAACGGATTCACTTTCAAGGACTCTTCATCTAACATTCTGGATATTTATTGCTTATTTATTTATTAATATTATTTCATCTTTTTGTACTTGCAGTTCATTGTCTTCTGCACTCTGTTTGAACACCCTAGTTGGGTGATCATTCATTGATTCTGTTATCAATATTATTCTATAGATTTATTGAGTATGCCCACAATAAAATGAATTTCAGGGTTGTATATGGTGGTATATATGTACTTTGATAATAAAATTTACTTTGAACTTTGAAATCAATTATACTATATAAATGCCCCCATTATCTCAAGCATTTGTACAGGAGCTCCTCAGTACAGCATTCCTAGATAAACAACTTCAACCATTACATATTTAAAATTAATTGCCTACATTATTTTATATTGTTTTTATTGTTAAACATTACACTCAGTGGCCACTTTATTAGGTACAGGAGTGGAACCTGCTGCTGCTGTAGCCTGGTCACTTCAAGGTTCAACATGTTGTGTATTCAGAGATGCTCTTCTCCACACAACTCTTGTAACACAAGTTTGTTTGAGTTACTGTTGCCTTCCTGTCATCATGAATTAGGCTGGCCATTCTCCTCTGACCTCCTCATTAACAAGGCATTTTAGAACTGCTGCTCACTGCATAGCTGGATGAATCCATAGTTGGATGCATCAGCAAGGGAGCCGAGGCTGAGTACAGGGCTACGCTAGAAACTTTGTCACATGGTGTGAGCAAAATTATCTGCAGCTTAATGTGAAAAAGAATAAGGAGCTGATGGTAGACCTGAGGAGAGCTAAGGTACTGGTGACCCCTGTTTCCATTCAGGGGGTCAGTGTGGACATGGTGGAGGATTACAAATACCTGGGGATACGAATTGACAATAAACTGGACTGGTCAAAGAACACTGAGGCTGTCTACAAGAAGGGTCAGAGCCGTCTCTATTTCCTGAGGAGACTAAGGTCTTTTAACATCTGTCCAACGATGCTGAGGATGTTCTTTGGGTCTGTGGTGGCCAGTGCTATCATGTTTGCTGTTGTGTGCTGGGGCAGCAGGCTGAGGGTAGTAGACACCAACAGAATCAACAAACTCATTCGTAAGGCCAGTGATGTTGTGGGGATGGAACTGGACTCTCTGACGGTGGTGTCCAAAAAGAGGATGCTGTCCAAGTTGCATGCCATATTGGACAATGTCTCCCATCCACTACATAATGTACTGGTTGGGCACAGGAGTACATACAGCCAGAGACTCATTCCACCGAGTTGTAACACTGAGCGTCATAGGAAGTCATTCCTGCCTGTGGCCGTCAAACTTTACAAATCCTTCCTTGGAGGGTCAGACACCCTGAGCCAATAGGCTGGTCCTGGACTTATTTCCTGGCATAATTTACATATTACTATTTAATTATTTATGGTTTTATTGCTATATTTATACTCTATTCTTGGTTGGTGCAACTGTAACGAAAACCAGTTTCCCTTGGGATCAATAAAGTATGACTATGACTATGACTATGTGTTTTGTTGTTTTTCACATCATTCTTTGTAAACTCTTGAGACCGTGATGTATGAAAATCCCAAGGAATGAGCAGTTTCTGAGATACTGAAACCACCATGTCTAGCACCAACAATCATTCCACGGTCAAAGTCACTTGACTCACCTTCACTCCCCATTCTGATGTCTGCTCTGAACAACAACTGAAACTTTTGACCTTTCAGCACAACGTAAGACATAAGAGCAGAAATAGGCTATTCGACCCATTGATATTGTCAGCCAAAAGACTGTGCTGTACTGTTCTATGTTCTACGTTTGCATGCTTTTATGCATGGAGCTGTTGATTAGATATTTGCATTAGCAAGTTGCTGTACAGGTGTTCCTAATAAAGTGGCCACAGAGTGTATAATTAGCTTTGACGCCATTCTGCTAAAGCTACTAATGTTCCTACCACAATTCACTATAGTAGAAATGTACGATTCAAAGAATTCAAGATGTAGAGTCAAGCATTGTGACCACCATTGTTACTACCCATCAATCAACACAAACAGTAGCCAAGACAAAGTCTAATGATGGTTTCACTAGAGAAAGGATAAAACAAGACCAAGAAGGTCTGCATCATAACTCTCAGAACAAGGCTGATAAGTGCCCTGAGACAAAATGAAATAACCATTGGCCAAACTTATTGCTTACTCTGAATAAATGGAAGGGCTTGTTTGAATGTTTTTTTAGAAGGACATTGTACATTTTTGTTAAGATTGCAATTTCTCAGAATTGATTCCATTGTAAATCCAACAAGTAGAAAGCAAATCTGTGTTCAGGTGCAGATTTACACTTTGAGTTCAATACACTGTGGAGGACCCATGATCAATATCCGTGAAGGACAAAGCTCTTTTCAGCGGATATGGGCTGTGGTAGGCAGTTAAAGGGAATGTACAATTCAGATAACCCACTTTTTACAGTGTTGCAGGCAATCAAACATATATTATTCATCCCTAGTTGCTCTTTAGAAGGCATTGCAGTCTTCAAGAAAAACTGCAAACTATCCAGTGATAGCAAACCACAGCGATGTTTGGTTAAGAGTTTCAAGACTTGGATCATGATAAAGTAGAGGCATTGCAAGAACTGGCTGTATGTTTGACTTGAAGAGAAAGCTGCAAGAATTGATATGGGAATGACTCAGTTCTCCTTTTCCCTTCTAGGTAGTTGAAGTTTGGGAGGTTTAACAGAGATGCTTGGAGAGTTCCTGCAGCATAATGTGAGATGTTTAATCCTCAGAACACCAACAGTGGAGCAATTTTGGGCCCTTATCTATGCAAGGACGTAGTGGTGTTGGAGAGGGTCCAGAAGAGATTCATAAAAATAATCCTGGGAATGAAAGAGTTAGCATGAGGAGTATTTGGTGGCTCTGAGCCTGTGCTCTTCTAAATGAGGGGGGAATCTATTGAAACTTAACAAATACTTAAAGGCCCAGATGGACTGAATATGGAGAGGATGTTTACTACAGTGGACATGGAGAGGATGTTTCCAATACAGCCTCAGAATAGAAGGACTTCACTTTAGAACAGCTATGAGGAGGAATTTCATTTACCAGAAAGTGCTGTATCTGTGGAATTCAGTGCCACAGATGGCTGTGGAGACCAAGTCATTGGGTATATTTAAAGTGGAGGTCGACAGGTTCTTGATTAGAAAGGGAATCAAAGGTTATGGGAAAAAGGCAAGAGAATTGTGTTGAGAGGGATAATAAATCAGCCATGATGGAATGGCAGAGCATATTCAATGGGCTAAGTGACCTAATTCCTGTCTTATAGTGAAGGAGGTGGATATTCAGACTTGGGCGATATACCAATCAAACATTGTCCTAAACAGTAATCAAAAAGTTTTACCATGGACACTGGAGAGTAATCCGGTGTACAGGTATTCCCTGAGTTACTTACGTCTGACTTATGGATTCTCATAGATATTAACAAGTGCCTAAACTATTAATAAATTGTCATCTCTGATGTATGTACAGAATGTACATATGCTTATTCCTAAGACTGACCAAACTGGTTTCCTTTCTCTCTCTCTCTCACCTGAATTAATAAATGTTCTGTCTTATCAGTCACATGTGGTTTTGATGCCATTCATTACATGGAGTATTGTGAACAGTTTGCGGTCCCTTATCTAAGAAGAGGTGAGCTGGCATTGGAGAGGGTCCAGAGGAGGTTCACAAGAATTAATCCAGGAATAAAAAGGTTAATGTACGAGCAGTGTTAATGACTCTGGGCCTGTACTCACTTGACTTTAGAAGTATGAAGGGGTTCTCACTGAAACCTATCAAATATTAAAAGGTCTATCAAACTATTAAAAGTGGATGTGGAGAGAATGCTTCCTATAGTGGGAGAGTCTAGGACGATAGGACACAGCCTCATAATAGAGTGGTGTCTATTTAAACAGAGACGAGCAGGAATTTCTTTAGCCAGAAGGATAGTGAATCTGTGGAATTCACTGCCACAAAGGACTGTGGAGGTCAAGACCTTGAGTATCCTTAAAGCAGATGTTGATAGATTCTTGATTTGTCAGGACATAAAAGGAGGCAGAAGAATGGGGTTGAGAAGGATAATAAATCAGCCTGATGGAATGGTGGAGCAGACTTGATGGGCTGAATGGCCCAATTCTGCTCCTATAAGAATAGTTTTATTACAACACTATGGAGATATAGTAACCATATCAAGTGGTTTTTTTTGTGCATTTTCTGACACAGACAAAATTGATTTCAGGTTATCTGTAAAAACAGAATTTACTCAGTACCTGGAGATTGCTTGCATTATAAAGAAAAGTTTTAATGTTTCAGTAGAAAAAGTACTTGCCAGAAACAAACTAGATGGGCCAAAGGGCCTGTTTCTCTACTATATTGCTCTATGACAAATTGATTTAATTGGATACCTGGTTCATTGTGAGATGCAAAATGTTAATGATGCAGCTTTTGACAATATAGTAACAGCAAATATTTCTTTGTTTAGCATTTCAGGAAATTGTGTTACCACCTATTCATCTACAACGCTTTTGGCATTTGACTGTGGACTGTTTCATTATGTAAGTAAACATGAACGGAACTGAATTTTGTACAGTCATTAATGAATAGTGGACAATAAGTCACCGAAGTAGTTGTTGAAAATAAACACAAAATATTCTGCAGATGCTGGGGTCAAAGCAACACTCACAACACGCTGGAGGAACTCAGCAGGTCGGGCAGCATTTGTGGAAACTATCAGTCAACATTTCGGGTTGGACCTTTGTCAGGACTGAAGAGGGAAGGGGCAGAGGCCCTATAAAGAAGGTGGGGGGAGGGTGGGAAGGAGAAGGCTGGTAGGTTCCAGGTGAAAAACCAGTAAGGGGAAAGATAAAGGGGTGGGGGAGGGGAAGCAGGGAGGAAATAGGCAGGAAAGGTGAAGAAGGAATAGGGGAAAACACAATGGGTAGTAGAAGGAGGTGTAACCATGAGGGAGGTAGTAGGCAGCTGGGGGAGGGGGCAAAGTGAAACTGGGATAGGGGAAGGGAGGGGGAGGGAATTACTGGAAGCTGGAGAATTCAATGTTCATACCAAGAGGCTGGAGACTACCTAGATGGTATATGAGGTGTATCTTAAGTTTAGCCTCATCATGGCAGTAGAGGAGGCCATGTATGGACATATCCGAATAGGAATGTGAAGCAGAGTTTGGAACCGGCGCAGATTGGGGGACCGCTTCATTGAGCACCTCCGCTCCGTCCACCACAACAAACAGGATCTCCTGGTTGCCACCCACTTCAACTCTGCTATGATCGTCACCATATCATCATGTTTTTTGTTTATCATGAAATAATTATGGACCTCGATAGTAAGGATAACTCAAACACGAGGAAATTTGCAGATGCTGGAATTTCAAGCAACACACATAAAAATTGCTGGTGAATGCAGCAGGCTAGGCAGCATCTATAGGAAGAGGTACAGTCGATGTTTCAGGCTGAGACCCTTCATCAGGACTAACTGAAAGAAGAAATAGTAAGAGATTTGAAAGTGGGAGGGGGAGGGGGAGATCGAAATGACTCCTTGTTTTCTTTTAAACAGTGATAAGGGATCTTTTAGGCAGACCAGAAGAAACACCTCTATTTAATGCCTCATCCAAATGAAGGCATTTCTGACAGATACATTCTCCTTCAATATTGGATTGGTGATGTAGCTTTGAATTCCTGGGTATTCACACATCCAATATCCAGCATATAAATGCAATTGCCAGAAAGGTCCACCAGCGTCTCTACTTTCTTAGAAGGTTAAGGTGCCACTCGATACTTATACTTTATACCTTATTGTCGCCAAACAATTGACACAAGAACGTATAATCATCACAGCGATATTTGATTCTGTGCATCCTGCTCCCTGGATTACAAATTGATAATAAATATTAACAATTTAAATTATGAATCATAAATAGAAAATAGAAAAATGGAAAGTAAGGTAGTGCAAAAAAAACCAAGAGGCAGGTCCGGATATTTGGAGGGCATGGCCCAGATCCAGGTCCGGATCTGTTCTGCAGTCTTATCACAGTTGGAAAGAAGCTGTTCCCAAATCTGGCCATACGAGTCTTCAAGCTCCTAAGCCTTCTCCCGGAAGGAAGAGGGACAAAAAGTGTGTTGGTTGGGTGGGTTGTGTCCTTGATTATCCTGGCAGCACTGCTCCGACAGCGTGCGGTGTAAAATGAGTCCAAGGACGGAAGATTGGTTTGTGTGATGTGCTGCACCGTGTTCACGATCTTCTGCAGCTTCTTCCGGTCTTGGACAGGACAACTTCCATACCAGGTTGTGATGCACCCTAGAAGAATGCTTTCCACAGTGCATCTATAAAAATTAGTGAGGGTTTTAGGGGACAGGCCAAATTTCTTTAGTTTTCTCAGGAAGTAAAGGCGCTGGTGGGCCTTCTTGGCAGTGGACTCTGCTTGGTTGGACCAAGTCAGGCCATTTGTGATATTGACCCCGAGGAACTTAAAGCGTTTGACCTGTTCCACTTGCGCACCACCGATGTAAATTGGATCGTGCGGTCCGCTACTCCTTCTGAAGTCAACAACCAATTCCTTTGTCTTGCTGACGTTGAGGGATAGGTTATATTCTCACAAACTTCTACAGCTGTACTGTTCAAAGTATCCTGACTAGTTGCATTATGGTGTGATACAGCAATTCCAATATACAGGAACTGCAAAAGCTGCAGAGAGTTGTAGACTCATTCCAATAGACCATGGGCACATCTCACCCCACTATCTCAAGTATCGACAGAAGGAATTACCTCGAGAAGGCAAGCTCTATCATCGAAGATTCCCACCATCTGGGCCACGGTAACTTCTTACAGTTGCATTCAGGCAGGAAACAGAGAATCTTGAAGTCAATCATCAACACGTTCAAGAACAGCCACTTCCCTTCAGCTATCCTTTTTTTGAACCAACTTGCATAACCACAGTCACTATAGCAACAATATAATGAGTTTGACTTCTTTGCACAGCAATATTTTTGTTCCAATTGTGTTCTCTTACAAAAGTTGAGTGAATTTATGTTTTTCTTAAGGACTTTGTGTTTTAGTTCTATATGTATGTGATGCAGCTGCAAGTAATGTCTTTTTGCGCTATGCATACATGCACTTGTGCATATCAACGTAAAATTAATTTGGCTCAATTGATACCATGGACTTTCATACTGAAAGCTTCAGATAAGAATGCTAACAGTGAGTCTCAGCTAACAGGGCTTAGTTTCCCTGTAATTTGGATCTATCGAGGATCATTCGTACCAAACCATACCAGTTGTTACAAATAATATATAGTCTCTAAGTCCATCTGACAAAAGGTCTACTATGATCTGATAATGACCATGATCATTCCACGGATGCTGCCTGACCTGCTAAGTGTTTCCAACAATTTCTGTTTATTTCAGACATCCAGCATCTGCAGGATTTTGTATAGATTTTCATCTTGCCAATCCAGCCGAATTCTGCTTCTACATTTTATGGTCTTATGATCTAAATCTTGAAAAACACACAGAATGCAGGAGGAGTTCAGAAGGTCATGCACCATCTATGGAGGGCATGACCTTCTGGTAGAGTATAACCCAGGATAATTAAATTAAAAGATGCAATGTTAGAAAACGCCACCTGTGGAGGGATGAAAGGCATGGCTGACGCAGCGCGGAAAAGTGTGAGGAATGCAGCAAACTATTAGAAACTAAAAATATAAAATGTTAAAAGTGGAATTAGTAGTGAGTATCTCTACTCACTTGAAAACCTCAAGGTGAAACCCCTGGAGGAGAGGCAATAGCAATAAAAGATCTATTGAAGCTACAGCTACAACAAGACAATATTGGCAGAAACGATTGTCTAAGATCCCTACCATGTAACCGGGAATTAGTTCTGTTAAATCACTCCAAGGGATTTGGTCATTTTTTTTGTGTGTGTGTAAGTGTTGTGAATCGACTTTCTGTGGATAGACAACTATTTCACCCAAGAAACAAAATGGCAAGCCACCCAAGATGAAGAACCAGCACGGGAACAAAATGTTTCATGATGTAGAGGATTTAATATGGTTGGATGTATAAGAACTGATTATTTTTGCAAATACTTTGATAAATTACTGAACGAGATTTATTTTGTTTAAAGTTGTAATTTTGGAGAATTGCTGTGAAAAGAGTTAGCTGTATAGATATATAATTTTAGAATTTGTATTGTAGACGTACTGACTTGAACTGAAACTGAAGTTAACTATAATACTTAAAAATAGGAATTCAATTAGTTTTCTAACTTTTTAAAAAAGGAAAAGTTTGTAAACTTTTAAATAGGGAACAACACGATCTAATTAGTTAGAGAAATTCAAGTAACAAGGGTTATTCTAAAGAATCTCACTGATTCAAACTAAACAGGAATTTGTTTTTGTTGATATCTGAGATCTGGAACCTAAACAAAATGTTGGTATTTTGAATTGTTCTTACTCATGTAAATATTTTGTATGTCTTGTTTTGTATAAACAAAACTTACCTCCAGAAGTGTGCGTTTTCTATTCACTGCCTCCTTCTGATGCCTAGAGCTTCTGATGGCCTACTAGCACCTAGTGTAGTACTATGTAATTTGATTTTTCTCATAAAGAGTGCAGCGACCAGTCATATGAGATAAGACAAGCATAAAACAGGTGTTTCAATCAAAATTACAAAAATTGCAAATCCCTCCAAAGGACTGTGAGGATTACTGAGAGGATCATCAAGGTCTCTCTTTCACCCATTAGAGATATTTATCAGGAGCGTTGCGTATACAGATCCCTTAGCATTATCAATGATCCCTCCCATCCAACAATGACTTTGACTCCCTACCTTCATGCAGGTGTTACCGTGTCATTTGGACAAGAAATGTTAGGATGGGAAACAGCTTTAACACCAAAGGATTTTATCTTGTTAAGCAGCCTCATGTGCGGCACCTTATCAAATGCCTTTTAAAATCCAAATAAATGACATCCACTGCCTCTTCTTTGTCCACCCTGCTTGTTACTTCCTCAAAGAACTCTTAACAGATTTGTCAGGCAAGATTTCCCTTGACAGAAACCATGTTGACTTTGACTTATTTTACCATTAGTCTCCAAGTACCCCGAGACCTCATTTTTAATAATAGACTCCAACACTTTCCCAACCACTGAGTTTAGACTTACTGGTCTATAATTTCCCTTCTTTTGGCTTCCCCCCTTCTTAAGTGACATTTGTAATCTTTCAGTATTTGAGAACCATGCCAGAATCAAGTGATTCTTGAAAGTTCATGACAATGAACTCTTCATTATCTCTCTAATTATCCATTATCTCTTCAGAAACCTCTCTCAGGAATCTGGGATATAGTCCATCTGGTTCAGGTGACTTGTTCACCTTTGAGTTTGACTGGCACTTTTTCCTTTGTAAGAGCAATGGCACTCACTCCTGCTCCCTGACACTCATAGACCTCTGGCACACTGCTAGTGTCTTCCACAGTGAACACAGATGCAAAGTATCCTTCTGCTCTTTCTTTATCCCCCATTACAACCTCACCATCATCTTTTTCCAGTGGTCCAATATCAACCCTCAGCTCTCTTACACTCTTTATAAAATTGAACAAAACTTCCGGTACCCTGCTTTACATTATTGGCTAGTGTGGCCTCATATTTCATCTTTTTCCTTCTTATGCCTTTTTTAGTTGTCTTTGGTTGGATTTTAGAAGCTTCTCAATCATCCAACTCCCCACTCACTTTAGCTACCTTATATATCCTTTCCTTGGCTTTTATACAGTCTTTAACTTCCCTTGTCAGCCACAGTTGCCTACCCTGGCTATTCAAGAACAACTTCTTCTATTGGACATATCTATCCTGCACCTTGTCAACTATTACCAGAAATTTCAGCCACTTCTGCGCTGTCATCATCTCTGCCAGTACTCTATCCTCCAGTCCACCTGGGCAAGCACCTCTCTCATGCCTCTGTAATTATCTTTATTCAATTTTAATACTGATACATGTGACTTATGCTTCTCCCTCTCTGAATGTGGTATGAATTCAATCATATTATGATCACTGCTTCCTAAGGGTTCCTTTACATTAAGCTCTCCAATAAGATCTGGGTTATCTAAGGGTCCAGAGACGCGGATGGTAGTTTGCCTCCCTGGTGCAATCTCGGGATTACTGCCTGTGCCACGCGACAGTGAGAGTAGGAATGCGATGAGGTGGAGGATAAATGCGTGGCTGAGGGATTGGAGCAGCAGGCAGGGATTCAAGTTTTTGGATCATTGGGACCTCTTTTGGCGCAGGCGTGACCTGTACAAAAAGGACGGGTTACACTTGAATCCTAGGGGGACCAATATCCTGGCAGAGAGATTAGCAAGGGCTACTGAGGTGACTTTAAACTAGAATGGTTGGGGGGTGGGAATCAAATTAAAGAGGCTAGGCGAGAGGAGGTTAGTTCACAGCAGGGGGGTGGGAACCAGTGCAGAGAGACAGAGGGGTGTAAAGTGAGGGTAGAAGCAAAAAGTAGTAAGGAGAAAAGTAAAAGTGGCAGGCAGACAAATCCAGGGCAAGCATCAAAAAGGGCCACTTTTCAACATAATTGTATAAGGGCTAAGAGAGTTGTAAAAGAGCGCCTGAAGGCTTTGTGTGTCAATGCAAGGAGCATTCATAACAAGGTGGATAAATTGAAAGTGCAGATTGTTATTAATGATTATGATATAGTTGGGATCACAGAGACATGGCTCCAGGGTGACCAAGGATGGGAGATCAACGTTCAGGGATATTCAATATTCAGGAGGGATAGACATGAAAGAAAAGGAGGTGGGGTGGCGTTGCTGGTTAAAGATGAGATTAACGCAATAGAAAGGAAGGATATAAGCTGGGAAGATGTGGAATCGATATGGGTAGAGCTGCATAACACTAAGGGGCAGAAAACGCTGGTGGGAGTTGTGTACAGGCAACCTAACAGTAGTAGTGAGGTCGGAGATGGTATTAAACAGGAAATTAGAAATGTGTGCAATAAAGGAACAGCAGTTATAATGGGTGACTTCAATCTACATGTAGATTGGGTGAACCAAATTGGTAAAGGTGCTGAGGAAGAGGATTTCTTGGAATGTATGCGGGATGGTTTTCTGAACCAACATGTCGAGGAACCAACTAGAGAGCAGGCTATTCTAGACTGGGTTTTGAGCAATGAGGAAGGGTTAATTAGCAATCTTGTCGTGAGAGGCCCCTTGGGTAAGAGTGACCATAATATGGTGGAATTCTTCATTAAGATGGAGAGTGACATAGTTAATTCAGAAACAAAGGTTCTGAACTTAAAGAGGGGTAACTTTGAAGGTATGAGACGTGAATTAGCTAAGATAGACTGGCAAATGACACTTAAAGGATTGACAGTGGATATGCAATGGCAAGTATTTAAAGATTGCATGGATGAACTACAACAATTGTTCATCCCAGTTTGGCAAAAGAATAAATCAAGGAAGGTAGTGCACCCGTGGCTGACAAGAGAAATTAGGGATAGTATCAATTCCAAAGAAGAAGCATACAAATTAACCAGAAAAAGTGGCTCACCTAAGGACTGGGAGAAATTCAGAGTTCAGCAGAGGAGGACAAAGGGCTTAATTAGGAAGGGGGAGAAAGATTATGAGAGAAAACTGGCAGGGAACATAAAAACTGACTGTAAAAGCTTTTATAGATATGTAAAAAGGAAAAGACTGGTAAAGACAAATGTAGGTCCCCTACAGACAGAAACAGGTGAATTGATTATGGGGAGCAAGGACATGGCAGACAAATTGAATAATTACTTTAGTTCTGTCTTCACTAAGGAGGACATAAATAATCTTCCAGAAATAGTAGGGGACAGAGGGTCCAGTGAGATGGAGGAACTGAGCGAAATACATGTTAGTAGGGAAGTGGTGTTAGGTAAATTGAAGGGATTAAAGGCAGATAAATCCCCAGGGCCAGATGGTCTGCATCCTAGAGTGCTTAAGGAAGTAGCCCAAGAAATAGTGGATGCATTAGTGATAATTTTTCAAAACTCGTTAGATTCTGGACTAGTACCTGAGGATTGGAGGGTGGCTAATGTAACCCCACTTTTTAAAAAAGGAGGGAGAGAGAAACCGGGGAATTACAGATCGGTTAGCCTAACGTTGGTGGTGGGGAAACTGCTGGAGTCAGTTATCAAATATGTGATAACAGCACATTTGGAAAGCGGTGAAATCATCCGACAAAGTCAGCATGGATTTGTGAAAGGAAAATCATGTCTGACGAAGCTCATAGAATTTTTTGAGGATGTAACAAGTAGAGTGGATAGGGGAGAACCAGTGGATGTGGTATATTTGGATTTTCAAAAGGCTTTTTGACAAGGTCCCACACAGATTAGTGTGCAAACTTAAAGCACACGGTATTGGGGGTAAGGTTTTGATGTGGATAGAGAATTGGTTAGCAGACAGGAAGCAAAGAGTGGGAATAAACGGGACCTTTTCAGAATGGCAGGCAGTGACTAGTGGGGTACCGCAAGGCTCAGTGCTGGGACCCCAGTTGTTTACAATATATATTAATGACTTGGATGAGGGAATTAAATGCAGCATCTCCAAGTTTGCGGATGACACGAAGCTGGGTGGCAGTGTTAGCTGTGAGGAGGATGCTAAGAGGATGCAGGGTGACTTGGATAGGTTGGGTGAGTGGGCAAATTCATGGCAGATGCAATTTAATGTGGATAAATGTGAAGTTATCCACTTTGGTGGCAAAAATAGGAAAACAGATTATTATCTGAATGGTGGCCGATTGGGAAAAGGGGAGGTGCAACTAGACCTGGGTGTCATTATACACCAGTCATTGAAAGTGGGCATGCAGGTACAGCAGGCGGCGAAAAAGGCGAATGGTATGCTGGCATTTATAGCGAGAGGATTTGAGTACAAGAGTAGGGAGGTACTACTGCAGTTGTACAAGGCCTTGGTGAGACCACACTTGGAGTATTGTGTGCAGTTTTGGTCCCCTAATCTGAGGAAAGACATCCTTGCCATAGAGGGAGTACAAAGAAGGTTCACCAGATTGATTCCTGGGATGGCAGGACTTTCATGTGAAGGAAGACTGGATGAACTAGGCTTGTACTCGTTGGAATTTAGAAGATTGATGGGGGATCTGATTGAAACGTATAAAATCCTAAAGGGATTGGACAGGCTAGATGCAGGAAGATTGTTCTCGATGTTGGGGAAGTCCAGAACGAGGGGTCACAGTTTGAGGATAAAGGGGAAGCCTTTTAGGACTGAGATTAGGAAAAACTTCTTCACACAGAGAGTGGTGAATCTGTGGAATTCTCTGCCACAGGAAACAGATGAGGCCAGTTCATTGGCTATATTTAAGAGGGAGTTAGATATGGCCCTTGTGGCTACGGGAATCAGGGGGTATGGAGGGAAGGCTGGTGCAGGGTTCTGAGTTGGATGATCAGCCATGATCATAATAAATGGCGGTGCAGGCTCAAAAGGCCGAATGGCCTACTCCTGCACCTATTTTCTATGTTTCTATGTTTCTATGTTTCAACACCAAATCTAAAATAGCCTTTACCAGAATAGAGTCAATCACAAGCTGCTTTATAAAGCCATCTCGTAGGCATTCAACAAATTCCCTCTCTTGTGATCTGACACCAACCTGATTTTCCCAATCCCCTTGCATATTGAAGTCTCCAATTACAATTGTGTGATTACCCTTATTACATTCCTTTTCTAGGTCCCTTTGCAATCTGAATTCCACTATTTGGAGGCCTATACATGATTTTATACCCTTGCAGCTTAACTCCACCCACAAAGATTCAACTTTCTCTGACCCTATCTCACGTCTTTCTAAAGATGCAATTCCATCTGTTACCAACAGAACCACACCATTGATTTAGCTAGCAAACACGAGGAAATCTGCAGATGCTGCAAATTCAAGCAACACACATAAAAAATGCTAGTGGAACACAGCAGGCCAGGCAGCATCTATAGGAAGAAGTACAGTCGACGTTTCGGGCCTTCGGAAGGTAGGTACCAATATAGGTACCAATGACATAGGTACGAAAAGAGAAGAGGTCCTGAAAGGAGAATATAGGAAGTTAGGAAGGGAGTTGAGAAGGACCGCAAAGGTAGTAATCTCAGGATTACTGCCTGTGCCACGCGACAGATAGTTTTTTGCAGCAATACATAGAGGTACCAACTAGAGAAGGGGCAGTGTTGGATCTCCTGTTAGGGAATGAGATAGGTCAGGTGACGAAGGTATGTGTTGGCGAGCACTTTGGGTCTAGTGATCACAATGCCATTAGTTTCAATATAATTATGTAAAGGGATAGGACTGGAGCCAGGGTTGAGATTTTTGGTTGGAGAAAGGCTAACTTTGAGGAGATGTGAAAGGATTTAGAAGGAGTGGATTGGGACAATTTGTTTTATGAGAAGGATGTAATAGAGAAATGGAGGTCATTTAAAAGTGAAATTTTGAGGGTACAGAATCTTCATGTTCCTGTTAGGTTGAAAGGAAAGGTTAAAAGTTTGAGAGAGCCATGGTTTTCAAGGGATATTGGAAACTTGGTTCGGAAGAAGAGAGAGATCTATAATAAATATTTGCAGCTTGGAGTAAATGAGGTGCTCAAGGAACATAAAGAATGTAAAAAGAATCTTAAGAAAGAAATTAGAAAAGCTAAAAGAAGATATGTGGTTGCTTTGGCAAGTAAGGTGAAAATAAATCCAAAGGGTTTCTACAGTTATAGTAATAGCAAAAGGATAGTGAGGGATAAAATTGGTCCCTTAGAGAATCAGAGTGGACGGATATGTGCGGAGCCAAAACAGATGGGGGAGATTTTGAACAATTTCTTTTCTTCGGTATTCAGTAAAGAGAAGGATATTGAAGTGTGTAAGATAAGGGAAACAGGTAGGGAAGTTATGGAAACTATGATGATTAAAGAAGAGGAAGTATTGCAGCTTTTAAGGAATATAAAAGTGAATAGGTTAACAGGTCCTGACAGGATATTCCCTAGGACCTTGAGGGAAGTTAGTGTAGAAACAGCAGAGGCTCTGACAGAAATATTTCAAATGTCATTAGAAACGGGGATGGTGCCGGAGGATTGGCGTATTGCTCATGTTGTTCCATTGTTTAAAAAGGGTTCTAAGAGTAAATCTAGCAATTATCGGCCTGTGAGTTTGACGTCAGTGGTGGGTAAATTGATGGAAAGTATTCTTAGAGATGATATATATAATTATCTGGGTAGACAGGGTCTGATTAGGAGCAGTCAACATGGATTTGTGCATGGAAGGTCATGATTGACAAAACGTATTGAATTTTTTGGAGAGGTTACTAGGAAAGTTGACGAGGGTAAAGCAGTGGATATTCTCTATGTGGACTTCAGTAAGGCCTTTGACAAGGTTCCACACGGAAGGTTAGTTAGGAAGGTTCAATAGTTAGGTATTAATATTGAAGTAGTGAAATGGATTCAGCAGTGGCTGGATGGGAGACGCCAGAGAGTAGTGGTAGATAACTGTTCGTCAGATTGGAGGACGGTGTCTAGTGGTGTGCCTCAGGGATCTGTACTGGGTCCAATGTTGTTTGTCATATATATTAATGATCTGGATGATGGGGTGGTAAATTGGATTAGTAAGTATGCAGATGATACTAAAATAGGTGGAGTTGTGGATAATGAAGTAGGTTTTCAAAGCTTGCAGAGAGATTTAGACCGCTTAGAAGAGTGGGCCGAAAGATGGCAGATGGAGTTTAATGCTGATAAATTTGAGGTGCTACATTTTGGTAGGACTAATCAAAATAGGACATATATGGTAAATGGTAGGGCATTGAAGAATTCAGTAGAACAGAGGGATCTAGGAATAATGGTGCATAGTTCCCTGAAGGTGGAATCTCATGTGGATAGGTTGGTGAAGGAAGCTTTTGGTATGCTCGCCTTTATAAATCAGAGCGTTGAGTATATGAGTTGGGATGTAATGTTGAAATTGTACAAGGCATTGGTAAGGGCAAATTTGGAGTATTGTGTACAGTTCTGGTCACCAAATTATAGGAAAGATGTCGACAAACTTGAGAGAGTACAGAGAAGATTTACTAGAATATTACTTGGGTTTCAGCACCTAAATTACAGAGAAAGGTTGAACAAGTTGGGTCTTTTTTCTTTGGACCGTAGAAGGTTGAGGGGGGACCTGATAGAGGTATGTAAAATTATGAGGGGGATAGATAGACTTAACGTGGATAGGCTTTTTCCATTGAAAGTCGGGGAGATTCAAACAAGTAGTCATGAGCTGAGAGTTAAAGGGCAAAAGTTTTGAGGTAACATGAGGGGGAACTTCTTTAGTTAGAGAGCGGTAGCTGTGTGGAACGAGCTTCTAGCAGAAGTGGTAGAGGCAGGCTATATGGACAGGAAAGGAATGAAGGGTTATGGACTGAGTGCAGGTCGGTGGGACTAGGTGAGAGTGAGAGTTCGGCACGGACTAGAAGGGCCAAGATGGCCTGTTTCCGTGCTGTAATAGTTATATGGTTCCCATTCCCCCCCCCCCGCCATATTAGTTTAAACCATTCCCTATAGCTCTAGTAAACCTGCCCGCAAGAACATTCATCCCCCTCGGATTCAAGTTCAACCCATCCCTTTTGTGCAGGTCACACCTGCCCAGAAGAGGTTCCAATTAACCAGAAATTTGAATTCTTACACCCGCTCCAATTCTTCAGCGTTACATTCATCTGCCGCCTCATTCTGTTCCTATCCTGTTTTGTGGCACAGGCAGCAATCCCAAGATTACTACCCTTGAGGTCCTGCTTCTCAGCTTCCTTCCTAACACCCTGTATTCTTTTTTCAGGATTTCCTCCCTTTTTCTGCCTATGTCATTGGTACCAATATGTACCACAACTTCTGGCAGCTCACCCTCCCTTTTCAGAATGTTTTGGATGCGTTCAGAAACATTGCAGTCCCTGGCAGCTGAGAGGCAACCTACCATCTGTGTTTCCTTTTCACATCCACAGAATTGCCTACCTGTCCCCTAAGTATAAAGTCCCCTGTTACAGCTGCCATCCTCTCCAGTTCTCTACCTTCCTGAGCTACAGTGCCAGACAGTGCCAGAGGCACAGCCACTGCTGCTTCCCCTAGTTTGGTAGTTCCCCCCGGCAGTACTCAAAATGGAGTACTCATTGTTGAGAGGGATGGCCACAGGGGTGTTCTCCACTATCAGGTGTGCATTAGTGTAAAGGATTCATTGGGATATTGTATGGAATGCAGCGCTTTACCTAAAGGGAGAGAGTGAAGAGGCCGTGTTAATTCTCACTGCAGCATAGGAGGTAGAGGGATGACCTTATAGGAGGGAATAAGTTATGAGAGGCATAGGTTGTGTTTTGAAAATAAATGTTGAATTCCCTCAAAACTGATCTTATTATATATATATATACACACACTCTATCCTCGCTATATCTGGGGGTTTACGTTCCTTGAAGTCGATGCATTATGTTAATAATTATTTAAATGGGACAATAAGGATGCATTCCAGAGGGCTTCCTAAATATGTTTTATCTGTAATTTATTCACATTTCATACCAATACGACACAAAAGCAGTACCACAAGACAACATTTGTACAAACGTATTATATTATCAATTTATGGTAATATTCAATGTAATAAATCATAGAAAGTTAACATCCTAGGGTGTACAGTATTCACCAACAGTGGCAGGTGTGTTCGCTCCGGGAGATGAGTGGTTGTTGTGGTGTCGGGCAGCTTTACACTGATAAGGTGGATGGTTGTGATCGTCAGGATCATATCAAGCACAGCAAGGGGTGAAGGAGGACTCATAGAACTCTTAGAACTTACGGCAGCAGATGACACCGATTTGAAGAAAGTGGTGAGGGTTGTTTGCTTGGCAGCATTTTGTTTTTCAGCATAAATTTGCTTGTAGGGAAGAAGGGTTGACAGCAGGGAACGACTGAAATGCTGACTCCATTCTAAGCTTGGGTCCATGTCCATCGTCATTTGTGCCAAGTGTTCCGACTTCCACCATTCCCTTACCATTGGTAAACTCCCGGGATTTTCAAAATCGTCTGTTGCTTGCAGCATCTGAGAGATAGTTCACCGTAAAAAAAAATACGTACGCCTTAAATGTGGATCACACTTTGATCGAGTGGTTGAATCAGCGATGTTGTGTTAGGCGGCAGGAAACGCACTGTTATGTTAGGATGAATGCTGTCCAAATGTTTAGGATGGACTGGCGCATTGTCAAGCAACGAAAGAACTTTAAAGGCAGATTCTGTTCCCGGCAGTAGCGTCCCAGAGCTATGTTACCTTCAGCTGATGCTGCGCTGTTTATAATTTCCTACTTTTTTTCAGGTGTTAAAGTGGTTCTCTGCCACTCGGCTGATGGCCCAGGACATGGCATCGGACGCTTAGGAGGCATAGTTAAATATTTCAAGCACAAAATCGCTTCACTGTACATAAAACCAACAAAAGTATAATAGCTCAAGATCGCGCATCCACACCTTGCCAAAACCAATGCGAGAATGACTGGCGGGAGTGAGATTGTGAGGCACGTACATGTGACTTGTATTGGCGGGAAAGCAGTGCTTCTCGCATAACTGAGAGTTTTGGGTGCATATAAGGAGACATTGGTAGAAATAGGTTCCTTGTATTTATTTATTTATGTATTTATGTGTGCGTGTATATATATATATGGTTGACAATCATTGTCATGAAACAAATGAAGTTAGAATCACTTAGAAGGTCAAACAATCTAAGGTGAAAGCTTATCATGGAAAAGCTAGCAGAATCAGATTATGCTGGGCGACACAGCTGCTTGGTAATAAAGGGGATTGGAAGATAAGTAAGGGAAGAACGCAATGTCAGCTTTGCAAGGAGTAGCACCACAGACTAAATGCTGAAAATGTTTACAATCTGGAAAGCTGTAAAAAAGTTGGGGGTGTAGCTTAAAACCCTTCAATATCTGAGGAAAATTCACATCTGAAGTGTCCACCTGTTTTTGGTTTTGTCTTATAGGTAATGATTTATGTTTATGAAGCTCATTTTTGTGTTTTTATAATGAATAATAGAAACAGTGGATTTTGATTCATTGGGATATTGGTTAATCAGAGCAGCTGCTTATTTGGGACAACTCTTAAAAAACAGAAACTATTTGAGAAAATTGCCGGGATTCTTTTCTTTTATTTGGGACACAATGCCACTTAATTGGGGTCAGAGACTGTTGCCGAACAGTTTATAACTAGTGTCAGTAACATGTAATTGCATGGCTAATAGACACATCACCATGCTTCAAGCAAAGATTTTTTAAATCGTGTCAGTTATGTGTGTTTGTGTTACAGTGATTTTGTCACTGATAGTTGGAGAAAGATACAGTTAGCAGTAAGACAATTCAGAACTGTTTTGTTCATGGTAGTTTCAGGCATTCAGGCTTGGAGATGCCAGAAGCAACTGAGAGTGAAAATGAAGCAAATTTACTACTTCAACAATTTGGAAACTTTTAAGAATTTGAAGGTATTGAAAATCATTTTGAATGAAATTGAGGATTTGGCAGATACAATCATCAATGGCATTGTATGAAGGCAATCCATTGTCTTCACCGGGTGTTTGGACTGGTTTTGTTCATTTACTGACAAAAGAATGCAACGTGGATGAATTCCTCTGTCGATAAGTATTAGGAACTAATACATGATTTTATATTGCTGTAGTAATTTTGACAGTTTTCTAATTTGTTCTGTATTTCATTAAATACATAATTTGTTGCTCAGTTTGTCTGTTTTCTTCTTAACTATTTCCATGACAATTCAGCTAATTGGGCCAAAAGGTATACTGGTCCTGATGTGTCCCAATTCACTAGGATCCACTGTATTTTAATGTGTTTTCACTGGGTTGATGAAGGCTTTTCTCAGCAGGAGTTAGGAAACTGTGCAGTATGCATCTGTCAGGCCCACAAGAGCTCTTGGAAGTGATAAGAGCCTTGATCTGCATGTTTTGTTACTGTGAGAATGCATTCATTACGAAATAAACATGTTGATGACGTTTTACTTTGTGTTATTGTGATATTGTAAGGAGAGTATCACCCCTTTGGAATTAGCAGCAATTTCTAAATAAATGGGATAAACCAATGAGGATAATAGATGTTTAATAGTTGGAGGCCCAGTTGACTGATGCTGAGATACAAGTTCAAGACATGGAACTGCAGAGTTACTTTAGATACAAATGAATAAATTGGGAATAAAAGCTGTGGTTAATAGCACTATAACCACAGCTTGTTAATAGCAAGCTTCTTAGAAGTACAGTGGTTTCATTGAGACCCAAAGACCATATGACACAGGAGCTTAATTACGTCATTCAGCCCATCGAGCAGTTCTGCCCTTTGACCATGGCCGATTATTATCCTTCTCAACTCCATTCTCCTGCTTTCACCCTGTAACCTTTGATGCCATTACTAATCATGAACTTATCAACTTCTGCTTTAAATATACCCAATGACTTAACCACCACAGCTGTTTGTGGCAATGAATTCTACAGATTTCCCACCCTCCAGCTAAAGAAATTCCTCCTCATCTCTATACTAAAGGGACATCTGTTTCTTCTGAGGCTAAGCCCTCTGGTCCTAGACTCTCCCACTATTGGAAATATCTTCTCCATATCCACTCTATCTAGGCCTTTCAATATTCGATAGGTTTCAATGAGATCCCTAGTCATTCTTCTAAACTCCTGCGAGTACAGGCCTAGAGCTATTAAACACTCCTCATTCGTTAATCTTTTCACAAACCTCTTTTGGACCCTCTCAAATGCCAACACATCCTTTCTTAGATATGGGGTCTACATGCAACCTGACTAATGATTTCTTGTGCCTCAGCAAGACATTCTTATGTTTAATAGGGCTACAGACTCACAGCTGCAGTGACAGGTTCGCTCTGGTGGTGACTGATCGGAGTTCGCATATCCCTTCCAGTGACTGTGTTGGCTTTCCCTGGGTGCTCTGGTTTCCTCCCACATGCCAAAGATAGGCAGTTTGGTAGCTTAATTGGCCACTTTAAATTGTTACTAGTATGAGACCATAACACCTTTAGACATAGGAGCAGAATTGGGCCATTTGGCCCATCGAGTCTGCTCCACCATTCTATCATAGCTGTTCATTTTTCCCCTCCACAGCCCCATTCCCTGGCCTTCTCCCCATAACCTTTGATGCCATGTCCAATCAAGAACCTACCAAGCTCTGCCTTAAAACACACACAACGACCTGGTTTCCCCAGCTGCCTTGTGGTAATAAATCCCTCAAGTTCACCACCCTCTTCCGAAAGAAATTTCTCCACGTCTCTGTTCTAAATGTATCCCCCTCTATCCTGAGATTGTACCTTCTTGTCCTAGACTTCCCCACAATAATGATAATAAAACACAAATAATACAAATAAATAAGACTGCTTATAGTACACAGAGATTGATTGTATGTCCATAAAGTAATGCTGCGCTGTACATAAGGTGACTGACAGGAGAGGGAAAGTTAGTGGTAGAGTTATACTTATACTTTATACTTTATAATAAGTTACTGGATGGAAGTGCTGATCAGTCTTACTGTCTGGGGAAAGTAACTGTTTTTGAGCCTGGTGGTAGGTCCTTTCAGGCTTTTGTCTTTTAAACCCGGACGTGAGGAGCATGAAGTGAAAACGTTCCTAGTGGATGAAGTCTTTGGTTATTCTGGCTGTATTTCCAAGGCAGCAGTAAGTTATAGATGGAGTTCATGGGGATGGGGGGGGGGGTGTAGTTTTCATGATGTGCTAAGCTGTCGCAAATTCAATTTCAAGTTGTCATTCAGCCATACACATATAGCCTGCCAAATGAGGCAACGTACCACTGGACCAAGGCGTGCAACACAGTACATATAACACACATGAAGTATTATCACAATATATAGCAGCAGAAGACCACATCAAGTTTCACTCCTGTACCTAATAACGTGGCCACTGAGTGTATATTTGGAATACCATGAGGGTAAGAAAAATATAATTTTCCTCCTCTTTCTCACTTTTTCATGTAGTTCAAGATATTTGAAGCTTTAAAGCTCCCAACTACAGCTGACATTTCTGAGGTTTGACAGGATAATCAATGGTTCTTTCAAAGAAATCTCAAGGGGTCTTTGTTGATGTCACAGGCCAGGGTTCAGTTTTAAGCTCTGTACTGAAGGGCTCAGCAAACTTCTGTTGATATTATGCCAACTGTCTGCTTCTTTGACCCAATAATCCTCAATGTCAGCTATGGCTCAGATGGCAAGTTCTGAGTATCAAAGATCATGAGTTCAAGTCCGCCTCCAAAGATTGCAGCATAAGAAGCTGGGTTGACTGCCTTAGTGAGGAAATATTTCTCTCAGTCAGACAATCCATCAAACTGAGGCATTGTCGTCTGCCTGTAAAAGATCCTCTCAGCATTATATTGAAGCGAAGCAGCAGTTATCTGCTTGGTCCTAATCAATACCCCTCAAACAGTACTTCTAAAACAGATGATCTGGTAATGATGACATTGCTATTTGTGCCAACATGGTGTGTAAAAACTCACAGCTGTACTGCTTATAATACAAAATAAAAGTTATATAAGAAAAAGTTCTTGTCGGTTTACTTTAAGGGATCTTCCGAGAGGAATGTGCTTCTGGACAGCAAAGACGCATACATCAGGAGGCTCTTTAGCAAATACTGCGTTCGATACCATCTTCTGCACAAAACTAATCAATAAACTTCAAGACCTTGGCCTCAATACTTCCTTGTGCAATAGGATCATAGATTTTCCTCACTTGCAGAACCCAGTCAGTTTGGATTGGCAACAACATCTCATCCATATTCTGGTGCACAAGGCTGTGTGCTTAGTCCCCTGCTCAACTCACTTTACACTTACAACAGTGTGGCTAAGTACAGTTCCATTGCCATATTTAAGTTTGCTGATAACACCGCTGTTGAAAGCAAAATTAAAAGATGGTGGTGAATCAGCAAATAAGAGGGAGACTGAAAATCAGGCTGAGTAGTGCCACATTAACAGCCTCTTGCTCAATATCAGCCAGACAAAGAAGTTACTTATTGACTAGAGGAGGAAACCAGAGGTCCATGAGCCAGTCCTCATTGGAGGATCAGAAGTGGAAAGTGTCAGCAGCTCCAACTTCCTCAGTGTTATCAATTCAGAGGACCTGTTCTGGGACCAGAACGTAAGTACAATTATGAAGGAAGCACGGCAGTGCTTCTACTTCCTGAGTAGTTTGTAAAGGTTCAGCATGCCATCTAAAACTTTTGCAAACTTCCAAAGAAATGTGGTGAAAAACATATTGACTGGCTGCATCGAAGCCTGGTACGCAAACACCAATGCCCTTGAATGGAAGATGCTACGAAAAGTAGTTTATATGGCACAGCCCATCATGAGTAAAGCCCACCCCCCCCCCCCACTGAAGCACATGAAGCACAGTTGCAGGAAAGCAGCATCCATCATCAAGGACCCCCACCATCCATTCCATGCTCTCTTCTCGTTGCTGCCATCAGGAAGGAGCTAAAGGAGGCTAAGGAACAGTTATTAGCCGTTTAAACCAAAGGGATAACCTCACTCAACTTCACCTGCCCCATCATTGAAATGTTCTCACAACTTATGGACTCATTTCCAAGGAGTCTTCATCACATGTTCTTGATATTAATTGCTTTATTATTTCTTTCGCTGTGAATTTGCACTGTTTTTTTGTCTTTTGGTACTTCAATACAGTTACACAACACAAAAATAGAAAATGTTGGAGAAAATTAACAGGGAAGAGAGCCTCTATGGAAAAAGTGATTGATCGGCTTGATACATTTTCTCCATTTGCCTATGTCTGATCTGCTGAAGATGTCCAACATTTCTTACTTTATTATTTTCGGTTTCAAGTATCTGCATTTTTTTTTTGTTTTGATTGCATTAATATACACTCTGTGGCCACTTTATTAGAAACTTCTTGTACCTAATGGAGTGGTCACTGAGTGTATGTTCATGGTCTTCTGCAGCTGTAGCCCTTCCACTTCAAGGTTCTATGTGTTGTGTGTTCAGAGGAGCTTTTCTACACATCGCCATTGTAATGTGTGGTTATCTGAGTTACTGTCAGCTGGAACCACCCTGGCCTCTCTCATTAACAAGGTGTTTCCACGCACAGAACTGCTGTTCACCAATATACTTTTGTTTATCGCACCATTCTCTGTAAACTCTTGAGACCGTTGTGTGTGGACGTCCCAAGAGATCAGCAGTTTCTGAGATACTCAAACCACACCATCTGGCACCAATAATCATTCCATAGTCAATGTCACTCAGATCACATTTATTGCTCATTCTGATGCTTGGGTCTGAACAACAAATGAACCTCTTGACCATGTCTGCATGTTTTTATGCATTGAGTTTCTGCCATATGATTGACTGATTAGATATCTGCATTAATAAGCACATGTACAGGTGTAGCTAATAACAGATTGCATCTCCTTCCACATTTCTTTCAGGATGCCAGAAAGTGCTCTCCAACCAGTAATGCCAACAACCAACACACATCAAATTTGCTGAACGCAGCAGGCCAGGCAGGATCTCTAGGAAGAGGTACAGTCGATGTTTCAGGCCGAGACCCTTCGTCAAGACTAACTGAAGGAAGAGCTAGTAAGAGATTTGAAAGTGGGAGGGGGAGGGGGGATCCAAAATGATAGGAGAAGACAGGAGGGGAAGGGATGGAGCCAAGAGCTGGACAGGTGATTGGCAAAAGGGATATGAGAGGATCATGGGACAGGAGGCCCAGGGAGAAGGAAAAGGGGGAGGAGGGGAAAAAACCCAGAGGATGGGCAAGGGGTATAGTCAGCGGGACAGAGGGAGAAAAAGGAGAGAGAGAGAAAGAATGTGTGTATATAAATAAATAACGGATGGGGTCTGAGGGGGAGGTGCGGCATTAACGGAAGTTAGAGAAGTCAATGTTCATGCCAACAGGTTGGAGGCTACCCAGATGGAATATAAGGTGTTGTTCTTCCAATATGAGTGTGGCTTCATCTTTCCAGTAGAGGAGGCCGTGGATAGACATATCAGAATGGGAATGGGATGTGGAATTAAAATGTGTGGCCACTGGGAGATCCTGCTTGCTCTGCACTTTCAAATCATCTCCCCCTCCCCCTCCCACTTTCAAGTCATCTCCCCCTCCTCCTCCCACTTTCAAATCTCTTACTAGCTCTTCCTTCAGTTAGTCCTGACGAAGGGTCTCGGCCCGAAACGTTGACTGTACCTCTTCCTAGAGATGCTGCCTGGCCTGCTGCATTCACCAGCAAATTTGATGTGTATGGCTTGAGTTTCCAGCATCTGCAGAATTCCTCATGTTTATGTTTTTAGATGCCAACAACCATGCAATATTTTCACAAATGATCTGTCCTAGGATTGGAGGCTAAATTAAGATGAGTCACCTGAATGAGATTAAAACAAACATCCTTTCCTTGGCGTTTGAATTCTTTGAGAGTTTATCTTGAAGGAAATGCTTCAGCTGGTACAAAAGGAAAGGTGTGATAGGACAGGAAGGACAACATAATTTATTTGATAAGCTCAAGCAACACACTTCAGAATCGATTTTGATAGATGTGGTGTCTAAAATTTAGATGCAAGCTTTTGCTTTTCAGTTCCTGATAGTTTGTAACATTGGTTATTTCTCCAACATTACAACAGTGATGTTGTTTAAAAGTATTTTATTGGTTGTAAATTGCTTAGAGATATCCTGAGATGGTGCAATGTGCTTCAGAAGTAAGTACTCAGCTACCAGGAACAGGGATAGGCATGATAACCTCTAAGCCTGCTTTGCTTTTTATCAAAATCATGGCTACCTCTGCCTCAGCACCATTCTGATGCACCATCTTCATTTCTCTTGCTTCACTGAAACCTATCGATCTTGGTTCGAACTGAACACTATGATTGCACCAGAAGTGGGGGAAAAAACAGAAATTTTTCTCTAACGTTGTTCAAAACAGCTTCTATCTTTTCTGAGTGTGATTATTGGTTCTAGACCCAACTGCCGGGGATATTTCCTCTCCGTATCCAGCTTGTTGAGCCCTGTAAGATTTTGTAAGTTTCAAAGGAATTCCCAGCTTCCTTTGAAGAAAGCAGGGAGAATATAGTATAATGATATGAAGCATTGGTTTGGTCACAGCAGTAGTATTGTATACAGTTCCTGTCATCAAATTGCAGGAAGGATGTGACTGCACAAGAATGCAGAGAAGACTCATCAGGATGACGCCTGGGGTGAGATTTTTCAGTTATAATGAGAAGCTGGATAGTCTCGTTTGTTTCACATAGAATTGAAGAGACTAAGGGCTCTATCTCCTTCCCTTTCTCCCATGGTGCATTCTCTGTTCCTATCAGGGGAAGGTATGTAGTTGGGGGAAGGGAGGGAGAAAAATTCTTACCCTGGTTTCTACCCCTTTCCTTTACAGTCCTGATGAAGATCTCAGCCCAAAATGTCAACTGTTTATTTAATCATTTGCATAGGTGCTGGCTGACCTGCTGAGTTCCTCCAGCATATGTGTGAGTTACTCTGGACTTCCAGCATCCGCAGAATTACTTGTGTCAAAGAAGATGAGATTGTCGGAACATTTAAGGTTACATTTAATGAACACAGACCCAAACTGTTTCTCTTTATAACTATTTGTCTGGCTGAGTTCGTTCTCTATGTTAAGTAACTTCTCCTTCAAATCAATTCATTTTCTCCAGATTAAAGAGGGCGAAATAGAAACTCGCTTGGAGCCAAACTAGAGTTGTATTTTTTGTTAGATATGCAAACCAATATTTGCTTCATCTTCACTCAGGCCCACTACCTCAACTCCATTCAAGAACATTGAGAATTGTATTCCAGCACTTACACGGAACAGGAAAACAGTTCTGAGTTTCTTGCTATCAATTTCTGTTCTGTTGTTACTTTAAGACCATAAAACAGCGGTCCCCAACCACCAGGCCGCAAAGCATGTGCTACCAGGCCGCGAGGAACCGATATGATTTGGTGATATGAGTCAGCTGCACCTTTCCTCATTCCCTGTCACGCCCACTGTTGAGCTTGAACACACGCAAGGTCATTACGCACACATCATCCATGTCAGTGCGGGAAGGAGATCAACTCCTCAAGCTTGCAAATGGCGGCGGGCTGAAAAACATGTTTGACATAACATCTCTGCCGGCATTCCAGATCAAAGTCAAGGTTAATATCCTGAGATAGCCACGAAAGCACTGAAAACGTTGCTTACATTTCCAACATATCTCTGCAATGAATGCAACGAAAACTAAATTGCGGAATAGACTGGACATAAGGAACCCCGTCTGAGTATTGCTGTCTCCCATCACCCCTCGATAGGACCGTGTTGTTGCAGGGAAACAGGTATTCAGCCCAGGACTCCCACTGATTCAGCGATATTGGTGTGTTGCAATGATTTTATATGTTCATACGGGGAAAATATGTGCTGTGTGTTTAATATCCAAACATTACTTAAAATGTTATGACTTATATAACAATATAACCATATAACAATTACAGCACAGAAACAGGCCATCTCTGGCCTTCTAGTCCGTGCCGAACGCTACTCTCACCGAGTCCCACCGCCCTGCACTCAGCCCATAACCCTCCATTCCTTTCCTGTCATTATACCTGTCCGATTTTTCTTTAAATGATAATATCGAACCTGCCTCTACCACTTCTACTGGAAGTTCGTTCAACACTTACTTCAAGCTCCCCTGATAATTGACTTATCAGTACATTCATGCGAGGAAAATATGCGGTGTGTGTTTAGTATTAAATTCGTCAGATAAACCCTTTTAAAAACAAAGTTGAGTCTATTAGCCATTTATCACCTATATACCGGTCGTAATTAACAGCCCCCCCACCACCCGAACAGAATCACCAAAAACGATTTGTAGAAAAAATCGGCGCAAGTCAGGCATGTGCACTGGTGCCCGCGCAGGGCTTCATGGTCATTGTAGTCTTTCTCAGGGTAAACACAATATATTTTTCTGCTACTCTTGTCCGTTGGCAACCCTACCCGCGCCCCCCCCCTCCCCACCCAGGTCGGCCAGTCCGCAAGAATATTGTCAATATGAAACCGGTCCGCAATGCAAAAAAGGTTGGGGACCCCTGCCATAAAACATAGGAGTAGTATTCAGCTGTTTGGCCCATCAAGTCTGCTTCAATATTCCATCATGGCTGATTCATCATCTCCCTCAACTCCATTCTCCAACCTTATTTCCAAAACCTTTGATGTTCTGACTAATCAAGAATCAATCAACCTCTATTTTAAATATACCCAATGATTTGGCCTCCGCGGATGTTTGTCACAATGAATTCAACAGATTCATTACCATCTGGCTAAAGAAATTTCTCCTCATCTCTGTTCTAAAAGGATGTCCTTGTACTCTGAAGCTGTGCCCTGTGGTCCGAGACTTTCCCACTATTGACCTGTACAAAAAGGACGGGTTACACTTAAATCCTCGGGGGACCAATATCCTGGCAGGGAGATTAGCGGGGGCTACTGAGGTGACTTTAAACTAGAATGGTTGGGGGGTGGGAATCAAATTAAAGCGGCTAGGTGTGAGGAGGTTAGTTCACAACAGAGGGATGGGAACCAGTGCAGAGAGACAGAGGGGTGTAAAGTGAGCGTAGAAGCAAAAAGTACAAAGGGGAAAAGTAAAAGTGGCAGGCCGACAAATCCAGGGCAAGCATTAAAAAGGGCTAAGAGAGTTGTAAAAGAGTGCCTGAAGGCTTTATGTGTCAATGCAAGGAGCATTCGTAATAAGGTGGATGAATTGAAAGTGCAGATTGTTATTAATGATTATGATATAGTTGGGATCACAGAGACATGGCTCCAGGGTGACCAGGGATGGGAGCTCAACGTTCAGGGATATTCAATATTCAGGAGGGATAGACACGAAGGAAGGGGAGGTGGGGTGGCGTTGCTGGTTAAAAAAGAGATTAACGCAATAGAAAGGAAGGACATAAGCCGGGAAGATGTGGAATCGATATGGGTAGAGCTGCGTAACACTAAGGGGCAGAAGACGCTGGTGGGAGTTGTGTACAGGCCACCTAACAGTAGTAGTGAGGTCGGAGATGGTATTAAACAGGAAATTAGAAATGTGTGCAATAAAGGAACAGCAGTTATAATGGGTGACTTCAATCTACATGTAGACTGGGTGAACCAAATTGGTAAAGGTGCTGAGGAAGAGGATTTCTTGGAATGTATGCGGGATGGTTTTTTGAACCAACATGTCGAGGAACCGACTAGAGAGCAGGCTATTCTGGACTGGGTTTTGAGCAATGAGGAAGGGTTAATTAGCGATCTTGTCGTGAGAGGCCCCTTGGGTAAGAGTGACCATAATATGGTGGAATTCTTCATTAACATGGAGAGTGACGTAGTTAATTCAGAAACAAAGGTTCTGAACTTAAAGAGGGGTAACTTTGAAGGTATGAGACATGAATTAGCTAAGATAGACTGGCAAATGACACTTCAAGGATTGACGGTGGATATGCAATGGCAGGCATTTAAAGGTTGCATGGATGAACTACAACAATTGTTCATCCCAGTTTGGCAAAAGAATAAATCAAGGAAGGTAGTGCACCCGTGGCTGACAAGAGAAATTAGGGATAGTATCAATTCCAAAGAAGTAGCATACAAATTAGCCAGAGAAAGTGGCTCACCTGAGGACTGGGAGAAATTCAGAGTTCAGCAGAGGAGGACAAAGGGCTTAATTAGGAAGGGGAAAAAAGATTATGAGAGAAAACTGGCAGAGAACATAAAAACGGACTGTAAAAGCTTTTATAGATATGTAAAAAGGAAAAGACTGATAAAGACAAATGTAGGTCCCCTGCAAACAGAAACAGGTGAATTGATTATGGGGAGCAAGGACATGGCAGACCAATTGAATAATTACTTTGGTTCTGTCTTCACTAAGGAGGACATAAATAATCTTCCAGAAATAGTAAGGGACAGAGGGTCCAGTGAGATGGAGGAACTGAGCGAAATACATGTTAGTAGGGAAGTGGTGTTAGGTAAATTGAAGGGATTGAAGGCAGATAAATCCCCAGGGCCAGATGGTCTGCATCCCAGAGTGCTTAAGGAAGTGGCCCAAGAAATAGTGGATGCATTAGTGATAATTTTTCAAAACTCGTTAGATTCTGGACTAGTTCCTGAGGATTGGAGGGTGGCTAATGTAACCCCACTTTTTAAAAAAGGAGGGAGAGAGAAACCGGGGAATTATAGGCCGGTTAGCCTAACGTCGGTGGTGGGGAAACTGCTGGAGTCAGTTATCAAGGATGTGATAACAGCACATTTGGAAAGCGGTGAAATGATCGGACAAAGTCAGCATGGATTTGTGAAAGGAAAATCATGTCTGACGAATCTCATAGAATTTTTTGAGGATGTAACTAGTAGAGTGGATAGGGGAGAACCAGTGGATGTGGTATATTTGGATTTTCAAAAGGCTTTTGACAAGGTCCCACATAGGAGATTAGTGTGCAAACTTAAAGCACACGGTATTGGGGGTAAGGTATTGGTGTGGGTGGAGAATTGGTTAGCAGACAGGAAGCAAAGAGTGGGAATAAACGGGACCTTTTCAGAATGGCAGGCGGTGACTAGTGGGGTACCGCAAGGCTCAGTGCTGGGCCCCCAGTTGTTTACAATATATATTAATGACTTGGATGAGGGAATTAAATGCAGCATCTCCAAGTTTGCGGATGACACGAAGCTGGGTGGCAGTGTTAGCAGTGAGGAGGATGCTAAGAGGATGCAGGGTGACTTGGATAGGTTGGGTGAGTGGGCAAACTCATGGCAGATGCAATTTAATGTGGATAAATGTGAAGTTATCCACTTTGGTGGCAAAAATAGGAAAACAGATTATTATCTGAATGGTGGCCGATTAGGAAAAGGGGAGGTGCAACGAGACCTGGGTGTCATTATACACCAGTCATTGAAAGTGGGCATGCAGGTACAGCAGGCGGTGAAAAAGGCGAACGGTATGCTGGCATTTATAGCGAGAGGATTCGAGTACAGGAGCAGGGAGGTACTACTGCAGTTGTACAAGGCCTTGGTGAGACCACACCTGGAGTATTGTGTGCAGTTTTGGTCCCCTAATCTGAGGAAAGACATCTTTGCCATAGAGGGAGTACAAAGAAGGTTCACCAGATTGATTCCTGGGATGGCAGGTCTTTCATATGAAGAAAGACTGGATGAACTGGGCTTGTACTCGTTGGAATTTAGAAGATTGAGGGGGGATCTGATTGAAACGTATAAGATCCTAAAGGGATTGGACAGGCTAGATGCAGGAAGATTGTTCCCGATGTTGGGGAGGTCTAGAACGAGGGGTCACAGTTTGAGGATAGAGGGGAAGCCTTTTAGGACCGAGGTTAGGAAAAACTTCTTCACACAGAGAGTGGTGAATCTGTGGAATTCTCTGCCACAGCAAACTGTTGAGGCCAGTTCATTAGCTATGTTTAAAAGGAAGTTAGATATGGCCCTTGTGGCTACAGGGGTCAGGGGGTATGGAGGGAAGGCTGGGTTCTGAGTTGGATGATCAGCCATGATCATAATAAATGGCGGTGCAGGCTCGAAGGGCCGAATGGCCTACTCCTGCACCTATTTTCTATGTTTCTATGTTTCTATTGGAAACATCCTCTAAACAGCCACTGTATTTAAGCTTTCCAATATTCAGTAGTTTTCAATGAGCTTCCCACATATTCTTCTAAGTTCTTTTACAGGCCTCCAGCCATCACATCTGAGTGTTGATTCTCTTATTACGTTAACCCTTTCATTCCCAGAATAATTCTTGTGAACCTCCTCTGGACCCTCTCCAATGTCAGGACATCTTTTCTTAGACATAGAGTGAAAACTATTCATAATACTCAAAATATGGTCTGACCAATGCCTTATAAATCCTCAGCACTACATCCGTGCTTTTATATTCCAGTCCTCTTGTAAAGAATGTTAACATTGTATTTGCCTTCCTTACCACCAACCAAACCTTCAAGTTAACCTTTAGGGAATCCTGCAAAGGGCTCCCAAGTCCCTTTGCACTTCTGATTTCTGAATTTTCTTCCCATTTACAAGAAAGTATGTGCTTTTATTCCTTCCCCCAAAGTGCATGATCATACATTTCTCTACACTGTATTCCATCTGCCTTTTCTTTGCCCATTCTCCAAATCTACCTTAGTCCTTTTGCAGGCTCCCTGCAACACTTCCTGCCCCTCCATCTATCTTTGTATCGTCTGCAAACTTGGCCACAAAGCCATCAAGTCTGTAATCTAAATAATTGATATATAACCTGAAAAGAAGCAGTCCCAATAACAACTCCTGTAGAACACGACTAGACATGGCAGCCAACCTGAAAAGACCCCCTTTATTCCCTGTCTTTGGCTGACTGACAGGAGGCAATCTTCTATCCATGCTAGTATCCTTCCTGTATTATCATGGATTCTTATCTTGGTTAGCAGCCTCATTTATGGCACCTTGTCAATGACCTTCTGAAAACCAAAGTAAACAATATCCACTGACACTCCTTTGTCTATCCTGCCTGTTATTTCCTCTAAAAATTCCAACGGATTTGTCAACTCAAGATTTCCCATGAAGGAAACCAAGCTGACTTTGATTTATTTTATCATGTGCCTCCAAGTACCCCAAAACTTCATCTTAATAATGGACTCCAACATCTATCCAACTACTGAAGTCAAGCTAACTGGCCTATAATCCTCTTTCTATTGCCTCCCTCCACTAAAGAGTGGAGTGACACTTGCATGTTTCTAGTCTTCTGAAACCATTCCAGAATCGAGTGATTCCTGGAAGATCATTACTAATGCCTCCATAATTTCTTCAGTTACCTCTTTCAGAATCCTGAGTACAGTCTATCTGATCCAGATGACTTATCTACCTTCGAACCTTCCAGTTTCCCAAGCAGTTTTTTCTTAGTAATAACAAGCACACTTACTTTTGATCCCTGACACTCTTGAATTTCTGCATAATGAAAACAAATACAAAATACCTATTAAGTTCTTCCATCATTTCTTTGTCTCCCCACTACTATCTCTCCTGCGTCATTTTCTAGAGGTCCGATATCCATTCTTGCCTCTCTTTTATGCTTTATATGTCTGAAAAACCTTTGGTCTTCCCTTTTATATTGTTGGCTAGTTTAACTTCATATTTCACTTTTCTACCCTTATTTCTTTCTTAGTCATCTTTTGATAGTTTTTAAAAGCTTCCCAGTAATCTAACTTCCCACTAATTTTAGCGATATTATATGCCCTCCCTTTTGCCTCTATACATTCTTTGACTTCCCTTGTCATCCACAGTTGCCTCATCCTCCCTTAAGGATATTCCTTTAGGATGTATCCATCCTGTATCTTCCGAGTTGATCCTGGAACTCCAGCCATTGGTGTTCTGCCATCATCCCTGCTGGTGTCCCTTTCCAATCAACTTTGGACAGCTCCTCTCACATCCCTCTGTAATAACCTTCACTTCACTGTAATGCTTTTTTACAGTGGTTTCTTATGGTTCATGTCTGACTCATCTATTCCCTTTCTAGATGCCTATGCTTCTATTCCAGGTGATTTTCTGGCCACAAACATCTGTTACAAGTCTATGATTCACACCGCCATCTCAAGTAGAGTTCCTCCTGTTCCATCTTCTACCAGGATTCTGTTCCTCCATCAACAGGCTTTTGTTGCAATGCAGTAACGATATAGTCAATTTCAATAGACCCTTCGACATGGAAGCAGTGGTAGGCCATTTGGTCCAACAAGTCTGCTCCAGTATTATTTATTTTGGGTGAATTGTTGGCATAATTAACCTTTTTATCGTGTTTTGGAATATTTCTCTGAGATTTTGTTTAATCGAGTGAAAACCTAGGTTGGACCTCAATTACGTTGCATCTGGAATTCAGTAACTCCAACAGCCTTCCTCACTACTGCAAAGGGAATGCCAACCCAGGTTTCTGTGTTTATAGTCTGTAAGTAAGACCGTGAATCCACTATGAGCATTTAACTCAGAGAGGAGCTAACTGGCAGGGGGGCGGGGGGGGGCGGTGGTTTACAACTGGTACATAAAACAGGAGACAAGAAGTACAGAAAAAGTACTCACTTTCTAAAGCTTTAAAAATTAATTTACAACCTAATAAATTGACAGCTTTGTTCGATATAATCCCTCAATATATCACGGTATTTCTATATCAGACTAACATGTAATTGCATTTGTCACATTATTGGCCAGAAGGGCTGTTTTACTGAAATGGAAAGATGCCTCTGCTCCCACTTTGATACAATGGTTCTCTCAGGTGATGTTATGCCTTAGTTTGGAGAAAATCAGAAGTCAAACTTCTAATCCTCAATTTGACTTTGAGAAAAGGTGGGGTTCTTTTGCCCGCTACTATCATTTGATTTGAGTTAATTAAGATGGTCCCCTTCTGATTCTTGTGTAAATAGATTTGGTTGGTGGATTGATGTTTTTCTTTTATGGAAGCTTGTATGGCGTATAGCTCTGGAGTTGTGCTCCCAGTGGTTTTTATTTTTCGTTTTTTTTTGTTAGTAGGGTTTTTTTTGTTTTAGTTAGTAGGGCTTTCTCCTTCTTTCTTTTTTCCCAAAAAAATAGTTTTAACATTTTGTTTTTTTTTCTTATTATTGATATATTGTTTAGCTTGGTTAATCAGTTATTTGATAGTTTAACTCTTATTGTACATATTGATATGTTGACTTGATTACTTTAATGTATTTTTTGTTGATTTTCAATAATAATTAATAAAAAGATTTAAAAATGAAATGAAAAGTACTCATGTCACCTTTAATTCTAGTGCAGGGGAACTTTATACCTATTGTCCCTATCTTTGAAATGTATTTCCCTGAGTTCTATTGCACTTCCAGTTATTAAATCGGTGTTAAAATATCTCCTGATTTAAAATTTAAGGCTATCCTACTTCTGGTAATACACTCAGTTTCTTTGTCCAAAAACTTAACCCGTACACACATGATGGAAGGCCAGACTTATATTTCCAGGTGTATGTGCAGTATTTGGTTTATACAATGCCCATGAACTCAGCATTTCATGCTGGATTAAGCATTCTGGTGGAGAAGCTGAAAATTTAAAACACAGCAGAAAAATACCGAGAGGGCATAATAATATTCTGACTTCGGGGGGGGGGGGCGCGCGTAGTCGACAACCCGCCCCTTAATTTCTAATATCCAGCTGTTTATTGATCTTCTGCTAAAATGCTTTTGTGGGATTATAGTGGGAAGTTCCTGTTCATTTATTGTTACATTTTAGCTTAGGTTATACAGTTATTCACTTGTGTATTTGTGGGTCACCCTGACTGTAAACGGGGTGTGTGATGATCACCTTCCCCGTCTGTATGAGACTGGTTGGGTTCACTCTCCAGCCATGGTGCCTGGTCTGTTTTGTGTTTATCACAATAAAACCGTTGTTGAGTTTTTAAAAAAGGTTGGTAAATTAAACAAAAATAAAACGGTTGTTGAGTTTAACGAGCTTCCTCGTCTGTCACTATGGACCAAATGCTCGCCACGTTGGCGTCAGGAGTGGGATCGAAATTGACAACGAGGTGGAAGAGCTACAATGCTGGATACCTGGGGAATAAGTCGAGGGACCGAGCAGAATGCCTCCCCATACTGGGCTCATGAAGACGAGTTCGGGTGGGAGGGGTTGAGAACCAAGCATTCTGCCTTCCCAGGGAGCCCCGACCCAGGGGGATACAGCAGAGTGCATTACCCGCACCTGGGAACCCAAGAAGCCGTAGCCATGGGAGGATGGACACCACGTCAAACGCCGCGGAAGCAACAAGAATATCAAAGGGCCTCGATGGTTCGTACCTCAAGCTACACCCTGAAGCTCCCCAGAGATAATGGTACCAGTCCCTGGAGCCTTATCTGGCGCGTCAAACTTGCCGCATGGCACAACGGGTGGAGCCCCACCGAGACGGCGGTGCACCTTACCCCGGCACTGGAGGGAGATGTTCTGTGGGCCCCCCTCGACCCAACGCCGGCGGAGCATCGTGACTACGGGGCCCTCGTAGTTGTGCTGGAGCGGCTTTTCGAGTAGAGGCTGTTGGCGGAAGTAATGAGGGAAAAACTTTGCAGCAGACGGCGCCGTTTGGGAGAAAGTCTGGGGGCACTTGCAGCGGATCTCCGCCACTGTACTCGGCATGGCCAGCCCCAATTCCCTCTCGAGGCCCAGGAAGAGCTTGCCCTCCACGCCTTTGTAAAGGCGCTGACGCCGGAGCGCCTTCAGCAGCATGTGCGCCTGACATCACCATCATCGCTGGCCGAGGCGGAGAGAGCAGAGACAATTTTAGCCTCTCAATGTGCTCCAGCGTCGCCCCGCACGCAGTGAACCCGGGCTGTGTCACCAAGGCGGAGGAGGAAACTGACCCGTGAGACGGGTCCAACCAACGCCGCGCCGATCCAACCCCGCCGCCGGCCACGAAACGACCTTTGCTACCGGTGCGGGGAGGCAGGTCATTTGACCCGGGACTGGCCCGCACCGGCACCACGCCACGGCCCGGCCCAGCCATTGGGAAACGCCGAGCGGGCAGTGCCGCCCGAGTCCTCCAGCAGAACCCGTCCGTTGTCGCTCCTCCGGGTGGGCCGTTCGGGTGAAGAACGAGGCTTTTTTCGCGGACTGCGTGGTGGAGGGCAGTAGATGCCGTACGTTAGTGGGTACGGGGTCAACCATCACTATCATTCTCCCCAACATGGATCAGCCTTCCCCGCCCGGGTGGACAACGACGGCGGTCCAGCTGGCGACGGTCACCGGTGGCTGTGCGGCGATGCGAGGGAAGAGGAGGCTGCGCATCGCGGTGGGGGAAAACATGGTGGAGCACGAGGTGTGGCTCGCCGACACCCGAGAGTCCTGCATCCTTGGCCTGGACCTGCTGTCCCGCTGGAGGGCCGTGTGGATGTGTCGGGGGCAACACTCTACCTCGGCGCTGAAGCCGTGGCTCTCCGGCAGGGCAGCTCCAGGAAGCGGTCCCAGCGGGAGCAGCAACCATCACAGCTGACCCAGGGACAAGCAACGGTGACGGCCGGCGACCACCTCCCCACCATGGAGCAGCAGCTGCGCAGCGAACGGGTGAGCGATTCCGTGTTGGCCCGGGTGAGGGGATGGCTAAGTGTGGGACGACGGCCGGAGTGGGCAGAGGTCACCGCCCTGGACCAGAGACCAAAGTCCTGTACTCACAGTGGGGAACGCTGGAGATCCACGACGGCTTGCTGTTCAGGCGGTGGCCGTTGTCCGATGGTGACAGACTCTTGCAGCTGGTGAACCCCCGGGGGCTCCGCGCCATGATGCTGCGGTCGGTGCACGGGCTGGTGGGGGCCGGACATCTCGGAGTTGCAAAGATGTTGGGCAGGCTGCGTGAACGCTTCTACTGGCCTGGGTACAGGCAGGACGCGGAGCTGTTCATGCACAGCTGCGATGCCTGGAAGTCCCAGAGGGGCCGGGCTGCTAGTCTCGGGTGTCAATGCAGCAGTACATGGTGTGGGCCCCAGTATGGGTCTACTGCCCCTCCTGGAAGAACAGACTGTCCGCCAGGCTTGGAAGCCACTGGAAGGGGCCAGGAGAGGTGCTCGACCACATCTGCGATGTGTTATATCGGGTGTGGTTGTCTGAGTGGCGGAAGGCAGTCGTGCTGCACCAGGACCTGCTGGTACCATGTCAGCTCTTGGCCACCAGTAACCCAGCGAGGCTGAAGGAAGGAAGTGACACTCGGGGTGCCCTGCCTCTTGCCTCACACAAACAGAGCCTCCACTGGAGGGGGCTCTAGAATCACCTAGCGTCCCAGGTGGCAGCGTCAATCCCCACCGGGACTTTTGGACTTTGTTCTCGGAGGGTGGAGTAAAGTCAAGATGGCACCAAACGGCGACTCATTTGCTTGCATCTTTGGAAACAGTTCTATTTCTCTCTTTGATGCCTTTTTAAAAATCCTTTTCAAGGTTCCTTTGAAGACCCTGAACTGGATTTACACTCTGTAATTCTTTGTGGGAATGGGACCCACTCTGAGGGCCTAACGACTGGCCGCTTTTTGATAATCCAAGGACGCGGCCTGGAAGACTGGCGTGTCTTCAGGGTGCCGGACTTTCATGGCTCTGGAGACGGGCTGATACAAGGCCGGTGCCCCTGACTGAGGCATCGCGGGAGATCACAGAAGATTGGAAGCAGCGGGTTAGCTGCCATCGGCTGTGTGTCCAGAGACCTCAGCTCTCTGGGTGCAGAGCTCGGAGAAAGTGACGAAACAGACTTTTAACATTGTAAATCAATCAGTTGTTTGTTATGTCTTCCCTCTCACTGTGAAACAGAAACACCTCTTTTTCCCACATTAGGGAATGTCGAATTACCGGGTAAATGAGTAATCTTTGAGGTACTGCAAGTCTGTGTCTTTTTTGATGCTTTGCTGCACGCTTGAGTGCTCGATGGAGGGGCCTATGCTTTTTTTTCTGGAGGGGGGTGCCCTTGCTTTGCTGCTGCTTGTGCGTGGGAGGGGGGAGCTGGGGGGAATCATTGGGGTTCTAATATTTAACAGTCATTCATTCTTTGGCACCCTCCTCTGTTTTTGTGGATGTTTGCGAAGAAAAATAATTTCTGGATGTACATTGTATACATTTCTCTGACATTTATTGTACCTGTTGACTCTGGGGTTCCTGAGGACAGCTGACCCCTCGAGTGGGGGCAGGGTGACACTCTGAAGGGGGGGGGTGCATGGTCAACAGCCTGCCCCTGCATTTCTAATAACCAGTAATGCTTATCGTTCGTGTGTTAAAATGCTTTTGTGGGATTATGGTGGGAAGTTCCAGTTCATTTATTGTTACAATATAACTTGGGTTATATGGTTATTTGTGGGTAACCCTAACTGTATCCGGGATGTGTGATGGTCGCCTCCCCCGTATGTGTGAGACTTATTGGGCTCTCTCACCAAGTGATGGTGCACGGTCTGTTTCGTATTTATCACGATAAAATGGTTGTTGAGTTTAATGAGTTTCCTCATCTGTCATTATGGACCAAATGCTCACCACAATGTAATATATCTTGGTAGAACAATACTAAGTGCAAGAAAGTATGGGTGAAGCTGCAGTTTCACAAAGAAACATAATAGAGCACAGATGTGCAACTAACGATGTTTCAGTTTTTCTGTTATAGAGCCAAAGAAGAACAGAATAACACAAATTAAATAATGATAGCCTGTTCTATGTTGTCCATGGTGATCACTAAAGCAAGTATTCATTAAGGACCTCCCCTTCCCCTCTGCCTCCAGAAACATTTCCCCCTTTATCCCTGAGTGGTCCTACCTTCACTCAGTCATCCACCTGTTCTTGGCATATAGCTAATATGTATTTGCATTTTCCTTAATCTGACTTGCCAAGTCATTTTCATGTCCTCTGCTAGTTCTGTTGTGTTTTCTTAAGCTCCTTCTTGGCTAGAACCCTGTTTGATGCTGGCTTCCTAAACCTTAAGTGTGCTTCCTTCTTCCTCTTTACTAGATGTTCCACATCTCTAGTCAACCATAGTTCCTTTACCATACCAAACTTTCCCTGTCTCAGTGGGACAAACCTACCCAAATCCCCATTCAAACATTCTCCAAACAAGCTCTACATTTCTGCTGTGTATTTGTATAAGAACATCTGATACCACTTTGTTTGCAAGTTCCTGCCATAACCATTGTATTGTCTGCTCCTACCTTTGTCCATGGCTATGCTAAAGGTCAGGCGTTGTAGTCACTATCTGCAAAATGCTTGCCCACCGAGAAGTCTCTCTCATGCCCAGGTTGATTGCCTGATTTCAATCCAGTGTGACCTCCTGCCTAGTCAGCCTGTCCATCTGCTGTGTTAAGAATCCTTCCTGGACACCCTAACAAATTCTGCCCTATTTAAACCATGTGCATACTAAGATGGTGCCAATCAAAATAAGGGAAGTTGAAGTAATCTATGACAACAACCCTGTAATTTTTGCATCTTTCTGAAATCTGTTTACTGATCTGCTCCTCGGTATCCCAGTGGCTATGAGGGAGTCTGTAGAATACTTCCAGTAGAGTGATTGCTTGCTTCCTGTTTCTGACTTCACCAACACTGACTCAGTAGGTGATCGCTCCACGGCACACCCCCCCCCCCGAAGCTGTGATACAATCCTTGATAAATAATACCAGTCCCCCACCTCTTTTGCCTCCCTCTATTTCCCTTTTGAGGCACCTAAACCCCAGAGCATTAAGCAGCCAATTCCGCGCTTGCGACTGCCAAGTATCTGTAATTGTCACAACATTGTAATTCTATCTACTCTCCATGCTCTCAATTCATTACACTTATTCTTAATACTTCTCAAATTAAAGTAATACATTTCAAGCCATCCACTGCCTATCCTTCCGCAGAGCCTCTCGGCACGTTTACACCAACTGCTACGCCATCTGCCCTATCGCTCCAAATTCACCAAAAAATACTGCTGTTTTATAATCATTTTTAGAATGCAGCAATTGCTGATAAGGCCATCAATTATCATTGCTTTCAAAGAATTCTTGATGAATCTCCTTCATGGATGATGTAGCCCTTTTGGAGAAAGGACGCCCATCATGCTGATGCATATGGAGCACCAGAATTTAGATCCAATGGTGATAAAGGAATGACAATATATTTCTAAGTCAGAATGTGACTTTGAGGTGATTGCACAACAAATCAACAAACTGAATGAGGCAGAAATAGTCTTAGAATTATATTGGTGTGGAATGTAATTGTGTGCAAGGGAACTTATTCAAAAAAAAAGCAATCGCTCCTGGTTACTGGCACTCATTGTGCAGCTCTCACAGCACAATCAATTTGTTTTATGTCCTCTTTGAAAAATAAAATGTATTTTGTTCATGGGATATGCACATCACTGGATTTGCCAGCATTGATTGTTCATCTTTAATTGCTCCTGATTCAATGATTCTGTCAATGGGCAGCCATTTTAGGTATGTCTGGAGTCACATAAAAGTAAGAGCAGAGGAGACAGAACTCCTCTGCTAAAGGGCATTGGTGAACTAGAGATAAAATAGACCTATTCACAATGGAAGCAGCCCTTTCAGCCCATCTTGTCCATGTTGGCCAACTTGCATAACTTAACTAGTCCCATTTGCCTGCGTTTGGCCCATATCATGTTAAATTTGTCCTGTGCCTGTAACTGTCCCATGTTATCATGGCGAACACATACAAACTCTTTACAGACAGTGGTGAATTAACCCAGGTTAATGGCACTATAATAGCGTTATGCTAACTGCTCTCTTTTGGGGTACCCATAATTGTATCTTCCTCTACCACTTCCTCTGGCAGCACTCACCATCCTGTGTGTGAAAGTGTTGCTCTTCAGGTCCCTTTTAAACCTTCTCCTTCTCTCTATGCCCCCTAATACAATGAATACCATTACCAAAGTTGAAATTTTTCACTAACTTGTGCTTTTATTTAATTACTTGAATTTAAATTCTGCAGTTGCAAGGTGGGATTCAACCTCATTTCTGGATCAATGATACAGAAATTTAGCTTATGGTCCAGAGACTTAACCACCGCACGATTGTCCTCTGCTAACAATAACCTTATGCACAGATGCAGTTATGATGTGTGGTGCTATTAAGTGGCACATTATACATGGTTAGATGCTATTTGACCAAACCTCATTTGCAATTGCTACAAACATGATTAGCCATTTATATACATTCAGAACCTTGCAAGAAAGGTGAGAACCATCTCCTGACAATTGCTGGTCTGATCAATTCTGTAGGGGCTGTTGCATAGATACCCTCCTTTATGACTTTCACTCATCCCTTACGATAGATGACCTTTAAGGTCTTCTACCACCAAAAGCTGATTGATCAAGACCCAAACACTTTTCGCATATGCCTTCTTTGTTATTTCCCTTTCCCACAAATGGATTATTAAGGACCTGAACACTCAGCCCCATGCTGACCCTTTCATTATCCAATCGGATCCTCTCTCAAAGGCAACCTCTACACCATAATCCACATAGGATGGAACTCCTCTCCTGGCAGAGGACATGAGTTACTCAACTATCCCCATAAGAACATAAGACAGCAGCAGAATTGGGACATTCAGTCCACTGAGTCTGCTCTACCACTCCAGTGAGTACAGGCCCAGCACCATCAGATACTCCTCATATTTTTGTCTCCATCTTTGTGCACAATTCTTGTGTAAGGTGATTCATTGCATGCAATGCTTGTTTTTGTAATTGGGTATTTCTACAAGGTTCTATGTTGTGGACCCACGTATTGTCCTTTTAATACAATGATTCTCTGGCTAATGTGGTTCTCGGTATGTACACTCAGTGACCAATTTATTGGGTTCACATGTATATCTGTTCCTTAAAGCAATTATCTACTCAGCTAATAATGTTCATCAACTTGATTCATAAAAACATGCAGATATGGTCAAGTGGTTCAGCTGTTGTTCAGACCAAACTTCAGAGTGGTAAAGAAATGTGTTTTAAAGTGACTTTGACTGTGGAATGATTGTTGGTGCCATACAGGGTGGTTTGAGTCTTTCAGAAACTGCCGATCTGCTAAGATATTCACACACATTAGTCTCTAGAGTTTTGCAGAGAATGGTGCAAAAAATAATTTTAAAAATACAGTGAGCAATAGTTCTGTGGGTGAAAACATTTTGTTATTAATAGAGGTCGGAGGAGAATGGCAAGACTGGTTTAAGCTGATAGGAAGGCAACAGTAACTCAACTAAGCATGTGGTACATAAGCAGTGTGCAAAAACTATCTTTGAATGCACCACACATCGAACCTTGAAGTGGATGGGCTATAGCAGCAGAAGACCATGAATATACAGTACACTCAGTAGCCACTTGATGAGGTACAGGAGGTACCTAATAAACTGGTTATTGAGTGTATCCTGATATGTTACTTTTCCAAGAGTATTTAACAAATTCCAGGTGTAAAATGGATATAAGACATGGTCAATGTCTAATTAGGGTGTGAACCCATTTTATATCACATATGATTGTACCACAAAGAAAACATATTAATTATGTTGATACTGATGTTAATTAAGGGGAAAACAGCATTGGATATTTGCAAGAACTTTACTACTATTCAATATAAAAATATAGTATCTTTTTGCATCAGCTGAAGGGAAAGGCTTGATTTAATACGTTAATTGAACACCAGTACTCCCTCTGTAATTCTTTGTGAATTTTGAACAGATATCTTTGCATCAGCCTGTGAGATTCTGAGTCAGGAATAGATTCTGGTGCCCTAGAGGACCACTCAGATGGTTCAGTTAGTGTACATGAATATTGGTAAATTGCTTTATTATTGTCACATATAGTGTGCAGTGGAATACATACCTTGCATCCGATTTGTCGGAGAAAAGTGAAAGATCAATTGGAGTTGCTGTTCAGAATAATGGGTGATTGAAAACTAGTGTGCACCAGGAGATCAGTGAAAGCTGATCTACTTGAGCAGGAATTTGTTAGAGCCTTTATGTTCTCAGTTGATGGGGTTTCCAGTAAAAGTACATTTTGTTAACAGAATGGTGTCTACAAGAAGACTTAATTAAGTAATGGGCTATGTCCTGATTACAGAGTAAAATAGTTGTCCACCAGTCTAACAGTAAATTCCATTTTCTGTTACAACAATGGGTGCATGCTATAGCAAAATTAATAAAATTCTTGAACCTTGAATGTCATCACTGCTGCGTTCCATGTTAGTACTTCTCGGCTTTGTTTGTGGTTCCCTGTTACCACAGTCACACAATTTACATCCCTATTTACTAGTTACTACTCCTGACGATTCTTTCTTCCCCAACACCATTCATTATAACGGAGCAAGGTCATAACGAGGCATATTGAGGTCAGGAATCCATTTCATCATAGTAGGAAACCTTTCAATAGTCATACGGGCTGGCGCATCAAATGTTGTCATGTGACAGTTTTGGGAAGGAATAAACAGAATACAGAGTGAGAGTGAGCGATTGATGGAGTGATGGGATGAGAATGAAAGTGCGAGAGAAAGACTGAGACAGAGGAAGAGAGAGAGAGAGAGGCAGAAAAACAGGGACAGAAACAGAGAGATAACTCTTCTAGAAATCCCTCTTAGATACAAAGAATAGATCAGTGATAATCAAGAGAGAAAGCAAGGTTTAAAGGAAATGTGTAAAGATCAGTGAAAAAGAAATGCACTGATGTCTTAAACTGTGTGTCTGTCAGAGATTAAATTTATGTAAAAATGATGATCCAGAAATATATTGTAATGGGAACAGAACTGCAGGAATAGTGAGAACATTTTATTTATCTGCGAGCAATATCATCCAACATCACCATGCAGGTACTGAGCTGAATAAGGTCTATTATATTTTAGTGCCTCCCATGAATTAAAAATATGATTTATATTCACACCATGGTGTATAATATCTCTCAGAACCATCTTAAAGTACTTCATGAAATGAATTACTTTGAAGTGCAGTTATTATGAAATAGATAAAAGTATCAGCCATTTCAGCATTATACATTGTTCTGTGTCAATCCTACCATCGTGACCATACTGGCTCGATAAATGGGCCACCCAATGAATTCAGCTTCACTATAATTGTTACTTTAAATTGAGAATCTATGGTGTTAGTTACAACTGAATCTATTTCTACCTTGTTTTCAAGCAGTGCATTTTAAACTCAAAGACATCCTACAAAGAGTGTTGAGGTGAGAAAGCACATTGATCTGTTTTTGCTTTGTGTTGACAGAAGCTATTGACTTGGAAACCTCCAAATAAAACCATAATGTTAAACATCAACTTATGGCAAGAAGCTGACCCATGCTTTAATGTTTCATTCAAATATTGGCATCTTTTCTAAGTGAAGCATTCCCTGATTACCATACTGCGATGTCAGCCTTCATTAAATGTTCACATTCTGGAGTGGACCTTGGTGTCAAATGAATGTGTGTTGTATTTATGCTGCTTTCAGGCAACCTGTACTATTAATCTTTCAAACAGAGGACAGAACTGACCAGCCCAATTAACCTGAGTGTAATATTATACAATTCTTATTGTCACAGCTTGCTATTTTTCCCATGATATTAATCAATAAAAAGGGCACATTCAAAGCTTCAGCCTCAAAATTCTATTTAAACAGCATGGAAGCCAAAATTATATATGTCTGAGAATAAACGTGGTTTGAGTTAAATCATTTAAGCCATTTTCATTATTTTTTAATTCAAAACACAACGGTCTGAAAGATACTGTAACCTTTCCATCATGAGTAATTCATTGTAATCCTCAGTTTTAATAATGATTTCTGTTATTCATATGTTGGAATATATTAATGAAGCTTTCTGAACAGTTCAGGGTGACACTGAATTACTAGAACATAATTGTACTTAAACCCTGCTGTGATGTATTAATATGCATTTTCTATTGATGTCAGATGTGCACTCTTTGCATCTAAGTTCAAAGGGTAATGGAATCAAACCTACTTCAGAACTTGTTATCAAAAAAAGGGGTTGGACTACTTTGCATCTCACTTCCTTGATAATCAATAAGAATAAAATGGAGCTTTATTTCTCACATGTACATCAAAACATACAGTGAAATGTTTGTGTCAAATCGGCGGGGATTGTGCTGGGCAGCCGCAAATGTTGACACACTTCTGGTACCAGTATAGCATGCTCATTACCAACCAACCAGCCATTAGAGAGTGGGAGGAAGCCCACACAGTCACAAGGAGAATACATAAACTCATTACGGACAGCGGCTGGAATCGAACCCAGCTGTCATTTTAAAGCTTTGCACTAATCACTACGCTATCTTGCTGCCTATGTATAGTTCCCCTATGTATATTGTGTATTGACTGTGGATCTCTTCTTTCAATAGTAATCTAAACAAACGAGGGAGTGCTGCAGTGGCAGAGGACCAGTCTTCCATTGTTCCACGGAATAATACTGTACAGAACTAGTACCTTCAGCCTACCACGTCCTTGACAATCATCAAACACCCATCTATGCCATCCCCTTTTACCAGCTTTTGGTTTATAGCCCTCCATGTTCTTCTGACAATAGTGTTCATCAAGATACTTCTAAAGTATTATGAGAGGACCTGTCTCCACCAACCTTTCAAGAAGTGAACTCCAGATTTCAACCACCTTATTGGTGAAAATATCTTTTATCTCCTCAAAACTTTCAGTTCCTTACCTTGACTAGACGACAGGCCCGAAATATTGTTGAGGATCCCAACCACCCAATCCCAAATCTCTTTGACCCACTATTGTCAGCAAGAAGGTACAGGAGCATCGGACCAGGACTGCCAGACAGGTTAACAGCTTCTTCCCTCAGGCTAATAAATATCCTGCCAAGGTCTCATCACTAGGCCAGCAAGCTGTTTACTGTTTACCTGTTTTGAATTATATTTTATTAACTTATTTATAGTAATGTTTTGTTTTATGTGCAGTGTGTGATATATACACTGTGGTTGCACCGTGGCCCAGAGGGACACTGTTTTGTTTGGTTGTATATATGTACAGTCAGATGACAAAAAAACTTGAACCTGAACTTATGCCCTTTATTTTTCAATGCTTCTGCTGCATTAAACTGAGAATTCATCTGACATTATTGGTTACCATAAAAAAAACAATATAAATATGAAGCAAATGAGGGGATTTCTGACCAATAGTTCCTGCTCAAATTCACCTGTAGAGTGTATGGCGATGATCATGGTTCCATTTGTGTTAAGGTGCTATATCTCAAAGTCTAAAGATCTAAATGGCAATTGTAGAAAAAGTGGAGCCACTGTAGCACAGTGCCAGAGATGCAGGTACAATGCTGACTTCAGCTGAGTTTTCATATTCTCACTGTGGGTTTCCCTCAGGTAGGTTATGTTCCTCCTACATCCGAGGACATGCAGGACAGTAGGTAAAATGGCCATAATAGTTTTCCTTAGTAAGTTGTTAAAATGGTAGAATCTGAAGGGAGTTAATGAGAAGTTGTGGGAAAATGGGATTAAATAGGTGGTTAATGGTTATCATGGACTTACTGGGCAGAAGGGCCTGTTTCTGTGCTGTATCTCACCATAAATCAATGGCTGTGATTTTTGATGCAGTGTAAGGTGCTACTGAAATACAAATGCTTTCACAAATTTCATACATCAATCAAGAATTTTGACCTTTGACAATGTTGACTTGAATCCAAATACTGTACAGCTGAAGTTAAAAAAAAATCAACTGCTGGAGAGACTTCCAGACCAGACAGCATTTGTGGGGGAAAATGGACAGTCAACATTTCAAATCAAGACTCTTTATTTGGACTGATGATGTGCAGGTGAAGGATCTTGACCTGCACATTGACAGTCCTTTTCCTTTCACTACTGTCGCCAGTTCATACTAACTCATCATGAGTGCATAGTGACTGCTCTAGAATAGAACAAGCTGAGGGAAGTGAGTGACCAGCCAAATTGCAGTGACACCAAACACATCATTGCTCATTGGTTACATGTAAGCAAGAGAGCCACCCAAGTGGTTGATTCATAAATCAACCAAGAAAGCACTTCTTTCACTGCTGGCTGAATTTAAACAACCGATCATCTAAAATCTCCGCTGTGGCACAGTGCTTACTGTTTTTTTTTAGCGTCACATTATTAGCTTTAGCTGTCAGAAACGTCAAAACGAGCAGTGAAATGTGTTGCTTTACATTAAGCTGTTACATTAAACCACACTAGCTTTTAAGCAACCATACCGCCCAATGTCCTCCTTGTCCATAAAATCATGTTCAGTTGCACTCTTACGTTAAAGGTTGTCGTAAAATTTGAAAAAACAAATGGGATGACCAAATATTAAAAACATTGGATTTTCCTCATTAGGTCTTCCTGTTCATTCAATAGTTTGAAATTATTATCAGGCAGCAACATATACTGCACCCATAATTGGGAATAACCGACTCTCTGGTTTGTCCAAAGAGATTAATCAGAATAATTCTTCCTTCACTGGAGACTGTGGACATTGGAAATATGAATCACTGGCGATGGAGGATCAAATGGGAAGCTTAGTTTGCATTCCCTGACTCTTAGTAATCAGTTAGTAATTCTTCCAGAGTAACTTTGGAATAACTCTTCCCCTTCTTCAGATTGTGTACTTGAGCAATGTCAATCACTGGGCAATACACACAAAATGCTGGAAGAACTCAGCAGGTCAGGCAGCATCTATGGATGTTTTGGTTCCTCCAGCATTTTGTGCCTGTTGCTCGGATTTCCAACATCTGCAGATTTTCTCTTGTTTGTGATCAATCACTGAGGATGGAGTTATCAAAAGGATATCTTAATTTACATTAACTGTTTGTATAAAGCAAAGTAAAATGCTGCATTTTTACCCTTCGAATAAACTAATAAATATCAATATCCTTGTCAAACCAGTGAATAAATTGTACTCTCTATTAGAGCATAATTTAGAGTAAACTTCAATTTTGGGACAGAAATATATTTTAGCCATTCACTCTCAGGTTAATAATGAATGTTTTAATACTGTATTTGTTCCACTAATAGTATATTGTGTTTTATGTTGTAATTTAATGGTTTCCACAAAAGATGAACAATCCGATGTCAACAGATCGTGTTTCGAAAGGAAAAGGTTGAATTTTACCAAGCCTAATTAACAGCCTCTCTCAAAAGTACCCGAAGCAGATTTTATAATAAATAATGTCAGTGATACTTACAGCTATGGCAGGTTTCTCCAGTGTAGCCAGTCCCAGCACAGTCACAGTGAAAGGTGTTCCAGGATTGAGAGCACTCTCCTCCATGTTCACAGTAACTTGGTAAACACCTACAATTAGAAGAATTGCCATCATGTTGACCGGCTTGCTAGCAAGTATATGGAACAGTTTTCTCTAGTAAGCTCAAAGTTCAAAGTAAATTTATTATCAAGGCATGTATGCTACCAAACGTTATCTTTTATTTTCTTGTAGGCATTTACAGAAAAAAAGAAATACAATGGAATTTCATGAAAAACTTTTCATTAGCGCCTCCAAGAAGACCACAAACTTGTTGTTGGGTTTGGCGACTTGCATGCCTCAATGACCCAGACAGCTACGTTATCTGGAGTCAGAGCTTTATGCATTGAATCTTGGTAGGTTCATCGGTGCCAAACAAAAGGTAGAGGCCAAACTATGAGTGTTCCTCGGTCCTCCCATGTTCGGAGGTTCAGCTCAGGGCTAGTCATGCTGACTGGTAAAACAAAATAGTTACAGAAACAGCAATGAAGAATCCTACAGCTGAGTGTGACTGTATTCCTGAGTCTCTACCCGGAACTTACATGACTGACACTAGTGAAAACCACGAGGAAGCCCTGAACACCATTACAGATGAAAGACCTTCTTTGCTGCCCTAAATGCCAGAGCAATTTTCTGTTTATGTATACTTACTTACAGGTAGTAAGTAAGTATACATAAACAGAAAATCAATGTACAAGGGAAGACAAACTGTGCTCATAAAAATAATACCAGGAACATGAGTTATACAGGAAAACATAGGAATGTTAAACTTGATCACCTTTTGAACTGAGAAGGCATGGGATGAGAAAATGTATAATGAGATTTGATGGCACTGGGGAGGATCTCATAGAAACCTATCAAACACTGAAAGTCCCAGATAGAGTGGACATGGAGAGGACACTACCCACAGTGGGGGAGTCCAGGACCAGGGGGCAGAGCCTCAGAATAGAGGGATGTTCCTTTAGAATAGAGATAAGGAGGAACTTCTTCAGACTGATGGTGGTGATTCTGTGGAATTTATTGCCATGGACAGCTGGGGAGGCCAAGTCATTGGGTACATTTAAAGCAGAGGTTGATAGGTTCTTGATTAGTCAGGGTGTCATAGGTTACGGGGAGAATACATGAGAATGGGGTTGAGAGGGATACTAAATCAGGCTTGAAGGAATGGTAGAGCAGACTTGATGGGCCCAATGCCCCAATTCTGCTCTTATCTCTAAGATACAGGGCATGGAAAATGGCTGTTCAGCCCAAAGGCCTACCACCCATTTAATCTCATCCTACATTTATCACATTCTCATCAGTTTTCCTAGGACACTAGTGGCAGTATCTACCAACGTACACAACTTTGGAACGTTGGAGCAAACCAGAGCAGCCCAAGGAAACAGTCATGGTCACCATGAAAAAATTTGTCTAATGTGGATTGAAAAACTTGAGCAAAGCGCACAAAATGCTTGAGTAATTAGGTATGTCAAGCAAGATTGATAGAGGGAAATGAACGGTCAATGTGTTGGGCCAAGGCCCTTCATCAGAATAGGGTTGGTATACTTGAAGCAAAGGAGGCAACCTAATAGACATATATAAAATTATAAGAGGCATTTATATGATCTTTTCCCTCATGGTGGTGGGGGAGAGGGGTGTCTCAGAAATAGGCGGCCATTGTTTCAAATTGAGAGTGTTAGATTCAGATGTTTTAATCCAAGGTTCTTTCAGAAGTCAGGAAAGAGGCACAAAACCTGTTGCTACACAATCGTTTTAATAGAGCTGTTAGGGAGGGTTTAAACTAACTTGGCAGGGGGATGGGAACTGGAATGATAGAGCGGAGGAAGGGGAAAACAGAAATAAATCTAAGATAGCGAGCAGTAAAGATGTCAGGAAAGACAGGTACGTGATGGGGGCAAATTTGTAGCCATTGGGATGAGTTGCAGTGCAATCAAAGCAAAAAGTACCAAATACTAGTTTTAAGGTGTTATACTTAAATGCACGCAGCATAAGGAATAAGGTGGATGATCTTGTCGTACAGCTACAGATTGGCAGGTATGATATTGTGGCCATCACTGAGACGTGGCTAAAGGATGCATGTCTCTGGGAGCTGAACGTCCAAGGATACACGGTGTATCGAAAGGATAAGAAGGTAGGCAGAGGGGGTGGCGTGGCTTTATTGGTAAGAAATGATATTAAATCATTAGAAAGAGGTGACATAGGATCGGAAGGTGCAGAATCTTTATGGGTTGAGCTAAGAAATCACAGGGGTAAAAGGACCCTGATGGCAGTTATATACAGGCCTCCAAACAGCTGCAGTGATATAGACTACAGATTAAGAACAGGAAATAGAAAAGGCTTGTCAGAAGGGCAGTATTATGATAATTGAGGGGGATTTTAACATGCAAGTGGATTGGGAAAATCAGGTCAGCACTGGATGTCAAGAGAGAGAATTTGTAGAATGCCTGTGAGATGGCTTTTTAGAACAGCTTGTTGTTGAGCCCAGTAGGGGATCGGCTGTACTGGATTGGGTATTGTGTAATGAACCGGAGGTGATTAGAGAGATTGAGGTGAAAGAACCCTTAGGAGGCAATGATCATAACATGACTGAGTTCACTATGTAATTTGAGAAAGAGAGGCCGAAGTCCGATGTGTCGGTGTTTCAGTGGAGTAAGGAAATTATAGTGGCATGACAGAGGAACTGGCCAAGGTTGACTGGAAAGGGACACTGGCGGGAAGGAAGGCAGAGCAGCAGTGGCTGGAGTTTATGTGAGAAGTGAGGAAGGTGCAAGACAGGTATATTCCAAAAAAGAAATTTTTCAATGGGAAAAGTATGCGACCGTGGCAGACAAGAGAAGCCAAAGCCAAAGTTAAAGCAAAGGAGAGGGCATTCAAGGAAACAAAAATTAGTGGGAAGACAGGATTGGGAAGTTTTTAAAAGCTTACAAAAGGAAACTAAGAAGGTTATTAAGAGGGAAAAGAACTATGAAAGGAAGCTAGCAAATAATATCAAAGAGGTAACTAAAAGCTTTTTCAAGTATATAAAGAGTAAAAGACAGGTGAGAGTAGATATAGGACCAGTAGAAAATGATGCTAGAGAAATTGTAATGGGAGATAAGGAGATGGCAGAGGAACTGGACGAGTATTTTGCATCAGTCTTCACTAACAAAGACATCAGCAGTATACCGGACACTCAATGGTGGCAGGGAAGAGAAGTGTGCTCAGTCACAATTACGACAGAGAAAGTACTCAGGAAGCTGAATAGTCTAAAGGTAGATGAATCTCCCGGACCAGATGGAGTGCACCCTCGTGTTCTGAAGGAAGTAGCTGTGGAGATTGCGGAGGCATTAGCAATGGACTTTCAAAAGTCGATAGATTCTGGCAGTGTTCCGGAGGAGTGGAAGATTGCAAATGTCACTCCGCTATTTAAGAAGGGGGCAAGGAAGCAAAAAGGAAATTATAGACCTGTGAGCTTGACATCAGTGGTTGGGAAGTTGTTGGAGTTGATTGTCAAGGATGAGGTTACGGAGTACCTGGAGGCATATGACAAGATAGGCAGAACTCAGCAAGGTTTCCTTAAAGGAAAATCCTGCCTGACAAACCTATTACAATTTTTTGAGGAAATTACAAGTAGGCTAGACAAGGGAGATGCAGTGACTGTTGTATATTTGGATTTTCAGAAGGCCTTTGACAAGGTGCCACACATGAGGCTACTTAACAAGATAAGAGCCCATGGAATTACGGGAAAATTACATACGTGGATAGGGCATTGGCTGATTGGCAGGAAACAGAGAGTGGGAATAAAGGGATCCTATTCTGGTTGGCTGCCGGTTACCAGTGGTGTTCCACAGGGGTCCGTGTTGGGGCCGCTTCTTTTTACATTGTACATCAACGAAATGGATTATGGAATAGACGGCTTTGTGGCTAAGTTTGCTGAAGATACGAAGATAGGTGGAGGGGCCGGTAGTGCTGAGGAAACAGAGTCTGCAGAGAGACTTGGATAGATTGGAAGAATGGGCAAAGAAGTGGCAAATGAAATACAATGTTGGAAAGTGTATGGTTATGCACTTTGGCAGAAGAAATAAATGGGCAGAGTATTATTTAAATGGGGAGAGAATTCAAAGTTCTGAGATGCAACAGGACTTGGGAGTCCTCGTACAGGATACCATTAAGGTTAACTTCCAGGTTGAGTCGGTGGTGAAGAAGGCGAATGCAATGTTGGCATTAATTTCTAGAGTGGAATAGAGTATAGGAGTAGGGATGTGATGTTGAGGCTGTATAAGGCTCAGGTGAGATCTCACTTGGAGTACTGTGGGCAGTTTTGGTCTCCTTATTTAAGAAAGGATGTACTGACATTGGAGAGGGTACAGAGAAGATTCACTAGAATGATTCCGGGAATGAGATGGTTAACATATGAGGGACGTTTGTCCGCTCTTGGACTGTATTCCTTGGAGTTTAGAAGAATGAGGGGGGACCTCATAGAAACATTTTGAATGTTGAAAGGCATGGACAGAGTGGATGTGGCAAAGTTGTTTCCCATGATGGGGGAGTCTAGTACGAAAGGGCATGACTTATGGATTGAAGGGCGCCCATTCAGAACAGAGATGCGAAGAAATTTTTTTAGCCAGAGGGTGGTGAATCTATGGAATTTGCTGCCATGGGCAGCAGTGGAGGCCAAGTCATTGGGTGTATTTAAGGCAGAGATTGATAGTTATCTGAGTAGCCAAGGCATCAAAGGTTATAGTGAGAAGGCGGGGGAGTGGAACTGAATGGGAGAATGGATCAGCTCATGATAAAATGGTGGAGCAGACTCGATGGGCCAAATGGCCGACTTCTGCTCCTTTGTCTTATGGTCTGATGGTCTTGATATTAAGCTTTGACTGAACACAGAAAATCTGAAAAACACATGTATATTGAAATATACAGTAAAATGCATCACTTGTGTTAATAACCAACACGCCCGTGGGTATGCTGGGGACAACCTGCAAATGTCACCACATATTATTGCACCACAATGCTTGGCAGAACAACACAGGACACAACAAAACAGAACACAACAAGTAATCAAACAATACCAGCAAAACAATCTTACACATATACACAGTCTTCTAACCCCAAGATAGTCTGTATTCCTCGGCCTCCAGCACACCCAGATTTGATATGACCTGCATCATGGCTTTTCTTTGTGCCTCTCTCTCTTGAGCTAGCTCTTCCTGATTTCTTCTTCTACACCTGGTTTGATTCTAAGCCACCTCTTTCCTTCTCCCACTGTCTTTGATTAAGAAGATATAGCCCATTAATCTCATTACCCTGCTATCAGGAAGTAATTCCAGAAAGCTATGACACAAAAAAAAAATGAGCTGTAGGGTACATGAAATCTATTTCATTGTGAAGATGAGAAAACACCCTGCTCCAATGAGCCCATCAGTTCTTAAAGCTCTGTTTTTTTTAGGAGAAGGAACATTAAGTACGTCTTTGAGGCTAGAGGAAAACATTTATTTCTCATCAGACATAAGAATTGTTAATTCTTTATTATAGTCATCAACACCCAATTCAGAATCAAGAACCTGCTTGCATTATTTTAATGTCAAATTAAGCAGTTGTGCAAAGAAACTTTGGATTTTAGTGTATAAATTAACACAGCTCATTTACCCCATTGTTATGCCTTCTGCATATATTTACAGCAAGCAGGCAAGGCACTCTGAAAGGAATCATTGAATGAGCAGTACGAGACATATTTACATAATGAGGGACACACATAGATGTTATTCAGCATTATTTCCTTGATATGGAAAGTGCTGTTGAGAGCTCTGCAACAGGGAAATAATTTAGTAACAGATCTCCTGAAAACAATACAATTCAACAGAATCTCTTGTGTCTTCAATTTGATGTTGATAGCTAGGCTGAGTGGGCAAATGCATAGTAGATGCAGATTATATGGATAATGTGAGGTTATCAACTTTAGCCTCAAAAACAGAGAAGTGGGTAATTATCTGCATAGGAGAATCAGAATCAAGTTTATTATCATTGACATATGTCATGATTTTTTTTTTGTTTTGCAGCAGCAATACATAAAAATTACCCAGCTGGTTGAGTTTACAACCCTCTGCTGCTTTTTCCATTCCTATGCCTTGGAACCTCCATACCAAATGGTGATGTGACAATTTAGAACACTCTCCATGGTACAAAAATGTGTCATGGTCCAGTCCGAGAAATCTGCATTCCGGTTCACGGTCCAGTCCGTGGACTCAGGACTCCGGGTCTTCCAGCTGTCCCTTGTTTGAGTTAATCATAGGCACCTGATTCCCATTTTTGGGCTTGCAATATAAGTAGCCTTGGGATTGAGTGTGGGCTGCTGGTTTGTCTTGTCAGTCCCTCTTTGAGCAACCTGCTGATGGAAGGCTAGTGAAACTATTTGTGATCTTTAGGCCTGGTTGGAGGACCAATGCTTTATTTGTCCTTGTTGTCACTTGTTGGAGTAGACTTTGTGGTATGGATTTGGCTGTTTCCTGGGCCAGCTGAGTGGCTGCTAGCCACTCCAAGCTAGGTAGGGATCTGGCTGCTTCTGTAGCCAGCTGAAGTTGCTGGCTGAACTGAGACTTTGAGCTTCCCCAGAGCAGAGATGGAACTGTCTGTTGTTCTTTGATGTTCATCTCTTTTTGTCCTTGCCTCTGTTTGGTAAGTCTGGCTGTTCTGCTGTTACCTGATGGAGAGACCTGTCCCACCTTGGTGTGGAGGTGAAATTGAGTCCTGGCTTGTTGCAGGATAAGTCCTGGCTCTATGTTGATGTTCAGTTCCCAGTCTGTCTCTCAGCTCCAGTCTGAGTTATTAGTCTCTGCATTTCAAGATGAAGACCCCAAGCCTCAAACCATGTCATGTCCTTGTCTGGTTCTGGGGTCTGAGCCCGAGCCAAAACCCAGGTTCTGGGTCCTTGTCCAGTCTCGGGCTCTGAGTCCAAGCCTTGTCTCCTAGTCCATGGTCCCACTTTCCCTAGCCCAACTCTGCATTCTTGTCCCTGCTCCTTGCCCTCCTGTCATGTCCCTACTCTAGTCAAGTCCTGTTCCTTGTACTTCAGTGTCTGTTTCTTGCATTTGGGTCTGTTCCCAGAACCCCTTTTGGGACAAAATGATAAAATGCAAGTTAAAATTGAAGTTCCTTGTATACCGATCGCTGAAAGAAAGCAGTTACAAAGGCACGTGGTATGCTGGCCTTCACTGAAGATTACGTGAGTACAGCAAAGCAATCGGTACAGGCTCATGGTGAGAATCAATCTGGAGTTTTGATCTTTGTCAATACTGCATCCCTTCCTAAATCCTGATTTCAATCATGCAACACAAAGTCACAAGATGCAAAATACAAAACCAACAGCACACAGTACATTTCATATAGCATGTTCGAGTGATTTTTGGGTTTAGGTCATTTAAATTTAGCCAATGGCTTTGACTACCAGTCTTTCTGTTCCTGGATATTGTATTGTGGATTTAATTTGGAACAATGCTTTTCCTAAAAGCTGTGTCTCCCAGTCCAGACGCTGCTGGAATCAGAAGGTGTGAAGTTTGAATGTAGCTTCAAAAGAAAGCATTATCTATACTTTGTAAATATGGATTGCCCTTTGTGTTTAGCAAATATCAAGCCCCACATTGGGCCAGCAGACCTTTCCAGCGAAAGCGTCTCAGTATGATGCCTGCAGTACCCTGTTTTTGAATAAAGCTGCTTTGTATCTACCAGTAACTCTCTCCAGTAATTTCATTCACGCAACATTTGGTGTCAGAAGTGGGATACCTTTGTGACCCATCATGTGGCTAGTGATCTTAGCAGTCTAAGTGGGTGAGTATTTTCTAAAATAGCACTCGCACTTGGATCTGTTCGGGTCGGTGGTACACAGGAACGCAAGGTATCACGAATGCGGACAGTTGAACTGGTAGATATAAGTGTGTGTGCATGTGTGGTTATGTAAGTGAGGAAACTCTGCATGTTAACTTGCTGAGACAGCCACCAGTTGCAAAAGATGGTTACTGACAGTTCAGGATGCCAGAGTGGGGGCATGTATACTCATTTAGGGAGCTGCATTTTAGTGTTTGTTTTGCAAGTGTGATGCAAAAGAATACAGTGGGCATAGTGAGTTCAGGTGGTCAAAAGTGGCAGTTTGTGGAGTACATACTGTGGTTTTAAGTACATGGTGTTTAACTGGTACCCATCTTTTTTATTTTGTCTAGTGTGGGAATTGGTGTGGAGGTATTTCAGGGAGAGGTTTTATCCAGATATATCTGTCGGGATGGAACCTATTGAGATCAGGCAGCATCAGGCTGAGAACCCTGATGATCTGAGCCAGCCCTTGACAATGATCGCAGCCACTCATAAGCCCTTCACCCTCTGGGAGAAACAGAGCATTTTGTCTGAGGTGCCTTCACTTGGAAGTTGCATGTGGGAATTCAGAATCCTCACATAAGCTTGAGGAAATGGTTGAAGTTCACCAGATGCACCCTAAAGATGTACACGTGTTGGTGAAAGCGAAGTGCCTGAGGAATATGTGGGACAGGATGGCCCAGGGGGTGCAGGATAGTACATGGGCAACTACCGGGAGCACCAGCAATGAAGAAAGATACCCTTCTTTTAAAGGGGAAGTGAGGCAGTGGCTGGGGGGAGGTGAGAGTGAATAAAGAAGCTGCTTTGTATCTACCAGTAACACTCTCCGGTGATTTCATTCATGCAACAACATAGCACATAGGGTTAGGACTTCAGAACAGCAGTGGTCACAAGAAAAAAAAATATAGCCCAAATCCCTGATTGCCCTGCTTGTTCTTCCAAGAGAACATTGGAGGGAAACACTAAGCAAACATTGGAGGACAGTACTGAGCAAACACCACAGGAACAAACACTAGAAAGCAATACCAAGCAAACACCAGAGGGCAGCACCAACAGAAGGCAAACCCCAACTGAGAACAGATTCTAGTGGCACACAGAGGCTCTTCCACTCACCTCGGCATCTCCTCCCTTGGGTGACTGCAAAATATGATCCTATGGCCTAGGCTTGGTGCTTGCCACAATCAAAGGTCTATCCTTATAGTTAGAATAAAATAGATATCTTTATTTAAAGATGCAGCATGGAATTGGGCCTCCTGGATCTTTGAGCTGCGCTGCCAGCAACCCACTGATTAACCCAATACTAATCATGGGACCATTTACCATGACCAAGTAACTTACTAACTGGTATGTGTTTGGCATGTGGGAGGAAACTGGAGCACCCAGAGGAAACCCATGCGGTCATGGGAGTACATACAAACTCCTTATAGATAACATTGTAATTAAACTGCGAATCCTGACACCCTCAGCTGTATTAGTGTCACACTAATCTCTACACTACTGTGACAGGAATTCCAGAGACCTTGACTGTTTTAAGCAGAACTTTAAAAACTCCAGCTGTATCCTTGGGATACATTGTCATCAGTGACAAAGCTAAGAAAAGTTTTTAAAAGAAGCAGGGAAAAAAATCAATATGTGCCTTTAATGTTCTTACCTCATGAAGTGTAAAACACCTGCAGATGTGGCAAGAAAAGGATAGAAATAAAGATGATAAAAACAAGGTCCAATATTGAATATCCTTACTGTGGGCTCAGGGTGTTCATTTTGCAAGGTGTTACAGGATGGATCAAAGGGAAATGGTGAATGCTCCGAGAAGGTGTGTCAGTACGTTCTTCATGTTACAATGTATTATTTTTAAAGAAAAATAGAGCTAGAAATCCACTCACTGGCCACTTTATTAGGTACAACCAATGTTGTAGCATGTTTTTTTGAATTACTGTTGCCTTCTTATCAGCTTGAACTAGTCTGGCCATTACCCTCTGACCTCTCTCATTAACAAGATATTTTTGCCCACAGAATTGCCACTCAATGGATGATTTTTCTTTTTCACGCCATCCTCTATAAACGTGAGAGACTTTTCTGTGTGAAAGCCCAGGAGGTCAGCAGGTTCTGAGGGACTCAAACCACACCGTCTGGCACTAACAATCATACCATGGTCAAAGTCACTTGGATCACATTTCCTCTCCATTCTGAAGTTTGATCTGAGCAACAATTGAACCACCTGACCAAGTCTGCATGTGCTTTTGCATTGAGTTGCTGCCACATTTTTGCTGGTTAGATATTTGCATCAACAAACAGGTGTGTAGGTGTATCTAAGAAATTGGCTACTAAGTTTAGGTGTAGTGTAAAAAAGGGAGTGGAAGTCCAAACACACTGAAGACTTGGTGCAAAAAAGTTGACATAGCAGTAGTAATTTAAGCAGGAGAAGATTAAGATGATGAGTGAATTGCTCACATTCCATATGGGAGGGTATTTTTCCAAAGCCACTGATGTTCTTCAGCTGGAAGGCAATGAGGAAATTGTGCAAAAATTGATTGTAGTGGTGAGGGAATGCAAATCAAAACAGTATTATTTTTGGAAATGAACTCCAAGGTATGTCACTTTGTAACTCTTCCGAAAGCTACAGAAATGCCATTTTCAGCTCTGAGATAGTGGAGTGTTCCAAGCTGGAGTAATATCATCAGTGCCGTCAGGTATAAAAATATCACATGTAGGATGTGATCTGTATGGAGATGGGAGCCAAAGGTTTCTGGAAATTCTATCAAGAGACTCCTGCATGTGTAAGAAGATGAGTGAGAGGATTGATAGGCAAGGAGGGAAGCAGCAGTAAGGGACCCATGTGTGTAGAGGTGTGAGTGAGTGTGCGTGAGTGTGCGTAAGTGACCAACTGGCACCTACATGTGTGACTATCTACGTGTAGTCTACTGTCACCTTGGTCCTACTTGTCTCTGAATTGAGATCTTTCTAATGTAAAGGAAAACCACATACATGTGTTTTCCTAGAACTAGAGGCTGTCATGAACAATTCCAGCAGTAAAATATCTTCATTATCATAACTTGAGTACTTAGAGCAATAAACAGAAAATGCTGGAGGAACTCGGCAGGTCAGGTAGCATCTATGTAAAGGACATCTTCAAGGGGCAGTGTCCCAAGAAGGTAGCATCAATTACAAAAGACCTCAGCATTTGGAACATGCCCTTTGCACTTTACTAGCATCAAGAAATACATGAGCTGAAGACCCACACTCAGTAAGAAGCTCCTTCCCCTGTGCCATCAGATTACTGAATTGTCCATGAAGCTATAACCATACCTACCTTATTATTCTTCTTATCCACTATTTATTTATATTTGCAGTTTGCATTTTTCTACTGCTGTCACAAAAATTTCATGACATACATCATTGATAAACAAAAATCTAGTTAAGATTCTGATTCAACAAACTTCCCGCAGGAATGAAGCTAATCTTCAGAACAGATGAGAAACTGGTGACTGCACTCTAGAACAAGAATTACACAAACCTCAGGTGTCATGCTGAAGCATATGCATGCTCAGAGACTTTCAATTCTTTCTCAAAAAGCTCACTGAAGTAGTTGATATAATGAGTCCCTTGCTCAACATCCACCGAACAAAGTTCTCTTACCGACTTGCCCCTTTTGCCCTATTTTGTTCAACAAGAAAAGCTCATGGCTACACCCCAGAAACATGAAGTGATTATTCATCTGTGCTCTACAGGGTAGCATCCTCAGTCTCCTACTCTACTGTGTGTAAACTCATGATTGCTTGGCAAGATTCTGCTCTGACTCCATCTGTATGTCTGCAGATGATAGCACTGCAATGGAATACATCACAAATAATGATGAGTTGGAATACAAGAAGGAGATAGAGACCTTAATATCATGTGTCATGCCAAGAACATTTCCCTTCACTCTCAACAAAACAAATGAGTTTGTTATTGATTTAGAAAAGGATGGTGCACATGCTCCTGTCTTCAACAAATTTGAAGATGAGAGGGTTGAGAGCTTCAAATTCTTAGGTCTGATAGTCTCCAGCTTTTCTGTTTTTATGTCAGGACCTTAGCATCTGCATTTTATTGACTTTCAGCCTAGTTACACTCATTAAAGTTACTCTCATCATTTGCACTCTTAACTTTTGATTCCCAAAGCAAACACTCTATTCAAAGCTCTGTCACAACTGTATACATCTTTGAAAATTGTTTACACACATTTTCTGTGAAGAGGGCATTTGTATATAGTTACTATATATAAATGAGTCAGGCAATCAGAAGATTTAGGCATGCTCATATCTTGTAAACATCCTTGCTAGAATAAAAGATACCATAAAATCTTATTGTAAGTAGAACATATCAAAACTTCAGAAGTATCCAAGATTCACCTCAGGATATATTTCATTTTCTGATCTACCACAATGTCCTGAGCTTTTCCTTCAGTTCTCTCCCCTGCATAGACTTTAAAACAACCATGCCTCCATCTAACTTTTCTCTCAAATTGTTCAGATGGATGATTCTTAATCTGTGAAATCAACTGACATTTGCTGAGCGACTGTGTGTGTGTGTGTATATATATAATATACACACACACATATATACACAGAAAAAAATCATTTTTTAAATTTCAGAGTTACTGCACCTGCAATATTTTGTTTTTACGTTACTACATAATCTTTTTTTATTGACTTTGGTGATGGATACATATCCAATCTAATGGCTCCGTCTGTCTAAGTAGACAATGGATGCACCCAGTTCTCCGGGGTGCAGACCTGGGCGATGAATATGGAGATCCTGGGCTGCCCAGACATCAAGATCCCCCTCTCAGCCTCGCAGATGTAGTCCAAAGGAATGTGACGGAGTACATTTGGCATCAGTTTGGCTGCAGGAGCTGCCAGGAGCTGACGTGATACATCATCCAACCGCCTTAGGGGCTCCACTCCGGATTTGTGTAGGGTTTACTCCTTAACCTTCTCTTCTCCCAAAGATACCCACAAGGCAATGGGATCCGTAACCCTGGATAGGGACCCATGCCAGGTACTGTCAGCTGAGCCCGGGACTTGTGTAAGGCAGGGTCATCATGCCCTGTAGTAGTGACATATGGAGCCACTACCCACTACCTTAATCGATACATATAGGGGAGGACAAATAGTCAACTGAAACCTGACGGGGCCTTAGCATTCAAAATATTGCTATTGAAGTTTGAAACAAAATCTAGATTTGAACTATCTAATGGATGAACAGGATATATTTATTTGTACATTATTGGCGGTGTTGGCCAGAGAAAACTAAATTCTGCAAATCTGTGAACAGGAATGACACAAGGAGTGGAAAGTGTACAAAGCAAAAGTACCTGTTCTTGCCACGTGGTTGAAAAACTTGAGGCTGCCATTTTTTGAGACTGTCCTACTTAGTGAACTGTTTCTTGATCAGAGCAATTCCTTTTAATTAAAGCAGTTGAACATGGACACAATGAGTCTCTTGCTGATAATCTGCTAAACCTGAGACCATGTCCAGATAAGAAGCTGCTTACTTGGTTATGTGAAAATGGGCTGTGTTTGGCTGATCTGACTGAACTGCTCTGAGTTAGAAAGAACAAAGAACATGTCTGGGGAAAAAAACATAAAGTTATGGTCTCGGCCTGAAATGTCGACTGCACCTCTTCCTACAGATGCTGCCTGGCCTGCTGCGTTCACCAGCAACTTTGATGAATGAAAGGGTTAACATATGAGGAGCTCTCAGTCTTTATTTACTGGAGTTTAGAAGAATGAAGGGGTGGAGATCATTGAAACCTATTGAATATTGAAAGGCCCAAATAGGGAGGATGTGGATTGGAAGTTTCCTATAGAGGGTGAATCTAGGACCAGAGGACACAGCTTCAGAATAGAGGGAAGTCCATGTAGAACAGAGGTGAGGAGGAATTTCTTTAGCCAGAGGGTAGTGGATCAGTGGAATGCATTGCCACAGATGGCTAAGGAGTCCAAATCATTGGGTTTATTTAAAGCAGAAGTTGATATTTCTTGATTAGTCAGGTTGGCAAAGGTTACAAAGAGAATGGGATTGAGAGGGATAATAAATCAGCCATAATGGAATAATGGAGCAGACACAATTGGCCAAATGGTCTAATTTTGCTCCAATGTCTTATGGTCTTATGAACTCCAGTCATCAGATTAATTCACTTTGTCAGCCAATATGAGCCAAAATATCATCTGCAGGCAAGTTCTTGTCTATATCTGGATTTCCCATAACATTAAACCTGTCTTTTTTTATAGAATGGAAACTTCAACTTGACTTAACAGGAGCATAGCTCTCTTGGTGGACTTGGTCTTGCGTATCGTTATGGAGTATTAGCTGCCAGCAGACACTGATATAGACTTAGTACCAAAGGTCAAGAGGTTATACTTATTGAAGTGCTAAAGATATAGTTTTATCTAAGGTTTGAGTGTGTTTTCCAGCTCGAATTCAGAAGCCTAAAATCTCGGGGCTTTGGAGACAGGTGGATTGAGGGACAGTGTCACGAGAGGAGACCCGTGTGTCATCGGGGGAGTTGGGATATCTGCTGTGGGCCCGAAGACCCAGGATCTTTGCGATCTTCAGGCACAGAGCTCGAAAAGGCGATGTAATGGACTTTTAACATCATAAACCAGCAAGTTATTTGTTATGTCTCCCTGCTTGCTGGGAAAATGGAAGCACCTCCTTCTCCCTTACTAGGGAGAGAGAGAAAACCTGTGGTATGTCGAATGGCGGGTGAAACGCTAAGTCTTTAGGGTAACCACAAGTCTGTGTCTTTGCTATTGCTTTGCTCACACTTGAGTGCTCAGTGGCAGTACCGATGCATTTTTTGCCGGGGGGGGAGGGAGGGGGGATTGTAGCTTGCTGCCGCTTATGCGAGGGAGGGAGGGGAGCTGGGTGGTACTTTGGGGTTCTTAGGTTTATCTGTTGTTCATTCTTTGGGGCACTTCTCTGTTTTCATGGATGTTTGTGAAGAAAAAGCATTTCAGGATGTATATTGTATACATTTCTCTGACATTAAACTGCATCTTTGAACCTTTGAACATCAGATGTAGAGTGCAATCTGTTACACATACATTTCATACCATACATCGCTGCAGGTACTTTCCTTTTAGAGGAATATATGAATTCTATAAGGCCACTTGCCCCACCTGAATGTCACCCTCTGAGAACATTGCTTCTTACAGTTCCCTTACACTATATCCTATTATATCTATCATCACATTCATTCAGCATGGACGGGGCCTTGGGCCCAATAGCTCCATGCCAACTAAAATTCCCATCTAAGCTAGTCCCATTGCTTGTGTTTAGCTCACACAGTAGCCTCTACTATTTTTTCTATCCATGTACGTATCTGTCAAAGTGATTTTTAAATGTCGTTAATGTACCTGCCTCAACTGCTTCCTCTGGCGATGCATTTCACATATGGACATCCCTCTGGGTGAAAAGGTCACCCCCTCAGCTTCCTTTTAAAACTCTCTCCTGCACCCAGATTCTGTATCCTGTAGTTCTCAATGTCCCAACCCCGGGGAAAGACTGTATACATTCTGTATACATATTTATACCCCTCATGATTTTTACACCTCCATAGTATCACCCCTCTCTGCTTAACTCAGTTCCTTGAGTCTCAGCAAAACCCTTGTAAATCTCTGCACTATTTCCAGCATAATGTCATTTTCCCTACAGCAAGGTGGCTAAATCTGAACACAATGTTCCAAATGCAGTCTCACCAATGTCTTGTACAATTATAAAATAGCCTCTATCCTGGTCTATCAGATTCCTTCTTCTTCATCCCTTAACCTCTTCCACCTATTAACTCCCAGCTTCTCTCTTCATCACCCCGGCCCCCACCTACCCACCTTCTCATCCTTCACCTGCCAGCTTGTACTCCTTCTCTCCCCCCTCCTCTCAACCTTCTTATTCTGGTATCTTCCCCCTTCCATTCTAGTCCTGATGAAGGGTCTCAGCCCATACTGTTGAATGTTTAGTCCCTGCCATACATGCTGTTTGATCTGCTGAGTTTCTCCAGTATTTTGTGTTGTTCTACACTCAGTACCCTGATTGATGAAGGTCGAAGTGCCAAAAGCCTTCTTCACTATCCCGTCTACCTGTAACACAACTTTTTTAATCACAGATTCAAAATCATCAACTATTCCAGCAGCATTTGTGAACCCTCTTTGCAACTTAAAACGTAAAATAATCGTCAATCTTATCATACGAGGGAACGATTTAATCATCTTATAAAGCAGGATAGAAGTTATCCCTGAGCCTGGTGGTACATTTCTCTGTTGTTTGTTGTGGTCAAGGGCAAAGCAGTTGCCATACAAAACCATGATGCACCCAAACAGTATAACTGACTGCCATAGTCACAGCTGGCAAGGTAGGATTCGAACTCAGGATTGTCTTTGCACAGTCAATCTGGTAACTCAGCAGCTGCATTATTGGCACCCGATAGCTTTTGTCAAAGAGATAGGCTTAAAGGAGCAGCTTAAGGCTGATTGCTACGATATAAAAGATAGACAAAAGAAGAAAAGTTAGGTAAGGGAATTCTAGAGCTTGGTATCTAGATAGCTATTGTTGGATACTATTTCTACTTTGAACAGATTCATGGATATTAAGAATACTTTAATACTCTGAACATTATTCATCCCTGAACACACATTGATTTAAAAACTATCTTAAGCTAATTGCCGTTCAAAGCTTCTATAATAGAATCTTGTTTGTTTCTCTTTAGTTAAATTTCTGAGAGGTCTTTTGGAAATAAACCATCCGGAGCATATCGAATGAAGGAAGTTTGTCTATTCTATTCCGACTTCGGTGCAGCTTTGTCGATTCTAACAGAAGCAGGTTAACGTTTTGAATGAATTCAATTAAATGGTTTCAAATATAAAGAAATAAAGGGTGCCACAGTAGAGTAGTGGTGAGTGCAATGCTATGATAGTTCAGCGTTCCAGAGTTTGGAGTTCAATTCCAGCACTGTCTGTAAGAAGTCTGTATGTTCTCCCCGTGACCATGTGGGTTTCCTCTGGGTACTCCAGTTTCTTCCCACAGTCCAAGGACATACTGCTTAGTAGGTAATTGGTGATTGTAAATTGTCCTGTGATTACGCTAGTGTTAAGTAGGTGGATTGCTGGGCAGTGTGACTCGTTGGGCCAGAAGGGCCTGTTCTGCACTGAAACAAGTTTAATTTAAATTATTTTTCAACTATACATGAATATTTATGAATACAGCCAAATGAAACAGTGTTCCTTCAGATCCAAGGTGCAAAACACAGTATCAACAGTCACACACAGCTCAAGCACTCTTGAGATATAAGATAGTAGTCAGCATACAGTGACACAAACATGCATATATCATGTGAACCAAGACCCTGAATGACTTGTCCTGCAGATTGATGGTGCATGGATATTTGTCAGCAAGAACAAGCCCTGAACAGTCAGTAGACGAAAGCACGGACACAATCCACCTTGTCTAAATAAAAAATAAATAACTACTCAGGTGTCTTTAATTACTGCTTTAAAGCATGAATATTTTCAAACTAGTTCCTTTGGGAGGGGATCAAGGTAGCCACTAGATTTTTTTCAATCTTGAGCAAAGTGATTCTCATCATAGGCAACTGGATATTAGGATGCAAGAGTGTGCAATGCTTAAGTATGTCAATATTACTTTAGCTCCTCCAACAATCATAATTATTTCTGGCAGTATTGCAGAGAGAAATGGTTTGAACAATATTTGTCAAAAGTCTATACTTTTATTCCATCAGGGGTTGACGGGGGAGAAGATTGCTACAATATAAAAGGGAATATATTGCTATAAAGCATGCATCAAATGTCTGTTTATAACAAACATATGGCTCTAAGAAGAACACTTGTAGAAAATAATTGACTGTTGCAAAAAGCATCATGCCTTACATCTCTGATCAGAGAAATACTGGTCATGTATCATTGGGTGTGATTACATCTAGAAGGAAGATGACCATTACAAAAATCGAATAAAGAATGTGCCAGCTAGGGCATTCTCTCTGACTGCCCACTCCCTGTATGCTCTGTAACAGAATGTCTTTGGAAACCTACTTGTTTATTTACTGCAACACACACAAAGTGTTGGAAGAACTCAGCAGGTCAGACAACATCAATGGAAATGAATGAACATTCAAGGTTTCAGGCTGTGACCCTTCATCAGGACTGGAAAGGAAGAGGAATTATTCTGGCTTCTACCCCTTTCTTTCCAGTCCTATGGGCTATGATCTACCATAGTCCTTCTATTTAATCTATAACAGTACTGTCCCTTGTGTGTACAAGATCTGGTTTTCTTTTCACTACCCTGATGAATCGTGGTATGAACAGTATGCAAGACGAGTTTTTTACTGTATCTGGATATACATGACAAAAATAAAGCAAAACCAATGTGTGGAGTTTACATGTTCTCCAGTGACCATATGTTGTTTCCTCTGGGTGCTCAGATTTCTTCCCACATCCCAAAGATGTGTGATGTGGAACAGTGGTCCCCAACCTCTGGGCCAAGGACCGATACATTGCTGCGAAGTATGCAGTGGTGCAGCGGTGGCCGGGACGCACTCAGCACATCTTTAAGCTGAAAGCAGAAATAAGCAAGCTAATTAATTAGGTGCCGCCCAGCACGTAAATGTCGGCACAGATCAGAGATGATTGCCGATTGCATCGCCTCTGATCTGGGCTGACGTTTACGTGCTGGGCGGCACCTAATTAATTAACTTCACAAACACGAGGAAATCAGCAGATGCTGGAAATTCAAGCAACACACATTAAAAATGCTGGTGAATGCAGCAGGCCAGGCAGCATCTATAGGAAGAGGTACAGTTGACGTTTCGGGCCGAGACCCTTCGTCAGGACTCATTAATTAGCTTGTTTATTTCGGCTTTTTTCTTAAAGATGTGCTGAGTGCGTTCCGACTACCACTGCATACTTCGCGGCAGTGTATCGGTCTATGGCCCAGAGGTTGGGGAACACTGATCTGGAAGACTAATTTTTCTATTCTATTCCATTCTGTTCTATCTATCTATCTATCGTGCAACAGGACCTTCTGAGCTAACAAGCCGCACCCAGCAATTCACTTACCAAGACTAGCCTAACCACAGGACAAATTACAATGACCAATTAACCTACTAACTGGAACATCTTTGGACAGTGGGAGGAAATATGAGCACTCGGACGAAAACCACGTGGTCATGGGGAGAATACAAAAACTCCTTACAGACAGTGCCGGAATTGAACTCTGAACTCTGACACGCCGAGCTCTATAATTGTGATGTGTTAACCAAGACTTTACCATGGTTCCCTGTGAACTACATCTAGTATGTAGGTGCAGTGATTGAATCTTGGAAGTTGTCATGAAGGTTTAGAGAATAAAAATGGGATTAAAGGAGATGGGAGTCTGATAGCCTGCGTACTTGATGAGCTGAAAGGTTCTGTTTCTTGCTATGAGGTGAGGAAGATGTGGAAGCAAAGGACCTAATGGTTTCTCACTGTAAGGCTTCAGAGGAGCTTATATTGGATTGGCAGAGATTATTTCCAGCATACATCAGCCTTTGGATCGACTCTTATACTCATCCTTAGACATCCATTTCACAAACAGAACCTGGATACAGCACAATACGGCTGTAACTTTCCTCTAATCAATCATCAAGTTCTTGGCCAATTGGCAGGACACAGTCCTTCCATGTGATGTGATACATCATCTGCAAGTCTGTTGGGCTATCTGGTGCTCCCGGTATAGCCCCCTGTATATCAGTGAGGCCCAACGTAGATTGGGAGACTGCTTCATTGGGAACTACCTACCAAAAAAACCGGGATTTTTCAGTGGCCATCCATTTCAATTCTCCTCCTCATTTCCATTCCAACATGTCATTCCATGGTCTCCTCTATGGCCATGATGAGGGCACATTCAGGTTGGAGCAGCAACACCTTATGTTCTGTCTGGGTAGTCTCCAACCTGATGGCATGAACATTGATTTCTTGAACTTCTGCTAACTGCCTCCGCTCCTCTCCTTCACCATTCCCCATTTTTGTTTCCCTCTCTCACCTTCTCTTTTTACCTGTCCAACTTCCTCTGGTGCTCCTCCCCTTCCCCTTTAGTCCATGGTCTTCTGTCCTCTCCGATCAGATTCTCCCTTCTCCAGCCTTTTATCTCTTCCACAAATCAACTTCTCAGCTCTTTACTTCACTTCCTCCCACTCTCCGGTTTCACCTGTCACCTGCCACCTTGTACTTCTTCCTCCCCTCCCCCCACTTTCTTATTCTGACTTTGTTCCGCATCCCTTCCAGTCCTGATGAAGGGTCTTGGGCCAAAACATCAACTACTTAGTCTTTTCCAAGATGTTCATGGCTTGCTGAGTTCCTTCAGCATCTTGTGTGTGTTGCTCTGGTTTTCCAGCATCCGTTTGAGAATTAACAGCCTATTCCACAGCACTTTCTATTTTTATTCTTAAATGTTATCTGGGTTTAAGGATTGTAAATCGGGCTTTGTAAAAATACAAAGCCCAAATAAGAAATGTGGCTCATTGTTTTTTCAACAGCAGTAGTAAAGCTCTCAAGTTTATCAGCTTTCAAAGTGCTGATCCAAGGCTTTCTAGAATACAGCATTTCAAATGTACTTTCAAAAATGTTTAAATTTTAAGAGGGTTTCTGTCTTTACCTCCATTTCAACAGTGACTTCCATAGTACTCTCCACTTAATCATTTGTTTTCTTACCGTCCACTTAATCTTTCAAATACTTAAGCTTTAAACCTTAAGCATATGTCTCTCTGTTAAAGAAACCTGTTACTCTGGAATGAATTTTCAACGGTTCTTGTTTCAGTCGAAGCAAGCAGCTGAGAAGAAGGGAGTGAAGAAATTGGGTAGAAAACGTCTTTTTTTTTTAAACACTGCTTGGGGAGAAGGGTCTGCACTGCGCAGGCGCGTGATGTAGCATGCCAAGGTTTAAAAACAGACCACCATATACAGCGGCCATCGTCGGAGTGGACTGAGTCAGAGTGGGACGGCTTTGGCTCAACAGGCTTCGGCGACAACAGGCAGAGGCCAGGGTAGGTTCTGGTAAGTTTTTTGTCCAGATTGTTTAGAGTAGAGAGAATGCCAGGCGGGATGTTGGAATGCTCCTCTTGCAGGATGTGGGAAGTCAGGAAGCCCTCTGGTGTCCCTGACAACGACACCTGCAAGAAGTGCATCCAGCTGCAGCTCCTAACAAACCGCGTTAGGGAACTGGAGCAGGAGCTGGATGACCTCCGGATCATTTGGGAGAATGAGAAGATTATAGATAGTAGCTACAGGGAGGTAGTTACGCCAAAGGAGCAGAGGACAGGAAATTGGGTCACTGTCAGGTGAGGGAAGAGGAAAGAGCAGACAGAGCAGGGTTCCCCTGTGACCATTCCCCTCAACAACAAGTATACCACATTGGATACTGTTGGGGGGGATGACTTACCTGGGACAAGTTGCAGCAGCTAGATCTCTGGCACTGAGTCTGGTTCTGCAGTGCAGAAGGGAGAGTGGAAAAAGAGGAGAGTGGTAGTGATAGGGGACTCAATAGTTAGAGGTGCAGATAGGAGGTTCTGTGGTCGTCACAGTGTATCCAGGATGGTTTGTTGCCTCCCGGGTGCCAGGGTCAAGGATGTCTCTGATCACTTGCATGTCATTCTGAAGTGGGAGGGTGATCAGCCAGATGTCGTGGTGCACATCAGTACCAATGACATAGCAAGGAAGAGTGAGGAGGTCCTGGAGAGTGAGTATTGAGAGATTGGTAGGAAGTTGAAAAGCAGGACCTCGAGGGTGGTAATCTCAGGATTGCTACCTGTGCTACGTGCCAGTGAGAGTAAGAATAGGATGCTCTGGTGAATGAACACGTGGCTGAGGAACTGGTGTAGGGGGCAGGGTTTCAGATTTCAGGATCACTGGGACCTCTTCTGGGGCAGGTGGGACCCGTACAAGAGAGATGGGTTACATTTGAACTACAAGGGGACCAATATCCTTTCAGGGAAGTTTTTTAGTGCAGATTTGCAGGGGGCTGGGAACCAGAGTGCCAGACCTGACAGTGTGGCTGGGGTGAAAATAAATGATGTTAAAACTTCAAGCAAAGCCGCAAATAGAAAGCAACATACATCAAAGTTGCTGGTGAACGCAGCAGGCCAAGCAGCATCTATAGGAAGAGACACAGTCGACGTTTCAGGCCGAGACCCTCCGTCAAGACTAACTGAAGGAAGAGTGAGTAAGGGATTTGAAAGCTGGAGGGGGAGAGGGAGATGCAAAATGATAGGAGAAGACAGGAGGGGGAGGGATAGAGCCGAGAGCTGGACAGGTGATAGGCAAAAGGGGATACGAGAGGATCATGGGACAGGAGGTCCGGGAAGAAAGACAAGGGGAGGGGTGACCCAGAGGATGGGCAAGAGGTATATTCAGAGGGACAGAGGGAGAAAAAGGAGAGTGAGAGAAAGAATGTGTGCATAAAAATGAGTAACAGATGGGGTACGAAGGGGAGGTGGGGCCTAGCGGAAGTTAGAGAAGTCAATGTTCATGCCATCAGGTTGGAGGCTACCCAGACGGAATATAAGGTGTTGTTCCTCCAACCTGAGTGTGGCTTCATCTTTACAGTAGAGGAGGCCGTGGATAGACATGTCAGAATGGGAATGGGATGTGGAATTAAAATGTGTGGCCACTGGGAGATCCTGCCTTCTCTGGCGGACAGAGCGTAGATGTTCAGCAAAGCGGTCTCCCAGTCTGCGTCGGGTCTCACCAATATATAAAAGGCCACATCGGGAGCACCGGACGCAGTATATCACCCCAGTCGATTCACAGGTGAAGTGATGCCTCACCTGGAAGGACTGTTTGGGGCCCTGAATGGTGGTAAGGGAGGAAGTGTAAGGGCATGTGTAGCACTTGTTCCGCTTACACGGATAAGTGCCAGGAGGGAGATCAGTGGGGAGGGATGGGGGGGACGAATGGACAAGGGAGTTGTGTAGGGAGCGATCCCTGTGGAATGCAGAGAGACGGGGGGAGGGAAAGATGTGCTTAGTGGTGGGATCCCGTTGGAGGTGGCGGAAGTTACGGAGAATAATATGTTGGACCCGGAGGCTGGTGGGGTGGTAGGTGAGGACCAGGGGAACCCTATTCCTAGTGGGGTGGTGGGAGGATGGAGTGAGAGCAGATGTACGTGAAATGGGGGAGATGCATTTAAGAGCAGAGTTGATAGTGGAGGAAGGGAAGCCCCTTTCTTTAAAAAATGAAGACATCTCCCTCGTCCTAGAATGAAAAGCCTCATCCTGAGAGCAGATGCGGCGGAGACGGAGGAATTGCGAGAAGGGGATGGCGTTTTTGCAGGAGACAGGGTGAGAAGAGGAATAGTCCAGATAGCTGTGAGAGTCAGTAGGCTTATAGTAGACATCAGTGGATAAGCTGTCTCCAGAGACAGAGACAGAAAGATCTAGAAAGGGGAGGGAGGTGTCGGAAATGGACCAGGTAAACTTGAGGGCAGGGTGAAAGTTGGAGGCAAAGTTAATAAAGTCAACGAGTTCTGCATGCGTGCAGGAAGCAGCGCCAATGCAGTCGTCGATGTAGTGAAGGAAAAGTGGGGGACAGATACCAGAATAGGCACGGAACATAGATTGTTCCACAAACCCAACAAAAAGGCAGGCATAGCTAGGACCCATACGGGTGCCCATAGCTACACCTTTAGTTTGGAGGAAATGGGAGGAGCAAAAGGAGAAATTATTAAGAGTAAGGACTAATTCTGCTAGACGGAGCAGAGTGGTGGTAGAGGGGAACTGATTAGGTCTGGAATCCAAAAAGAAGCGTAGAGCTTTGAGACCTTCCTGATGGGGAACTTGAGGGCAGGGTGAAAGTTGGAGGCAAAGTTAATAAAGTCAACGAGTTCTGCATGCGTGCAGGAAGCAGCGCCAATGCAGTCGTCGATGTAGCGAAGGAAAAGTGGGGGACAGCTTATCCACTGATGTCTACTATAAGCCTACTGACTCTCACAGCTATCTGGACTATTCCTCTTCTCACCCTGTCTCTTGCAAAAACGCCATCCCCTTCTCGCAATTCCTCCGTCTCCGCCGCATCTGCTCTCAGGATGAGGCTTTTCATTCTAGGACGAGGGAGATGTCTTCATTTTTTAAAGAAAGGGGCTTCCCTTCTCCACTATTAACTCTGCTCTTCAACGCATCTCCCCCATTTCACGTACATCTGCTCTCACTCCATCCTCCCACCACCCCACTAGGAATAGGGTTCCCCTGGTCCTCACCTACCACCCCACCAGCCTCCGGGTCCAACATATTATTCTCCGTAACTTCCGCCACCTCCAACGGGATCCCACCACTAAGCACATCTTTCCCTCCCCCCCTCTCTCTGTATTCCGCAGGGATCGCTCCCTACACAACTCCCTTGTCCATTCGTCCCCCCCATCCCTCCCCACTGATCTCCCTCCTGGCACTTATCCGTGTAAGCGGAACAAGTGCTACATATGCCCTTACACTTCCTCCCTTACCACCATTCAGGGCCCCAAACAGTCCTTCCAGGTGAGGCATCACTTCACCTGTGAGTCGACTGGGGTGATATACTGCGTCCGGTGCTCCCGATGTGGCCTTTTATATATTGGTGAGACCCGACGCAGACTGGGAGACCGCTTTGCTGAACATCTACGCTCTGTCCGCCAGAGAAAGCAGGATCTCCCAGTGGCCACACATTTTAATTTCACATCCCATTCCCATTCTGACATGTCTATCCACGGCCTCCTCTACTGTAAAGATGAAGCCACACTCAGGTTGGAGGAACAACACCTTATATTCCGTCTGGGTAGCCTCCAACCTGATGGCATGAACATTGACTTCTCTAACTTCCGCTAGGCCCCACATCCCCCTCGTACCCCATCTGTTACTCATTTTTATGCACACATTCTTTCTCTCACTCTCCTTTTTCTCCCTCTGTCCCTCTGAATATACCTCTTGCCCATCCTCTGGGTCACCCCCCCCCTTGTCTTTCTTCCCGGACCTCCTGTCCCATGATCCTCTCGTATCCCCTTTTGCCTATCACCTGTCCAGCTCTTGGCTCTATCCCTCCCCCTCCTGTCTTCTCCTATCATTTTGCATCTCCCCCTCCCCCTCCAGCTTTCAAATCCCTTACTCACTCTTCCTTCTGTTAGTCCTGACGAAGGGTCTTGGCCTGAAACGTCGACTGCGCATCTTCCTATAGATGCTGCTTGGCCTGCTGCGTTCACCAGCAACTTTGATGTATGTTGCTTGAATTTCCAGCATCTGCAGAAGTCCTGTTGTTTCCGCAAATAGAAAGGTTATGAGTGTAGGTAAAAATCTTCTGAGGTGTATATATTTCAATGCTATGAGTATTGCGGGGAAGGCAGACGAGTTGAGGGCGTGGATTGACACGTGGAATTATGATGTTATAGCAATTAGTGAAACTTGGCTACAGGAGGGGCAGGTCTGGCAGCTTAATATTCCAGGGTTCCGATGTTTCAGATGTGATAGAGGAAGAGGAATGAAAGGTGGGGGTGGGGGGTGAGTAGCATTGCTTGTCAGGGAAAATGTTACAACAGTGCTCAGGCAGGACAGATTAGAGGGCTTGTTTACTGAGTCCTTATGGGTGGAGCTGAGATACAGGAAAGGTATGGCCACATTAGTGGGATTGTATTTTAGACCATCCAATAGTCAGCGAGACTTGGAAGAGCAAATCTGCAGAGAGATAGCAGGCAACTGCAGGAAACATAAAGTTGTGGTGGTAGGGAATTTTAATTTTCCGCATATTGATTGGGACTCCCATACTGTTAGGGGTCTAGATGGGTTAGAGTTTGTAAAATGTGTTCAGGAAAGTTTTCTAAATCAATATATAGAGGTACCAACTAGAGGGGATGCAATATTGGATCTCCTGTTAGGAAACGAGTTAGGACAAGAGACGGAAGTGTGTGTAGGGGAGCACTTTGGTTCCAGTGATCATAACACCATTAGTTTCAACTTGATCGTGGACAAGGATAGATCTGGTCCTAGGGTTGAGGTTCTGAACTGGAAGAAGGCCAAATTTGAAGAAATGAGAAAGGATCTAAAAAGCGTGGATTGGGACAGGTTGTTCTCTGGCAAGGATGTGATCGGTAAGTGTGAAGCCTTCAAAGGAGAAATTTTGAGAGTGCAGAGCTTGTATGTTCCTGTCAGGATTAAAGGCAAAGTGAATAGGAATAAGGAACCCTGGTTCTCAAGGGATATTGCAACTCTGATAAAGAAGAAGAGAGAGTTGTATGACATGTATAGGAAACGGAGTAAATAAGGTGCTTGAGGAGTATAAAAAGTGCAAGAAAATACTTAAGAAGGAAATCAGGAGTGCTAAAAGAAGACATGAGGTTGCCTTGGCAGTCAAAGTGAAGGATAATCCAAAGAGATTTTACAGGTGTATTAAGAGTAAAAGGACTGTAAGGGATAAAATTGATCCTCTTGAAGATCAGAGTGGTCAGCTATGTGAGGAACCAAAAGAAATGGGGGAGATCTTAAATGATTTTTTTGTGTCTGTATTTGCTAAAGAAACTGGCATGAAGTCTATGGGATTAAGGGAAACAAGTAGTGAGATCATGGAAAATGTACAGATTGAAAAGGAGGAGGTGCTTGCTATCTTGAAGCAAATTAAAGTGGATAAATCCCCAGGACCTGACAGGGTATTCCCTCGGAACTTGAAGGAGACTAGTGTTGAAATTGCACGGGCCCTGGCCGATATATTTAAAATGTCGCTGTCTACGGGTGAGGTGCCGGAGGATTGGAGAGTGGCTCATGTTGTACCGTTGTTTAAAAAAGGATCGAAAAGTAATCCTGGAAATTATAGGCCGTTAAGTTTTATGTCAGTAGTGGGTAAGTTATTGGAGGGAGTACTAAGAGACAGAATCTACAAGCATTTGGATAGACAGGGACTTATTATGGAGAGTCAACATGGCTTTGTGTGTGGTAGGTCATGTTTGACCAAACTATTGGAGTTTTTTTGAGGAGTTTACCAGGAAAGTGGATGAAGAGAAGGCAGTGGATGTTGTCTACATGGACTTCAGTAAGGCCTTTGACAAGGGCCCGTATGGGAGGTTAGTTAGGAAAATTCAGTCGCTAGGTATACATGGAGAGGTGATAAATTGGATTAGACATTGGTTCAATGGAAGAAGCCAAAGAGTGGTAGTAGAGAATTGCTTCTCAGAGTGGAGGCCTGTGACTAGTGGTGTGCCAAAGGGATCAGTGCTGGGTCCATTGTTATTTGTCATCTATATCAATGATCTGGATGATAATGTGGTAAATTGGATCAGCAAATTTGCTGATGATACAAAGATTGGAGGTGTAGTGGACAGTGAGGAAGGTTTTCAAAGCCTGCAGAAGGACTTGGACCAGCTGGAAAAATGGGCTGAAAAATGGCAGATGGAGAGGTATTGCACTTTGGAAGGACAAACCAAGGTAAAACATACAGGGTAAATGGTAAGGCACTGAGGAGTGCAGTAGAACAGAGGGATCTGGGAATACAGATAAAAAAAATTCTCTAAAAGTGGCGTCACAGGTAGGGTCGTAAAAAGAGCTTTTGGTATATTGGCCTTTATTAATCAAAGTATTGAGTATAAGAGCTGGAATGTTATGATGAGGTTGTATAAGGCATTGGTGAGGCTGAATCTGGAGTATTGTGTTCAGTTTTGGTCACCAAATTACAGGAAGGATATTAATAAGGTTGAAAGAACGCAGAGAAGGTTTACAAGGATGTTGCCAGGACTTGAGAAACTCAGTTACAGAGAAAGGTTGAATAGGTTAGGACTTTATTCCCTGGAGCGTAGAAGAATGAGGGGAGATTTGATAGAGGTATATAAAATTATGATGGGTATAGATGGAGTGAATGCAAGCAGGCTTTTTCCACTGAGGCAAGGGGAAAAAAAAACAGAGGACATGGGTTAAGGGTGAAGGGGGAAACATTTAAAGGGAACATTAGTGGGGGCTTCTTCACACAGAGAGTGGTGGGAGTGTGGAATGAGCTGCCAGATGAGGTGGTAAATGCGGGTTCTTTTTTAATATTTAAGAATAAATTGGACAGATACATGGATGGGAGGTGTATGGAGGGATATGGTCCGTGTGCAAGTCCGTGGGACTAGGCAGAAAGTGGTTCGGCACAGCCAAGAAGGGCTAAAAGGCCTGTTTCTGTGCTGTAATTTTTCTATGGTTTCTATGAATATATGGAAGAGTAATTTATTGATGTAGTCCCAATAGCTTTTCAATAGTGTGATATGGCACAGAAAAAGCCTCTTCTAATTTGCCCATGCCAAGCAGGAGGTCCACCTAAGCTAGTTCCATTTGCTAAAGCTTCCCTTGCATCCCTCTAAACCTGTCCATGTACTTGTCTTTTAAACATTGTTACTGAACCTGCTTCAACCACTTTCCCTGGTAGATTGTTCAATATATCAACTGTCCTCTTTGTGAAAGAATTGAAAGCTGAAAGCAAATATTTGGCAAGCTCATTTCCCTTGATTAATGCAGATTCTGGTAATGGATTTACCTTTCTAAATAGGTATAACTGTTACATTTATCAGGTTGCTGCTTTGATTAGAGAACATGTAGAAAGGTTGAGTGAGGTAGAGCTGATCTCTTTGGAGCCAAAGAAGATGAAAAGCTTTTTGACAGAGGTGCATAAAATTATGAAGGGCATAGATAAAGTGGGCAGCCAGTCCCTTTGTCCCCAGGGTGGCAATGGTCAATACCAGAGGACATTCTTTTAAAGTGAGTGGAGGAAAGTTTAGGGGAGATATCAGAGGTGGGTTTTTAGAGAGAGTGGCAACTTCCTGGAACTGTCAGTATCTTAAACGTCCTTAATGTACCAGCCTTTGTCACTGACACTGCCAAGGATAGTGGCCGAGCTTCATAAATGAGGGCATTAAAGGTGCTCTAAGATGGGCATATGGATGAAAGAAAGACCAGGAGAGGAGACAATGAGGCAGTGTGGGTGATCCCCTGTGGGGTGCACTGGAATCTGTAGTTGGGTTGGGTTTGGTCCCTTCATTGGTGATGCTCTCTAGCGTTCACTCGGTGGAAGAACAAGTTGGACTAGAACAACTTGTCATCAGTTCTACAGTCATGTCACTCAGGGACTGTGGTTATGTTATTTCTCTTGTTCTTTGTGACTGCATGTTGTTCTGAAACTGTAACCATATGTGCTGTGTGCTGTTGGTAACGTGTTTGCACCTTGGTCCTGGAGGAACACTGTTTGATTTAGATATATTCATGCATCGTTGAATGAAGATCAAATTTACACACAATCTTGAAAATTGGAGGGTTATGGGCTATGTTAGATTGATTATGGAGTAGGTTTATATAGATCTCTCAAACTGTGCTGTAATTTTCAATGTTCCATGTTCTCTTTCAGTCCACACTATTCTGCAATGTTTCTGCCCTTGCCCTTCTTCTCAGAAAGTAGATTGCCAAGGCCTCACTTTTCACCCCCTAGCCTTCACATTGAAAGGATCATCCCCCAGCATGCACACTGCTTGACCACTGCCTCAAGGTGCCAAAGAGCAAGTTCAGTCCTGATCTCTGTGAAAGCCTGGGTTCTTCCAGATACACCATTCCCTTCCACACTCCAAAGGCATATGGGATGGTAGGCAAATTAGCTGCTTGAAATTGTCCCAGATGTGAGTGTGTGAGTGAGAGTTGATGAGAATGTGGGAAGGATTACTGTAGGACTGGTGTAAATGGGTGGTTTACGGCTAACAACATGGACTCGACTGGCTGAAGCGACTGATTCCAAGCTGTATCTATTTCAATGACATGCAGTGTAAACACAACACATAATGAACTGCAAGCAACACACATAAAAGTCGCTGGTGAACACAGCAGGCCAGGCAGCATCTCTAGGAAGAGGTACATTCGACGTTTCAGGTCGAGACCCTTCATCAGGACTAACTGGAAGAAGAGCTAGTCAGAGAAACTGAAAGAAGAGCTAGTAATGAACTGTGCCACTAGAAGCCCTGATCAGCATCAATGGATCAGAATCATAATCAGAATCAGAATCGAGTTTAGTTTCACTGGCATAAGTATTGTAATGTACTGCTGCCACAAAACAACAATTGTTACAACATCGACAAGAAAATCTGTAGATGCTGGAAATCCAAGCAACACACACAAGATGCTGGAGGAATTCGGTAGGCCAAGCAGCATCTATGAAAAAGAAGAAACAGTCAACGTTTCAGGCTGACACCTTTCCTCAGGCTGGGAAAAAAGGTGAGAAGTTAGAGTAAGAAGCTAGGGAGAGGGGAGGTAGAATTCCAACGTGGTAGGTGATAGGGAGAAGTAAAGAGCTGGGAAGCTGATAGGTGAAAGAGATAAAGGAGAAGGTGGAATCTGATAGGAGAGGATGAAAGACCATGAAGAAAGGGAAGAGGTAGGAGCACCAGAGGGAGCTGATGGGCAGGTAAGGAGATGAAGTGAGAGAGAGAGGGAAAAGGAATGGGAATGATGGAATGTCACGACATATGCCAGTGATACTAAACCTGATTCTGATTCTACAGACTGAACAAGGAATCTCCATGATGTTCTGGTAATTTCCTAGTTACCCTGGCTAAGGCTCCATGTTATAATACAGATTTTCAGCATTGACAGTATTTTGCTTTTGTACAATTGCATTGTCAATTGAAAATTCAGCTTTTTATAAAAGCTTTGAACACTTCACAGTAGTTGCTTATATCATTGTTGAGTGCACATTACCATTGTGTTCATGGAAAGGCTAAATTTCATTACTCTTTTGCAACTGAAAGGTTAATCTATCACTCTGAATTAGTGAGAAGTTTGTCTTTCAATGAGTTTCACTTGATGAATAAATGTCTGGTTGAGTCAGTGATGCTACCACTAAAATAAATCTCCTCTGTAATGCATGTCCAGCTGGCGAGGCTAAATGTCATTCATAGTCTAGTCAGTGTGTTGTACTCTGCTTCTGAAATTCATGAAATATCTCATGGAATGTCATCGACTTGAAATGTTAACTTTATTTCACTCTTCACAGATGTTACGTGCTCCGCAACAGAATACTAGCACCTGCGGTATTTTGTTTTGATGTGTCCAAATCTGACTTCGGTTGAATAAATTTCTGGAAGCAGTAGCATTACTATGTATTAAGTTTGTCAGTACCAACTAGGGATTACATTCTCGGCAGTTTTATTTCTGTGTTTACTCTGTAAATCCTTGGCACACTCCTCCTAGTTTTTGTTTTCACTGCAAGTGGTGAATTCATTACTCCACAACTCAGAATTCTAAAAATGTTGCCTTATCGGAGGCTATATTTCCCATTATTCTTATGCTGGCTCTTGAAAAAGAAACAATTAATCATATTCCTATTTTCATCTTCTATCTTCGGTTTATAGATCGTGCGTGCATGCGTTTGTCTGTGGACTACTGATTGCTTGTTCCTGCTGACAATCATTTATACGCTATCAATTTGCAGGGCATGTCACTTAGGGACTTGGACTAAATTATATACTTCTGTGCGACTGTCTGTTTACTGCTATGTATATGTGCTATATGTGCCTTGTGCTGTGTATGACTGTTGGTACTGTGTTTTTTACCTTGGCTCTGGAGCAATGCTGTTTTGTTTGGCTCCATTTGTTGATATTCACCTATGGTTGAACGATAATTAATCTTGACCGTGCTTGAACTTGAAGGTTCTTGAGTCGTTGGAACTCAAACAACAATGAGTTGGAGTACAGGAAGGAGATGGAGTGCCTAGTGACATAGTGTCTTGGAAAAAACATTTTCCTCAAGGGCCAAGAGGCCTGTTTCTGTGCCGTAGTTTTTCTATGGTTTCTATCAGCAAAACAAAAAAGACAGCCATTGACTTCAGGATGGCAGCACATGCTCTTGTTTATATCAGCAGTGCTTAGGTTAAAGGGTTGAGACTTTCAAGATCCTAGGAGCAAACATCAGCAGTAGACTGTTCTGGTCCAACTATGTAAATACTGTGGCAAAGAAAACACATTAGCCTCCTGAGGAAATGGAGGCACTAAAGAATCTTGCCATTTCCCTATTGATCCTTACCAATTTTTATAGATGCACAACAGAAAGCATCCTACCCAGATAACAAATTTCACAACACATGCCAGTGGCCATAAACCTGATTCTGATTCTGATTCTGCTTCTGAGATGCATCACAGGTTGGTATGGAAGCTGTCTCAGACTACAAGAGACTGTAGACAGATGTCAAACCATCAGTACATCATAGAAAGCAGTCTACTCTCCATGGACTCTGTCTACACTTCTCTCTGTCTTGGAATTGCAGCCAACATAATCGAGCATGTCATACATTCTCTATTTTCCCTCCTGCCATCAGGCAGAAGACAACAAAGGTTGAAAGCACATACTACCAGACTGAAGGACAGCTTCTATCTCATTGTTGCAAGATTATTGAACAGTCCTCTAATATAAAAACACTGACTCTTGATCTCACTGCACTTTCTCTGTAACAGTAACACTCTATTCTGCATTCTGCTCTTTCTTTTCCCTGGTACAACCTCAATGTACAGATGTGATGAAATGTTCTGTATAGCTGGTTAGTTAAAAGTTAAAGTCTGTCCTGAGCCTTATGGGCTCATCAGGCTAGTGCTTATGCCTGTTTCCATGGTGTGAAGCGATTGGGAGTACTAGACTCATCCCCCCCCCCCCCGGATAGGACACCAGTCTATCGCGAGGTTAACCCCCAGCATTTTGCTGATACCCATTTTCTGCTGGGTGGACTGGAGCAGTGTGTGGGTAAATGTCTTGCTCAAGGACACAACAAGCTGCCTCGGCTGGGGCTTGAATGCACGGCCTTCAGATCGCTAGTCAAATGCCTTAACCACTTGGCCACGTGCCATAGAGGGCAAGCAAAACAAAGTTTTTCATTGTACATTGGTACATGTGACAATAATAAACCATATTACCTTTCCTCAAAAGGTACTGGATTAGTATACTTAGGGCAGATGCAGATACAGATATAAGCAGTGGTCTCTTTATTAGGTACATTCTGTATCTAATAAAGTGGCCAGTGAGTGAACATACATGGCCTTCTGCAGCTCTGTCCTATCCACTTCAAGGTTCAATGTGTTGTGTGTTCAGAGCTGCTCTTCTGCACATTCGGTTATTTAAGTTAGTATTGCCTTCCTGTCAGCTTAAACCAGTCTGGACATTCTCTCTTGTTAACTAGGTGTTTTCACCCACAGAACCGCTGCTGGATGTTTTTCTTTTGTTTGGGTTTTTCACCATTCTCTGTAAACTCTATAAATTGTTGTGCATGAAAATCCCAGGAGATCAGCAGTTTTTGAGATTCTCAAACCACCCCATCTGACACCAATAATCATTCTATGGTCAAAGTCACTCAGATCACATTTATTTCCCATTCTAACATGAAGGTGGCCTTATGGATTTAATAACTGAATTATGGAAGTATCTAAATGTCTGGATGTTGATTCAGGTGTTCCAAATGTATCCTTGATTTAGTGAAGAAATGATTGTTAGTTGAGTAATCAACGATTCTTATCACTCTTTTAATTAAGTTCTAACTAGAATAAAGCAACAGATTGAATAACTAACTACTTGGAAATTATAGTGCTCATTAAATATAATTATTGATCACTGGCTTACAAAAACTGGCTTTTCCATTTTTATACACCATTGTGTGATAATTTTATTTTTAAAAGTTCCAATTAAAATTATCAGTAAAGTGAAATAATATTTATTCCAGGAGTTAATTTAAGATGATTAGAGTGTAGCATGTCAAAGTAGTACATGAAATGTTCAGCAAGTCTCCCTCACTCGAAACGACTTCCACTTGAGACAGTATCCATCACAGTAGGATATATTCTAGAAGATTTTTTTTATATAAAGCAATAGATTCTGACTGTCCAGAGCTCTAAGCCATGTGACAATGAACTGATAGCTCACTTTATATCTGTCCCAGAGTATGCTGTCAATTCACCAAGGCTTGTTTTGCACTATACATCACTGTTGAGATTGAACTCAAAATGTTTTTATACCAGGACCTGAGTCTGGAGTTAAATTATTCAAAGTTCAAAGTAAATTTATCATCAAAGTACATATACGTAACACCCTGGGAAAGGTTTCACTGCTAACGTAGTGGTATTTCTGTAGAAGCAGTATTTGAGTTGTAGTTAGAGATTACAAGTGCTTTGGAATGTGAGCCATCCAATGAGCGAAGTGTGTTTTTGTGGTGTTGCCTGACACCGGTGTGAGCTAGGGCCATTTGTTCAGTGGGAAATGAAGAGAGAAGACGCTGGGGAGAATTAGTCATAAGATATGACCCGGTGGGAGACCCGCTTGTTCGAGATGGATTGCGAGCGACATTCAGAAGGTGGTGTGTGCTTTCACGCTGACTGACAGCCCCGCACGTGAGTGACAGACAAGTTCAAGGTGAGCTCCAACTTGTGCACATTTGACTGTTTAATTATAATGGGCCTTTCTTTACTTTACTAACCCTTTAGTTAAGTAAGATTCATACATATAATTCCTTTAATCACACGCAGTGTGCTGACTGTTATTTCTTGGTACTGAGTTGTAACAGGGTAGCAAATTACCCAGCATCCACACAAACCAGGGTTCGGGGTGGGAGAGCATCTCATTCTCACGGGTTTGGCGGACTGGAGTGAGTATTCCCTAGACTTACGCAGCCAAGGAAACCAGAGCATTTACAGTAAATACAAGAAATACGTTGGAATCAAAGAAAGAATGCACCCAAAAGGACTGACACCAACCAATGTGCAAAAAGAAAAAGAAACAGCAAACTGCGCAAATACAAAAAAGAAAGAGAGAAAAAATAAACAAATACCCAATAAATGTCAAAATCATGACATGAAGAGTCCTTAAAGGTGAGCCGACAGGTTATGGTAGCAATTCGGTAATGGGACGAGTGAAGCTGAGCGAAGTTAATCCTTCTGGTTCAAGAGCCAGATGGTTGTTCCTGAACTTGATGTGGTGTGTGTGGGTCCTGAGGCTCCTGTACCTTCTTCCTGATGGCAGCAGCAAGAAGAGAGCATGGTCTGGATGAGGGGTCTTGATGATGGATGCTGCTTTCCTGCGACAGTGTTCCATATTGCTGTGCTCAATGATGGAAGGGATTTACCTGCAATGGACTGGCCTAAATCCAATACTCTTTGTAGGATTTTCCATTCCTAGGTATTGATTCCATACCAGTCCATAATGCAACCAATACTCTCCACAACACATCTATAGATGTTTGTCAAAGTTTTAGATAACACACTGAATTTTCACAGACTTCTAAGGCTATGTCCACACTAGACTGGATAAATTCGTAATTGAAGCTTGTTCTCTTCATTTTGACCCTTGTCCACACTGAAACTGTATTTTCCTCCCCCAAAAATGGAGATTTTCTAAATTGCCCTCCAGAGTGTGTAAATTTGAAAAAGCCGGTTGTGCAGAACAGTATGGACGGGGTAAATGGATCTTTTTAAAAACACTGTCATGACGTGCCGGAACAGATGGCGGCAGCGTGGCATTTCATTGTTCTCTTGAATGCAACCCCCCCCACACAACCTAATAATGTCAGAACAGACGGCAGCAAGACTGAAGCCAGAAGAGTTAGAAATGTACTCACCAAATACTTTGACCCATAGCTTACTGAATAAATAAGTATACTCACTTTGCCCTGTTTTCTGTCCTTGCTTGTATGAAGGTGGTTTACCTATTTATGCAAGTACTTCTCTGGCAATAGATGTAACAGCCTAATGTAACATTGTATGGAAATACAAGATAATACTGATGCGGACATGTTTTATACTTCATACTTTATACTTTATTGTCGCTAAACAATTGATACTAGAACATACAATCACCACAGCGATATTTGATTCTGTGCTTCCCACTCCCTGGATTACAAATATTAAATATTAAAAATAGTAAAAATTAGTAAATATTAAAAATTTAAATTATAAATCATAAATAGAAAATAGAAAAATGGAAAGTAACGTAGTTCAAAAAAACCGAGAGGCAGGTCCAGATATTTGGAGGGTACGGCCCAGATCCGGGTCAGGATCTGTTCAGCAGTCCTATCACAGTTGGAAAGAAGCTGTTCCCAAATCTGGCCGTATGAGTTTTCAAGCTCCTGAGCCTTCTTCCGGAGGGAAGAGGGACAAAAAGTGTGTTGGCTGGGTGGGTCATGTCCTTGATTATCCTGGCAAAAATGCTCTGACAACGTGCGGTGTAAAGTGAGTCCAAAGACGGAAGATTGGTTTGTGTGATGTGCTGCACCATGTTCCCGATCTTCTGCAGCTTCTTTCGGTCTTGGACTTGACAACTTCCACACCAGGTTGTGATGCACCCTAGAAGAATGTTTTCTACGGTGCATCTATAAAAATTAGTGAGGGTTTTAGGGGACAGGCCAAATTTCTTTAGTTTTCTCAGGAAGTAAAGGCGCTGGTGGGCCTTCTTGTCAGTGAACTCTGCTTAGTTGGACCAAGTCAGGTCATTTGTGATATTGACCCCAAGGAACTTAAAGCTTTTGACCTGTTCCACTTGCGCACCACCGATGTCAATTGGGTCATGTGGTCCGCTACTCCTTCTGAAGTCAACAACCAATTCCGTCCGTCTTGCTGACGTTGAGGGATAGGTTATTGTCTTTGCAGCATGCCACCAGGTTCTTAATTTCCTCTCTGTACTCAAACTCATCATTACCCGAGATACGGCCTACAATTGTTGTGTCATCAGCAAACTTATATATTGAGTTTGATGGAAACTTTGCTACACAATCATGGGTGTACAGTGAGTACAGCAGGGGGCTGAGTACAGCACCTTGTGAGGCACCGGTGCTCAGAATGATTGTAGAGGAGAGCTTATCCCCTCTTTTTATACATTTAACAAGGTGCTTTATTTGTCATGGTCCCTTCTGGCAATCTCCCACCTTACTACTTACTTCAGGGATTGGGCTTCAATTCCGTCGTTTAATTACCAATCATTCCCAGGTTCCACTAACTACACACACCTGCTTTCCATCAGAAAATGCAGGATAAAGACCCCATGATCACAACAAGGAGCTGCCAGTTGGTTGACTGTGGTGTGAGTAACCTTGTGAGTAAGGAGATTGGATTGGAGGTTCTTAGGTCTGTTAGTTCTTAAGTCTGGCATCGCTCCTGGATTCTCTCCAAACCCAAGACTTAGAGTAAAGACTCTCCTGGAAACTGATTCCACGCTCACTACAGCGATAATGCCTCCCGATTCTGTCCCAGTGCCCGTGTTCTGCACTTGGGTTCGTCCACTGCCACGCTCGTGTAATGTTATTAATGTATTGCTTGTGCAAACATTCAATAGATGCAATTGTCACTTTTGCCCAGTAACTCATTTTATTGCACATGTTAAATACAGCAAAATAATACACAAAGACATGGCAAAAGTAAAGGCAAATAAATGAGGTAACAGCAAATTTCACTCTTGCCCCGTAACAAGCTTTATTGCATTTAGTTGTAGCTCTTGTCCCATTCATCGGTGAAGAGACTATGGCTGTAGGAAATGTTTCTGGACAAACGAGCACCAAGTCTTTCATTTGGCAATTTCCTTTCAAGTTTTTCTGGTCTAACTGGACAAACACGCACCAAGTACACCGTTCCCTCTTCCCTTGTTTTCCACGTGTCCTACGCATGCCCAGCAGGAGGAGATTCGCCGAAATATCTGTTCTAATGTGGACAAAAAAACGCCTGGTGTGGACGCCTATTGTTCTTTACACGAAATCGGTGTTTTCAAAATTATCCGGTCTAGTGTAGACGTAGCCTAAGAAAGCAGAGGCGCTGCCGTGCTTTCTTTGTAATGGAATTTACAGGCTGGGCCCAAGACATACACTCTGAAATGATAACACTGAGAAATTTTAAATTACTGAACCTCTCCACCTCCGACCCTCCGAATTGTTGCTTCTGTTTCCATTTGCAATCTAAGCTGCAGTTAGCAGAACTAATGTCACAGGGCCTCACAGTGACCCAGGCTGAATCCTGACATTGGGTGCTGTCTGTGTGGAATTTGCACTTTTTTTCCTTTTGACCACTTAAAATTTCTTTTGGGTTTTCTTGTTTTCTCTAACATCCCAAAAATGTTCACTTGGAAGGATAATTGCTACTATTAATTATATGCTTCTCTGAGATTTGTTTTCTTGCAGGTGTTCACGGTAGAACAAAGAAGTAAAATAGGATCAATGAAAAACCACACAAAGACAGTCAAACAAGTCATATGCAAAGGACTGGGTAGAGGTTTATCCTTGCTCACATGCTATAACATACTCTAATTAGAAAAGAATTAAACAGGGATTTCATGGAAGTTTATCAGGCACTTGAGGGAAGATTATTTATAGGCTTTCAGGAAAGGAGTGGGAATGGAGATGATGGTGTTCCTCTGAGTATTGCCTGCGTGGATTCCATAATCAGAAAGATCTCCTTCAGTGCTGTAGCCTATTTATAATTCTATCATTCTAAATAGGTAAATTAGTTTGTAAACTAATGGAGTTGGAGTGTTACTGTCACATGTACTGAGACACAGTGGAAAAACCTGCCTTGCATACTGTTCATACAGATTGGATCATTTGCGCTAGTCGTGCATGCAGCCTGTTACAGCCGTTCTGACTAGTTTTTTTACTTTTTTCTTCTTATTTTTTTAACTTACGTTATTTGTTGTATTCTTTTTTCACAGTAACACATTGAAGCTGCAACCTCTCTAACATGTTGGTGGAGAGAGTTTTATTTGGGTTTTTAGCGCTGGAAATAGTTACATTCGGACACGTCTCATTAGCGAGGCAGCAGTATGGTCGCATTGTTTATTCCAGGGACCAGCTGATTGCGCTTATGCCGGCCGGTTTAGTGAACAGAACAGCGGACACCTCTGCTGAAATCTGGAGGAAAACACACAGAGGATGCAGAGGGGGATCACAAAGGTGAGGAAAGAGGACTGGGTCGAGACAACAGAGACTTATGGAGAAGAGGAGTTTGGTGGGTAATAAAGTGGACGAGTTGACGGCACTAGCCAGGAGTCAGAGAACATTTCGGAAGTGCAGTGTTATGTGCTTTACTGAAACGGGGCTGCACAAGGACATACTCGACCAAAACTTTTCCATGGAGGGCTTCCAGACCGTTCGGGCTGACTGACTGGAAGTGCACTGAGAGCGGTAAGTGTGAATGAGTTGGGGGCTTGCTGTTCTGGTTAACAACGGATGGTGCAATCCTGGTCATATTACGATCGACGAACGTGTTTGTAGACCCGATATTGAACTTTTTGCTGTTGGACTCCAGCCATATTCCACTGAGATACAACACTGGACGTCATGGGAGGTTGTTCCTGCCTGTGGCCATCGAACTTTGCTGCTCCTCCCGTGGAGGGTCAGACACCCTGAGCCAATAGGCTGGTCCTGGACTTATTTCCATCTGGCATAGTTTGCATATTGTTGTTTGATTGTTTGTGGTTTTTGTATTGCTATATTTATGCTCTAATCTTGGTTGGTGCAGCTGTAACAAAACCCAATTTCCCTCGGGACCAATAAAGTATATCTACCTATCCATCTATAGTCCATTGAGGTAGTACATGCTAAAACAGTGACAATGCAGACAACTACAGAGAAACTGTGTAGGCAAACAATAAGCTGAAGATCATAATGAGGTAAATTTTAAGGTCAGGAGTCCAACATATGTCACTAGGTAACCATGTAATAGTCTTATAACAGTGGGGTAGAAGTTGTTTGCCTACCGTCCATACGAATCATTTCATCACATCAGTATATTAAGAGAGTGTGAGGGAAAAGCAAGGTAACCGAACATAGGATAAGATGTTACATTTACAGAGAAAGGTCAGTGTCAGTAGACAATAAGGTGGATGGTCACAGCAGCAGGTTGCAAACTCTGATTCAAAAATCCGGACCCATTGAATGAATGCTGGTAGCGCAGTACAGATTCAGAGTCATTTATTTATCACATGTGGGTTGCCTGAGTGAATCAGATTCATTTATGTATCACATGTACATCGAAACATACAGTGCAATTATTAACAACCAACACAGCCTAAGGATATGCTGGGGGCAGCCTGCAAGTATTGCCACCCATTCCAGCGCCAACATAGCACGTCCCCAATGTTCACTGGAGCAACACAAGCAACAACTCCCTTTCCACCCTCACAGTCACAGCGATTAACTTCAGTTGCTTCAGAATAAATTCTGCAGTTGCCTCTTCTACATTTACACTATCAGAAACACTTTCTTCCTGTTTGTTCTTTGTGCTTTTAACTTCCATTGTAAGATTACCATGGGGCAACATGCTAGTGTAGTGGTTAGTGTGATGCTATTACAGCTCGGGGCATCTGAGTTCACATTTCAATTCCAGCATCATCTGGAAGGAGTCAGTGTATCCTCCCTATGGCATGCCTGGGTTTTCTCCAGGAGCTCCAGTTCCTTCCCACATTCCAAAGATGTGCCAGGTAGGCTAATTGGTTACTGTAAATTGTCCTGTGATTAGGCTAGGGTTAAAACGAGGTCTGCTAGATGGTGTGGCAAGAAGGGCTGGAAGGGCCTTTTCTGCACTCAATAAAAAAACATAATTCAATGAATTTCCAGTCACAGATAATAAATACACAATTCAATAGTGGGAGGCTGTAGACCACCACTACAACCTCCCACTATTGGGAACTAATATTCAGCTCTATTTAAGCAAGAAACAGTAGGTTGAAGAACTAGAATTCAGTTCACACGCACTACAACAGATATTTTGAAGCAGAAAAGGGGACAACTCTTCAGAAAACAGCTCTGGCTTCTTCACGCTTTCTGCAAAAAATAAGTGGATGATTCCCAGGAATCAACTTAACAAATCTCCAATACACCCTTTATATCTTTACTACAGTGTGGCATCCAAAGCCGAATGTAGTACTTCAGTTGAACCAGTGTTTAAGAAATTTATCTTGATTTTTGTGCTTTTTCCTGTAACTTATGCCTCTATAAGGCCCATGATCCCATATGCTTTTCAACCACTTTTTCAAGCTGTCCCAAATACTTACAACCAAATATAAATAAAGACACACATAAAAAATGCAGGCTGCATATATAGGAAGAGGTACAGTCGACGTTTCGGGAGACAGAGAGGTTCTTGCTTTTTTACACCATTGTAGAAATGAGTGCTCACTTGTTTACTTGCCTTTTGTTACACTTAACTAGTGTCATTACCAGTGAAATAACTGCTGTTATTTCTTCATCAGTTTGAACGGGGCACGACTGTGCAAGCGTGTGGAGGTAGGCCAGTGACAACAGCAGGAAGAGTTAAAAAGTGAGCAAAGTTGAAAAGGGGACGGTTATTTCTTCAGCAGTTTGAACAGAGCACAACTGTGCAAGCAATTGGAGGTCGGCCAGTGAGAATAGTGGGAAGAGATTAAAAAATGACAGCTATACAGAGTGGCGTTGGAGTAGAGGGAGACAAAGTAAAAAGGCTTTGGCTCAACGGGGCTTCGGCGATAACGGGTCGAGGCAAGGTAGGTTATCTGTTTAGAATACAGACAGAAAGAATGTGTGTGAGGCCGGTTTTCTGTGCTCAGCTCAGCCTCCTGGACGACCACATCTGCATCAGGTGTGTCGAGCTGCAGCTCCTTAGGGACCAGGTTAGGGAACTGGAGATGCAACTCCATGACCTTCGTCTGATCAGGGAAAATGAGGAGGTGATAGAAGGGAGATATAGGCAGGTAGTCACTCCGGGGCCTGGGGAGACAGAGAACTGGGTACAGTCATGAGAGGGAAAGGCAACAAACAGGTGCTAGAGAGTACCCCAGTGGCTATCCCCCTGAACAATAAGTACTCCTGCTTGAGTACTGTGGGGGAGATGGCCTATCCTGGGGAAGCGACAGTGGTCGCGCTTCTGGCACAGAGTCTGGCCCTGTGGCTCAGAAGGGTAGGGAAAGGAAGAGGATGGCAGCAGTGATAGGAGAATCTATAGTTAGGGGGTCAGACAGGTGATTCTGTAGACACAGGAAAGAAACGCGGATAGCGGTTTTCCACCCAGGTGCCAGGGTCTGGGATGTTTCTGATCATGTCCACGATATTTTGAAGTGGAATGGAGAAGAGCCAGAGGTCGTGGTACATATTGGTACCAACAACATAGGTAGGAAAAGGGAGGAGGTCCTGAAAGCAGACTACAGAGAGTTAGGAAGGAAGTCGAAAAGCAGGACCTCGAAGGTAGTAATCTCGGGATTACTGCCTGTGCCACGTGACAGTGAGTATAGGAATAGAATAAGGTGGAGAATAAATGCGTGGCTGAGGGATTGAAGCAGGGAGCAGAGATTCAGATTTCTGGATCATTGGGACCCCTTCTGGGGCAGGTGTGACCTATACAAAAAGGACTGGTTGCACTTGAATCTGAGGGGGACCAATATCCTTCCGGGGAGGTATGCAAAGGCTTTGGGGAGAGTTTAAACTAGAACTGCTAGCGGGTGGGAACCGAACTAAGATCTAGAAGAATATAAAGCTAGCGGGAAGGAGCTTAAGAATGAAATTTGGAGAGCCAGAAGGGGCCATGAGAAGGCCTTGGTGGACAGGATTAAGGAAAACCCCAAGGCATTCTACAAATATGTGAAGAGCAAGAGGATAAGACGGGAGAGAATAGGATCAATCAAGTGTGACAGTGGAAAAGTGTGTATGGAACCAGAGGCGATGGTAGGGTACTTAATGAATACTTTTCTTTAGTATTCACTATGGAAAAGGATCTTGGCGATTGGGATGACTTGCAGTGGACTGAAAAGCTTGAGCATGCAGATATTAAGTAAGAAGATGTGCAGGAGATTTTGGAAAGCATCAAGTTAGATAAGTCACCGGGACCAGACGGGATGTACCCAAGGCTACTGTGGGAATGTGGGAATTGAGGGAGGAGATTGCTGAGCCTCTGTCGATGATCTTTGCATCATCAATGAGGACGGGAGAGGTTCCGGAGCATTGGAGGGTTGTGGATGTTGTTCCCTTATTCAAGAAAGGGAGTAGGGATAGCCCAGGAAATTATAGAACAGTGAGTCTTACTTCAGTGTTGGTAAGTTGATGGAGAAGATCCTGAGAGACAGGATTTATGAACATTTGGAGAGGTATAATATGATTAGGAATAGCCAGCATGGCTTTGTCAAAGGCAGGTCGTGCGTTATGAGCCTGAGTGAATTTTTAGAGGATGTGACTAAACACATTGATGAAGGTAGAGCCGTAGATGTAGTGTATATGGATTTTAGCAAGGCATTTGATAAGGTGCCCCATGCAAGGCTTATTGAGAAAGTAAGGAGACATGGGATCCAAGGGGACATTGCTTTGTGGATCCAGAACTGGCTTGCCCACAGAAGGTAAAAAGTTATTGTGGACAGGTCATATTCTGCATAGAGGCCAGTGACCAGTGGTGTGTCTCAGGGAATGACCTGGATGAGGAAGTGGAGGGATGGGTTAGTAAATTTGCTGATGACACAAAAGTTTGGGCTGTTGTGTTTAGTGTGGAGGGCTGTCAGAGGTTACAGTGGAAAATTGATAGGTTCAAAACTGGACTGAGAAGTGGCCGATGGAGTTCAACCCTGATAAGTGTGAGGTGGTTCATTTTGGTAGATCAAACATGATGGCAGAATATAGCATTAATGGCAAGACTCTTGGCAGTGTGGAGGATCAGAGGGAGCTTGGGGTCCGAGTCCATAGGACACTCAAATCTACTACGCAGGTTGACTCTGTGGTTCAGAAGGCATACAGTGTATTGGCCTCATCAATTGTGGAATTGAGTTTAAGAGCCGAGAGGTAATGTTGCAGCTATATCTGAAGCTGGTCAGACCCCACTTGGAGTACTGTGCTCAATTCTGGTCGCCTCACTACAGGAAGGATGTAGAACTCATAGAAAGGGTGCAGAGGAGATTTACAAGGATGTTGCCTGGATTGGGGAGCATGCTCTATGAGAACAGGTTGAGTGAACACGGCCTTTTCTCCTTTAAGCGACGGAGGATGAGAGGTGACCTGATAGAGGTGTACAAGATAATGAGAGGAATTGATCATGTGGATAGTCAGAGGCTTCTTCCCAGGGCTGTAATGGCTTGCACATGAGGGCATAGTTTTAAGGTGCTCGGAAGTAGGTACAGAGGAGATGTCAGGGGTAAGTTTTTTACGCAGTGAGTGGGACTGCACTCCCTGGGACTGAGAAGTATACCATGCTTGCTGCTACTTCTCTGTGACTGAAGGTTTTATGAAGTGAATAATGTGAACACTCGTTTCCTTGCTGAACAAAAGATGTTTAGTGCCTGCAGATTCAATGATTTCAAGTGCTGTTCCTGGAGTAAATGATGCACACTGTCATCTTGCCTAAAGAAACTGATGTATACAGCCACTCCCCCTAGAGTGAACAACGCTTTCTGATACTCTTGACATACACTATCGCTTTTCTGCTAGTAAGTGCTGTATAATGCCACTCCTGCCATTTACTACCCTTTGAAGAGGAATATAATTGCTGATATAGCATCATATGTTTTGCAGTAAATGAATGACAATGTCACTTGTTCTGGAGATACTGATGACCACAAACGACTGGGTTTAAGAACAGTTACTTTTAACCATTTGGTTTTTGAAACAATCAGCAAAGTTCAAAGCCAACATTTATCAGTGAACAAAGTACATTTACTATCAAAGTACATACATGTTACCGTATACTACACTGAAATTCATTTTCTGCAGGCATTCATAGTACAACAAGGAAATACAAGGGGTGATTGATAAGTTTGTGGCCTAAGGTAGAAGGAGTCAATTTTAGAAAACCGAGCACATTTATTTTTAAACATTGTCCCCTCCTACATTTACACACTTAGTCCAATGGTTGTGGAGCATACAGATCTTAGACCTCCAGACATTGTCCACAGCAGGGGTGATTGATATGTTTGTGGCCTAAGGTAGAAGGAGATGAGTTATACAACTCTTATTACATGGACGTGCAGTTCAGCGCTTTGAGTGATTATGCAGAAAGTTTGGTTAAAAACTCATCTCCTTCTACCTTAAGCCACGAACATCAATCACCCCTGATGAGTTATTAACTTCATAATGACATTGTTAGGTTCTCTGATGACACAACATTGGTGGAGAATCACCAACAATGATAAGATGGTCTACACTACAGAGAGGAAGTGATGAGCTCAGGGCCTGGTGCCAGGGAAATAACCTCTTCCTCAATGTCAACAAGACAAACGAGATGGTTTTCAACTTCAGGAGAACTTGCACAACTCACAACCCTCTTTACATTGATGGTACAGCAGTGGAAACTGCAAGCAATTTCAAACTCCAAGGAGTATGGATCTCACGTAACTTTTCATGGTCCCAAGACACATTGTACACAATCAGGAAAGCTCACTAGTGCCTCTGTTGAGAGAGGTGGACTATGCACATCTTTACTCATGTCATCCTACAGATGTGCAGTAGAGAGCATCCTAGCAAGCTGCATCACTGCATGGCGCTACAACGAGTAGTCAAAACTGCCCAATACATTACTGGCACTAATCAATCCACCATCAAGGACATGTATTTAGAAAAGTGACAGAAAAAGGTCCCATCCTGGCGTGAATGCTATGTGCACGTAGCACCCTTGCCAGGGCCACCAGACTCAAAAACACTTACTTTCCTTAAGCAGTAAGTTGATCAACACCTCAATCCACAAATCCACCACTCTGCACCCCCAACCACCTGTCAATCATCTTACGTACAGACACGCCTGTAGCTAGCATCACTTAATGGACGTACAATCAATCTATGTTTGTAAGCCATCTTATGTATTTATATTTATTGTATTTTTCATATACATGTGTACTTTATCTTACTGTGATTTTGTTTTTTGTGCTTCATTGGATCTGGAGTATCAATTATTTAATTCTCCTTTACAATTATGTACTAGAAATGACATTAAATAATGTTAAAAACTGAATTTTAAATAACTACACAGAAATAATGACTAACAGGCAACCAATGTGCAAAAGAAGACAAACTGTACAAATATAATAAACAAACAAACAATATTGGGAACACAAGTTGTAGAATCCTTGAAAGTGAGCTCATAGGTTATTGCCAATTACACTGACTGGGGTCTTCAAGTGAGAAAGTTGAGGTTTCAGTTGTTCAAGGAGGTATTGTGGCTTAGGCCTTGGAGCTTATTGATCAGAAAAACCGAATCATTAGTTTAACAATAATATGATAACTTTGCAATAAAATATACTTCATACTTTCTGTTCCAATTGTGTTCTTTCCTGTAAAAACTGAGTAAATTTATGTGTTCATGTGAATGCTGCTTATATGATGCTATGTGTCTGATACTGTCGCAGATACGTTTTTCTTTGTACAAGTCCATACATGTACTTAGTCTATGATGATAAATTTCAAACCTCAAAACTCAAAATAAGTTTGTTATCAAAGTTCATATATATCAGCATATACAACCCTGAGAGTCCATTTCTGTGGGCATTCACAATAAATATAAAAAAGCACAACAGATTCAACAAAAAAACACACAAAACAAAATGGCCAAACAACCACTGTGCAAAAGACAACAAACTGTGCAAATATAGAAAGAAAAAACACAAAATAATAATAATAAAAAAGCAATAAATTTCAAACATGAGATTAAGAGTCCTGGAAAGTGAGCCCATAGGTTGTGGAAACAGTTCTATGTCGGGGTGAGTGAATTTGAGTGAAGATATCCACTCTGGTTCAGAAGCCTGATGATTGAGGGGTAATAACTGTTCATGAACATGGTGGTGTGGGTCCTGAGGCTCCTGTCCTTCCTTCCTGATGGCGGCAGTGAGAAAGGAGCATGGAATGAATGGCATGGGTCCTTTTTGATGGATAATGCTTTCCCATGAACATGCCCCATGTAGATAACTTTACTCTTGTTGGCCTGGGACATATCCACTAATTTTTGTAGGATCTTCCATTCAAGGGCATTAGTCTTTCTATACCAGGCCATGATACAGTCAGTACTGTACACTCCTTCACACATCAAGAGTATGAAGTTTGACAACCTTTAGACGTTATGCAAATATTCACAAACTTTTCAGTAAGTAAAGGCATTGCTGTGCTTTCTTCATAATGGCACTTATGTGCTGGACCCAGGACAGGTACTCTGAAATAAATACACTGAGGAGTTTAAAATTGCCGACCCTCTGCACCTCTGATCTCCCGAATTGTTGCTTCTGGTTCCACTCACAGTCTAAAGTGCACTCAGCAGGACAAGTGTTTCACAGCCTCACGGTGACCCAGGGTCAATCTTGACACTGGGTGGTGTTTCTGTGGAGTTTGACCTTCCTCCAGTGGCCACTTGAGTTTCTTTTGGGTGTTCAAATTTTCTCTCGCACCCCAAAGCTGTTCAGCTGGAAGGATAATTGTCTACTATTAATTGTCCTGAGATGCAGCACAGAGCGTCACAGGAAGTCATTCCTGCCTGTGGCCATCAAACTTTACAACTCCACCCTTGGAGGGTCAGACACCCTGAGCCAATAGGCTGGTCCTGGACTTATTTCATAATTTACTGGCATAATTTACATATTACTATTTAACTATTTATGATTCTATTACTATTTATTGTTTATGGTACAACTGTAACGAAAACCGATTTCCCCCGGGATCAATAAAGTATGACTGTGACTATGACTATGTTTAGGTGTGTGGCAGAATATTGTGGTGACTTTTGATTATTGTCTTCTTCACTAGAGTGAATGAGCTACATTCAAGAGCATGGCCTTGGCTAAAACTGTAACAAAGAGATTATCTTCCAATGACACAAAGACAAAATTTATCTCCCCATCTAGCTTGGAAATATTCATTCATAAGTAGGGGCATAAAAGACTGCTGGAACTTGTCTCAAAATACAAACTGCAGGAGGAACTGTGCAGGTCAGGCAGCATCCATGGAGGGAAATGGGCAGTCTACATTTCAGGTTGTAAATCCCATATGGACCGGTCCAGATGAAGAGTCTCAACTCCAATCATCGACTGTCCATTTCCTTCTATAGATGCTGAGTTCCTCCTGAAGGTTGTTCTTTCTTTCACGTGAACTTAGTTCTGATTGCCACAACCTTGAGTTTCCTTGAATCAGTGCAAATCTGACAAATAGGACCACCAACAAGATTTAAAACATCCTTAGCTATCGGTGAGGTACTGGAGGACTGGAGGATAATTACTATTGTTTCTTTGTTCAAGTAAAGCTTGAAGAAAATGCTGGGAAATAATAAGCCAGTGAGCCTGATATTAGTTGTGGGTAAATTATTGGAAGATAGTCTAAGGAACAGGGTATATAAGCACTTAGGTATACAAGGCCTGAATAGGACTAGTCAACCTGAGTCCGTGCATGGTAGGTCATTTTTAACCAATTGCATAGAGTTTTTCAAGGAACTTACAAGGAAAGCTGATTAAGGAAAGGCAGTGGACGTTGCAGTGGACTTTAGCAAGGCCTTTGACAAGGTCCTGTGTGGTCAGCTGGTTCTTCATGGGAAATTGGTCAAGAAAGTTCAGTTGCTTGACATTCAGAATGAAGTAGTAAATTAAGTTCAACATTTGCTTAATGGAAGAAGTCAGAGAGTGGTAGCAGCTGGTTGCCTCACAGATTGGAAGCCTGTGATTAGTGTTGTGGTGTAGGCATTGGTACTGGGTCCATTGTATTTTGTGACTTTACTTTACTTTACATTATTGTCGTCAAACAATTGATACTAGAGCGTACAATCATCACAGCTATATTTGATTCTGCGCTTTGCGCTCCCTGGATTACAAATCGATAGTAAATATTAAAAATTTAAATTATAAATCATAAATAGAAAATAGAAAAGGGAAAGTAAGGTAGTGCAAAAAAAAAACGTGAGGCAGGTCCGGATATTTGGAAGATATGGCCTAGATCTGGGTCAGGATCCGTTTAGCAGACTTGTTAATGATATGGATGGTAAAGTAGTAAATTAGGTTGGCAAATTTGCATATGATACCAAAAATGGGAGTGTAGTGGATGGCAAGGAAGGTTATCAAAACTTGCAACAGGATCTGGACCAGCTGGAAAAATGGTCTGAAAAATGGCAGCTGGAATTTAATTCAGAAAGTATGACGTGTTGTACTTTGGCAGGATGAACCAGGGTAGGACTTGTGGAGTGTATGGTAGAGCATTGAGTAGTGCAGTAGAACAAAGGGAACTGCGAATACACACAGATCATTTCTTCAAAGTGGAATCACAGTTAGATATAGCTGTGAAGAGAGCTTTTAACACATTGACATTCATAAGTCATAGAATTAAGTACATAAGTTGTGAAGGAGTTGTCCATAATGATGAAGTGGTTCTTAGAGGTTTGTGATCAAACATATCAACTCATGCCTGAGAAGAGACTTTGATCTGCTCCAATTTGCCTACCAGCACAACAGGTTCACAGGAGATGCCATCTCATTGGCTCTTCACTCAATCCTGGAACATCTGCACAGCAAAGATGCATACATCAAGATTCTCTTCATTGATTACAACTCTGCATTCAATATTACCAATCAGAAAGAACTGTCAAAACATTTTAATTCCAGTTGTCAGCAAGCAGATTTGAAAAATGTTGATATACCCTACAGACAAAGTTTACAGTCTTCCCTCAAAAATCAGAAATATATAAAGCAGACAAATCAAAAAGTTCTCATTCTTCTGAACTTGTGAGCTGTGAAGCTAAGGGCAAGGTCAGACCAGCTACCGTTTTACTGAATAGCAAGTTCAGCCATAGGGATGATCTAGTTTACTCACGCTCCTACTTCTAACACCAAATGAATTCATCCACAAGTGCAGATAGTCTGCAACATTTTCACCCAACACAGCTGTGGAATTTTTAGGAGGTTAAAAGCTGAGACTGAATTTTATTAAGTAAAGTCACAAAACCGAATGGACAGACAGGTAAGTAGAGTTAAATTGTTGATCAAACATGACTGAATCAAATAATGAAAACATTGAATAATGCATTACTTTGACTGTTTTTACGAGAAGGACTTTTTCACTTTTAAACCCTTGACAAAAGTACTACTTGTATTTTATTTCCCGACAGCTTGGTAACAGGACCTTCTGGCCCAATGAACCTGCACTGCCCAATTACACCCATGTGACCAACGAATGAACTAGCCTGCATGTCTTTTGGAATATGTAGGTAACCAGAAGCACCTGAAGGAAACCCACATGGTTACAGTCATTGGCAGGAAGTAAATCCAGGTTGCCAGTGATGTAATAGCATTACGATAACCACTCTGCTACTACACTGACCCTGTCTAGCTCGCATAGTTTTGGCCTGTCATTCACAATGTGATTTCCTACACAACCAATGGTGCTGTGACCCACATTGACTTACTGAGCCACAGTGTCTGTTCTGTGGTAATTGAGTCTATGACAACCCAAGAAGAGCCCTCATGTCACTCTGTAGCATTTCTCAGGTGCTTACATTTCAGAATCAGAATCAGGTTAAATATCACTGGCATATGGGAGATGGACAGAGCTAGAGAGCGACTGCTTCGAGCTCATCTATGGAAACAGCTTATTTCTACCTTTAATGTCTCTCTTTTCCCTTTTCAAGGTAGATGCATTCTGTCAAAGACTCTGACCTAGAGTTACACTCAAACTTCAGTTCTTTGTGGCAATGGGACCTGCTCCCAGGGCTCATTGACTGGTCGATTTTTGATATCCTAAGGGTGTGTCCCAGAAGATGAGTGTGGCCCTAGGGTTCTGAGCCTTTGTGGTCCTGGGGGTGAGTCAGTTCTGTGCCAGTGCCACAGACTGAAGTGTCGCAGGAGAAAATGTGATATTGGAAACAGTAAATCAGCTGCCAGGGGCTCTGTACTCGGATTATACTCTCTCTCTCATTCTCTTGTTGGTAGAGAGTTTGTAGCTGAGTCTGAAGTCAGAGAACTCGGAAAAAGCAACGCAACAGACTTTAACACCATAAATCAGCAAGCTGTTTTATTTATATCTCTCCTCTCGCTGAGAGACACCTCTCTGCTGCTTTATTAGGGAGGGAGAGAGCCTGCGGTATGCTGGATTGTCTGGTGAATTGATTATTTTGTTGTACTGCAGATCATGGTCTCTCTTGGGTGCTTTGCTTTTGCTTGCCTAGTAGATGGAGGGTGCTGATGCTTTTTGTCAAAGTAAGTGGATTGATGCTTTGCTGCCGCTTGGGCGTGGGGGGATGTAAGAGGGGCTTGGGCATTGGGGTGTAAGAGGGCATTGGGCTTGGGCATGGGGGGTAAGAGGGCATTGGTTTTGGGTGTGGGGGGTGTAAGAGGGCATTGGGCTTGGGCATGGGAGTTGTAAGAGGGCATTGGGTTTGGGAGGGGTGGTGTAAGAGGGCATTCGGCTTGGGCATGGAGGGTAAGAGGGCATTGGGCTTGGGCATGGGAGGTAAGAGGACATTGGGCTTGGGTGTGGGGGGTTAAGAGGGCAGTGGAATTCTTAAGCTTTTTTTACTCTCACTTATTCTTTAGGGCACTCTTCTGTTTTTGTAGCTGTCTGTGAAGAACAAAAGTTTCAAGTTGTATATTGTATACACTCTCTGATAAAAAGTGGAACTATTGATATGTTTTAAAATTTGTTGTTTTACAGAAGCAGTATATTGCAATACATAATAATAAAAAAGTCAAAAAATTACAATATATAAATAAATACGTAGAACAAAGAGAAAGGAAATAAGTAGTGAGGTAGTGTTCAGGGATTCATTGTTCATTCACAATTCTGATGGTGGAGGGGAAGAAGCTGTTCCAGAATCATTGAGTGTGTGTCTTTTGGCTCCTGCACCTCCTCCTTGATGGTAGCAATGAGAAGAGAATATGTCCTGGGTGATAGGGGTCCTTAACAAGGGATGCCACCTTTTTGAGGCATCGCCTTTTGAAGATATCCTCGATGCTCAGGAGGCTAGTTCTCATGATGGAGCTGGCTGAGTTTACAACTTTCTGCAGTTGTTTCTGATCCTATGCAGTGCCCCCTCCATATCAGATCGTGATGCAAACAGTTAGACTGGCATCTGGTTTTTCCCAGCAAACTTCCTTCTGATATGAACTTGTTGCTAATGTTACCAGAAATATATCAATTCAAGTGACAGCAAAATAATCTGTGATTTTCATTTTTTTTATTTCCATTTTACTGTCCCGGTATGTGGGTCTCAATCTTGATACTTTCACATTAACTTAAGTTGGCAGCAAAGTATATGGGAGCCGCTCTTAAAGGCACTAAGAAGATAGTCTTTTTGTAATATATGGAGTTAAAAAATTAATTTATTTTTGATCCATCAGATCAGTCATAATCTTCCAAAGTATAGGTGAATTAGGCAAGTCAAAAAGGTATAAGCATAGACCTGCTAAATTACAAACCTTTTGAGAGAACACCAAAAGAAGCAAAGCTTCAGACACTTTGCCCTTCAGTGAGATCATTGCTAGCCCCAGGTCTAAGGCCCACTTTATCTCTCAATGTTCATTCGCTGTGTACAACAGTTTCCAATACCTTTTTCCAAGGGTTGAAATGTCTAATACCACATTTAAGGTGAGAAGGGGTAATTTCAAGGGAGATGTGAGGGGTACGTTTTTTTTTTACACAGAGAGTGGTGGGTGCCTGGAATGTGCTGCCTGGGGAGCTGGTGGAGGTAGAAACATTAGAGACTTTTAAGAGACATTCAGAAAGGCATGTAAATGTGAGAAAAATGGAAGGTTATGGGCATTGTGTAGGCAGAAGAAATTAGTTATTTGATTGATAATTTAATTGGTTCAGCATAACATCATAGGCTGATGGACCTGTTTCTGTGCTGTTCTATGTTTATTGATCTGTCTTTCATGAACTCAGTGCCTGAGGACTCACAGTCTTCAAAGTAAAATAAATTTAGAATCCTCTGTGCAAATACCTTTATTTATCTATCTATTTATTTATTTAGAGATACAGTGTGGAATAGGCCCTTCTGGCTCAACAAGCTGCACCACACAGCAACTCACCTATTTAACACCAGGCTAATCACAGGGCAATTTACAAAGGCCAGTTAACCTACTAACTGGTATGTCTTTGGACTGTGGGAGGAAACTCAGAGAAAATCCACATGGTCACGGGAAGAACATACAAACTCCTCACAGATGGTGCTGGAAATGAAATCCGAACTCTGGAACACCTGGAGCTAAAAATAACATCTTGCTAACTGCTACGGTATTTTGTAATTTTGTCATTTCTCATCATTTTGTAACTGGATGAACACTTTATTACAATTTGTGATTCTCTGACTCTCAGCATCTACCATATCAATCCTCCTTAGATTTTTTTTATGACTCAAGGCATCATCACTCATTCTTCCTAAGTCTAGTGAGAATCTCCTTCCAGTCAACAATCCACCTGGTCCAGTCATTAACCCAATCAAGCTTTGGCTTCAAGGCAGCAATATTCCTATTTCTAAACACAAGAGTTTCTGCAGATGTTGGAAATCCAGAATAGCACACACAAAGTGATGGAGAAACTCAGAAAGAAACCGTTCACAGTACTCCAAAGGCAAGCTCATCCAATCTTGCTGCCAACCAACTTGAAGCGAGGGTAAGAACTCATTCGCCTTGCCATACAGCATGAACTCTTTCGATGTCTCACAAACCAGCATATCTCTCTGTACAACAACATCTACTACAATCCCAAGGTTCAAAGGTACTTTCTTCTTCTATTTAAATCCTCAAAGTGTGCAGACTCATCTTTTCAGCATCTGTTTTCTTTCTTACACCTTAACAAATGGATTGAGTCCAACAGCATGATGGGAACTCATTGTTCATGCTGACACTTCTGATTGTTACCCAGAGTGTTTCACCTTAGAAGCTCTGTCTTTCAGTGAGACCCTTAGAGAGTGTGCACCTCATGTGGACAGGTTCAAAGTCAAAGTAAATTTATTATGAACATAAGAACATACGAAATAGGAGCAGGAGTAGGCCATCTAGTCCAATGAGCCTGCTTCGCTGTTCAATAAGATCATGGCTGATCTGGCCATGGACTCATCCCCATCTACCTGCCTTTTCCCCATAACACTTAATTCCCCTACTATGCAAAAATCTATCCAACCTTGTCTTAAATATATTTACTGAGGTAGCCTCCACTGCTTCATTTGGCAGAGAACTCCACAGATTCACCACTCTCTGGGAAAAGCAGCTCCCCCTCATCTCCTTCCTAAATCTATTCCCCAGAATCTTGAGACTATATCCTCTAGTTCTAGTCTCACCTACCAGTGGAAACAACTTTCCTACCTCTATCTTATCTATCCCTTTTATAATTTTATATGTTTCTGTAAGTTATCCTCTCATTCTCTGAATTCCAGTGAGTACATTCCCAGGTGGCTCAAATTCTCCTCATACTCTAATCCCCTCATTTTGAATCAACCTGGTGAACCTCCTCTGCACTGCCTCCAAAGCCAATATATCCTTCCTCAAGTAAGGAGACCAGAACTGCATGTAGTACTCCAGGTATGGCCTTACAAGTACCCTGTACAGTTGCAGCATAACCTCACTTCTCTTAAATTCAATCCCTCTAGCAATGAAGGCCAACATTCCATTTGTCTTTTTGATAGCCTGCTGCACCTGGAAGCCAACCTTTTGTGATTTATGCAAGAGTACTCCAACTCCCTCTGCACAGCAGCAAGCTGCAATTTTTTTTATCATTTCAATAATAATCTGCTCTTTCATTTTTCATTCCAAAGTGGATGAACTCACATTTACCAACATTGTACTCCATCTGCCAGACCTTGCCCACTCACTTAACCTATCTATATCTCTCTACAGAATCTCTGTATCTTCTGCACAATTTGCTTTTCCACTCAATTTATTATCATCAGCAAACTTATATACACTATACTCAGTCCTCTATTCCAGATAGTTAATGTATATCGTGAACAGTTGTGGGCCCTGCACTGATCTATCCCAGCTTGCTGCTCACCACTGATTTCCAACCAGAGTAACACGCATGTATCCCAACTCTATGCTTTATCTTAGTTAACCAATCCTCTATCCAGGCTAATACATCACCCCCTACTCTATGCATCCTTACTTCATGAATAAGTATTTTATGCAGCACCTTATCAAACACTTTCTGGAAATCCAAGTAAATAACATTCATCTCTTCCCCTCTATCCACTGCACTCGTTATATCTTCAAAGAACTCCAGTAAGTTTGTCAAACAGGACCTGCCTTTGCTGAATCCATGCTGAATCTGCCTGATGGATCCATTTTCTTCCAGATGCCTCACTATTTATTCTTTAATGACAGCTTCAAGCATTTTCCCAAGCACAGATTTTAAACTAACTGGCCTATATTAACTATCTTTACAAACTCTACTAACTTTTACAAAGTACATACAGTATGTATAAATAACCATATACTACCCTGAGATCCATTTTCTTGCAGGTATTTACTGAAAAATAAAGAAATACTATAGAATTTATGAAAAACTATATATAAACAAAGACCGATAAACAACCAATGTGCAAAAGAAGACAAATTGTGCAAATAATACTGAGAACTAGAGTCCTTCAAAGTAAGTCTGTAGATTGTGGAAGTGGTTCTGATTTGAGGTGAGTGAAGTTATCCACATCAGTTCAGAAGCTGATGGTTGAAGGGTAATAACTGTTCCTGAAACTGGTGGTGTGGGACCTAAGGCTCCTGTACTTCCTGCCTGATGGTAGAAGCAAGAAGAGGGCATGGCCTAGATGATTGGAGTACTTGATGATAGATGCTGGTTTTCTTGTGACAGCACTCCTTATAAATGTGCTCAGTGGTGGGGAGAACATAGCCTATGATGGACTAGCTGTATTTACCATTTTCTGTGGACTTTTCCATTCTTGGGTGTTGGTGTTTCCATACCACGCCATGATAAAACCAGTCAAGATACTCTGCACTGTGTATCTATAGAACTTTGTCAAAGTTTTACTGTATATGACATGCCCAGTACACACAAACTTTTAAGAAAGTAGAGGCACTATGGTGTCTTCTTTGAGATGGAATTTACATGCTGGTCCCAGGACAGATCCACATATATGATAATAACAAGGAGATGAACATAGAATATATGATGGGAACAGGCTTAGCAAGGTAGCACAAGCTTTTTTTAAAACTCAGAGTGGTGGGTGCCTGAAGTGCACTGCTGGCGGTGGTGGTGGAGTTATATACAATAACGGGTATTAGAGAAGCTTTTAGATAAGCACATGTATATGTAGAGCATGGAGCAATATATTTCAAATATTGAAAAGCCTATTTGCAGTGGACATTAGAGAGTACAGCCTCAAAATAGAATGATGTCCATTTTGAACAGTGATGAGGTGGAATTTTTAAGCCAGAAGGTTGTAAATCTGTGGAATTCATTGTCACAGGCAGCTGTGAAGATCAAGTCACTGTGCATATTTAAAGCAGAAGTTAAAAGGTTCTTGATTAGTAAGGGCTTCAAACATTAAGGAGAGAAGGCAGGAGAATGAGGTTGAGAAGGATAGTAAGTCAGCCATGATGAAATGGCAGAGCAGATTCGATGGGACAAATAGCCTAATTCTACTCCTATGTCTTATGGTTTTTTGATATGAACTGTGTACAGGCAGAAAGAACTAATGTAATTAGGCATCAATATTTTAATCCCTTCAGCCATTCAGTTCTTGAATCAACCAGCACAACATTATGGCCACTTCAATTGCTGTGCACTAAAATGGACTTTGTATTTTATTTTATTCTAATTGTTTTCTTTCATGCAAAATGTTGATATAGTTTATATTTATATTATGTTCCTTTTTTTTGTGATTACTGCTAATGATGAAATGTGCCTGTGATGTTGCTGAAAGATTTTCACTGCTCCTGTGCCTGCATTGTACAGATTACAATAAATATGATTTTGAATTAGTTGGATACAATATTGTGGGCCACAGTGTCTTCTCCTTTGCTGAACCGTTCCGTGTTCTATGTTTATCGAATAATCTGGCCAATGGCAGGGTGTTACCTGTGGGATCTCGCTACGCACAAAATCGTTGCCATGCTTCCTGCATTAAAGTAGACACCACTCCAGAGACAGACATTTAATTTAAAGATATCTTTAGATAGTTTGAAAATGATCATGAGAAGTCTTTTATTTTCTTTATTCCCAATCCCTCCTCCTTTTGTAGATATCACATCTTTTGTATAAGCACACACAGCACTCGCCAAGGAACAGAAGGTTCTCAAAAAATGCTAATATTTTCCCTTCAGCCAATACCATAAAACAGATTCACTGCTAATTCATTGCTTCTTCTACTTTCACTGGCAAGGATAGGAAGTTCATCTGCTGAATTCACATAAATTTCCTTTGTGGCATTATATCTCATGTTGAGTGCCTCTCATTTATCATCAGTGCTTCCCTCACGTGAAATTACATTCTGTTCCATTCGCACACTCTTCAATATTCTATCTGCACTTACAAATTGTTTCATGTTGTCACCCCTCTCTCTTATGATATCCTATATCCTAGTTCTTTTCCTCAGCAGAATGGGCTTCTTTCATTTTGGTCTGTTGCTGGTGAAACAGCTTTTGTCACAAAGCAGCACATTACTATTCATTTTTCCTTAAACTCTGTACTTTCCTCATCATCTTCAACTTTCTTCATGGAATTAAAGAACTTTGCAGCACAGAGCAACAGCCTGCTAATTTATTTTTCTATCAATTCCTATTCTCCTCTGTCTTTGGTTACTCACAGAATCAGAATGAGGTTTATTATCACTGACATGTGTTGACTTTTAACATTTATTTCTCCAGAAATACCAACTCTGTTTCTCCCTCTAGATCCACTACTTAACTTGCTAAATATTTGCAACATTTTCTGTTTTAATTACTGATTCAGAATCAGTATCAGAATTAAGTTTAACATCTCTGACATATGTTGTGAAATTGGTTGCTTTGCAGCAGCAGAACTGTGCAACACATAAAAAATATTATAAATTTCAATAAGATATGCCTCCTTTTGCATGACTTAATTAAATTGAATAAGTCATGCAAAAGGAAAGTGAAACTAGTGAGATTGTGCTATGTGTTGGTTCATTGACCATTCAGAAATATGATGGCAGAGGAGAAGAAGCTGTTCCTACCTTCATTCCGCCATCATCCTTTCTAACAAAGAATTCCACACCCTGAACACTCTTTGGTTTAAATAATTTTCATCAATTCCCCTCTAATCCCAATACCAAATAACTCAAATTTATGTTCTCAGGTACTGATTTACCCACTAAGGAAAACCATAGCTAATTTCCAATTGCCCTGTATGAATCTCTCAGAATTTTAGATATTTTAGATTTTAGAATTTTAGATAGCATTTGAAGCTCCACCCACCCTTGATCTCTTCTTCTAAACAAACAGTCCCAGCCTCGTCAATCTGTCTTCATAAAATCCTTCAAATCTGGGAAGAGACTCATGAATTTCAAAAGCACCTTATCTAGTGTAACCACATCCTCCATGTGGTGCGGTGTTCAAGATTATATGACAATATATCGGTCTCCTGCCTTTGTCTTAGCTTTGGGTCAGAAAACCCAACCCCTACCTTGGTGTCCATTCTTCTGTCCACTCTCCGAAGTCTGAAGAAATAGTGTTGAATTAATAGAGCAAATCTCAAAGAATACAGCTGCCCTATTACCATCATTCTGGAGTAAAACAGTTATGTCTGCATACTTAATAGCATTCAACATACATCAGTAAGACTGCATTGTGTAGAGTTGGTGGCTGCAATTCAGTGTGATAAGGGATTACATGAACATGAAATATTTTTTATTAAACAGATTTTCCTCACAATTCAACTGCAACCTGTGTGCATGTAATATGCAAAGACGTGTAATTACATAGCTGATATGTACCAGCAAAAGCCTGTCCCCAGATACTGCATGCTTAGATCACCAGCTTTTCAAAAATATTCAAAAGAAACATCACTGCACTAAACTTAACAGGAGAAAAACAAGGTCATACGTAAATCCACATCACCCAGCTTGAATGTTGTGACTATGAAAAGTGTACACACCACTGACAAAGGGACTTCGGCTTGAGGAGGAATTTCCTCTGCCAGAGGGTGGTGAATCTGTGGAATTCATTGCCACGGATGTCTGTGCAGGTCAAGTCACTTGGTATATATAACATGTAAGTTGACAGGTTTTTGATTAGTAAGGGTGTCATGAGTTACAGAGAGGAGGCAGGAAAGTGGGGTTGAAAGGGATAATAAATCAACCATGATGTAATGGTGGAGCAGACTCGAGCTGAATGGCCTGATTCTGTCTTTTGTCTAATTAAAGTCACAGTCAAAGGGGGTGGTTACAGGGGGAAAGGGGCAAACAAAATGAATGATCTACATACCCGATGCTGCTGCAATAAAAGCATCCAGATAACGTTAACATTTAGGTAAGAGCTTTAACACAGGTTCCTCCATTTACCTGTCTAGTAGTCTCTTAAACTTCACTAGTGTATCTGCCTCCACCACTGACTCAGGCAGTGCATTCTAGACACCAACCACTCTCTGAGTAAAAAACCTTCCTCTAATATCCCCCTTGAACTTCCCACCCCTTACCTTAAAGCCATGTCCTCTTGTATTGAGCAGTGGTGCCCTGTGTAAGAGGCGCTGGCTATCCACTCTATCTATTCCTCTTAATATCTTAATAAAACTTCGTTAAAGATGGCGCCGGTAACTGGCAACTTTGCACATGCTCTCCCGAGGAAACTGCCCTCTCCACTATTCTATACCCGAGTAACCCTTCTAAACCTCCAATTTAGCAAGATCAAGATAAACAACACCCTGGCAAAGCCACTGACCCAGCTGGAGACCACCACGCCAGAACTGCTTCTTAAACTCCGGACCCGACAAATGAGGCCCACTACGCTCCCGGAGACCTGCGGTCTGCTATCGTACCAGAGCACTTGGAGACATGGCCCCTCTCCGGAGCAGACGACCACACAGAAGTGACGGTGGAGACCTCAAAGTGCCCCAGACGCTTCCCCTAAACGACCACTGTAAAACCCCGTTGGTGGCCATCTACGGCTGCCGGAAGTGAGGTCTCCACTGCCGACCTCGGAAATCGAGGCCAGGCTCGGCTGGAGCGGAGGCCTCCGCAACCGTGACTCGACTTAAGGACTTGTTTCAGCCAGGAGCCCGGCCATCCTGGATTAAGTGTCGGCTTCGGGGCCCGACCCAACCGACAGCCTGGGCCCCTGGCAGCTGGAAGTGGCAGCGGATCCATCCCCGTTACTCGGCCCGACCTGAAGCATCCGACGAAGCGACCCGCCGATCGATTCCCACGGGACGCGTCCACCTACCTCAAAGAGCTGACAACAACACACTGCATCGATGGAAACCTGGAAAGATGCACCCTTTACCGAGGAAGCGTGGGAAAAGAGCTGGGCTGCTGGTCAGATTGAAGCTGAGGGGCTTCAGGGCCCCTATGCCCATCATCCAACTAGTTAATGTGCAAGCCATAGAGAACAAAGTAGATGATCTTAAAGGGAGACTCACCTACTGCGGGGAGATGCAGAACTGCTGTGTATTCTGTTTCACCGAGACCTGGCTCTTCCCTGCCACCCCAAACTGTGCCATCCGACCGGAGAGATTTTCGATCCATCGGATGGACTGCACAGCGTCTTCGGGCAAGACGAGGGGAGGTGGTGTCTGCCTACTGATCAACACTGGGTGGTGCTCGGACACAGTGGCACTGACAAGCTCCTGCAGCCAGGACCTGGAACACCTGTAGGTGAAGTGTCGTCCCTACTATCTGCCACGGGAATTCATCTCGGTCATACTGACAGCGGTCTACATTCCCCCCCAGGCGGATGTGGAGTGTGCTCTGAACATGCTGTATGCCAACATCAGTGAACTTGAGACCAGGTATCTGGAGGTTTTCCTCATTAGAGCCAGGGACTTTAACCAGGCCAACCTCAGAAAGGCGCTGCCTAAGTTATGCCAACATGTCTCCTCGTCCACTAGAGGCCGAAATATACTTCACCACTGCTACACAGCTGTCAAGGGTGCCTACCGTTCTGTCCCATAACCTCAATTTGGAAAATTGGACCATCAGGCTGTACTCCCCCTCCCGGCTTACAAACAGAAACTGAAGTGGGAGGTCACAGTGTCAAAAGTAGTGTCGTGTTGGACGGAGGAAACGGATGAGGTCCTCCATGACTGTTTTGAATTGGTAGACTGGTTAGTATTCAAGTACTCGGCAGCTAACCTCGATGAGTATGCCTCAGCTGTCATGGACTTGTTTAGAAATGCACGGAGGACTGTGTGTCTTGCAAGATGATCCGGGTATTCCCTAACCGGAAACCTTTGTTGAATTATGAGGTCAAGTTCCTTTTAAAGGCTAGAGCTGTGGCTTTTCGGTCCGGGGATACCAGTCGCTACACAGAAGCCAGGCGTGAACTCCAGAAAGCCATTAAGGGTGCCAAGAGGCAATATCGAGCCAAGTTGGAAGCCCAGGCTAACCAAAGGGATGCCAGTAGACTATGACAGGGTCTAAATAAGATCACTGGGTGCAAAGAAAAGGCTGGGAATATCAATAACTGTGGCGCTTCTCTTGCTGACGAACTTAACGTATTCTACGCAAGATTCGAACAGAAGGGGAGCATCCCGCTCCCTCCGGATGAACCGGACCTGGTGGCATCGAGATTCATCATCACTGAGGAGGACGTTAGAAGGGCCTTCCTGAAAATAAATCCAAGGAAGGCAACGGGCCCAGATGGCGTCCCAGGACAGGTTCTCCGGGCCCAAGCAAACGAGCTAGCTGGAGTGTTTGCTGATATCTTCAACTGCTCCTTGCTTCAGTCTTAGATCCCCTCATACTTTAAGAAGGCAATGATAATCCCAGTGCCGAAGAAGAACAAGGTGGCATGCCTGAATGACTATCAACCTGTGGTTCTGACATCAATTGCTATGAAGTGCTTCGAGAGATTGGTTATGGCATACATCAACCACAGCCTACCGGTCAACCTTGACACTTTGCAATTCACCTACCAGAGCAACAGGTCAACATCAGGTGGTCAACATCTCTGGCCCTACATTCCTCCTTAGAACACCTGGAGAATAAAGACGCATACATAAGGCTCCTTTTCATTGACTACAGCTCTGCCTTTAATACCATCATTCCAAATAAACTGATTCCTAAGCTCCGGATCCTGGGCCTTAGCACTCAGATCTGCAGCTGGATCTTCAACTTCCTCACAGACAGGACCCAGGCTGTAAAAATAGGGGACGAGCTCTCCTCTACAATCACTCTGAGCACCAGTGCCCCACAAGGCTCTGTACTCAGCCCCCTGCTATACTCACTGTACACCCGTGATTGTGTAGCAAAGTTTCCATCAAACTCAATATATAAGTTTGCTGATGACACAACAATTGTAGACTGTATGTCGCGTCATGATGAGTTTGAGTACAGAGAGGAAATTAAGAACCTGGTGGCATGCTGCAAAGACAATAACCTATCCCTCAACGTCAGCAAGACAAAGGAATTGGTTGTTGACTTCAGAAGGAGTAGCGGACCGCACGACCCAATTTACATCGGTGGTGAGCAAGTGGAACAGGTCAAAAACTTTAAGTTTCTCAGGGTCAATATCACAAATGACCTGAGTTGGTCCAACCAAGCAGAGTTCACTGTCAAGAAGGCCCACTAGCACCTTTACTTCCTGAGAAAACTAAAGAAAATTGGCCTGTCCCCTAAAACCCTCACTAATTTTTATGGATGCACCGTAGAAAGCATTCTTCTAGGGTGCATCACAACCTGGTATGGAAGTTGTCCTGTCCAAGACTGAAAGAAGCTGCAGAGGATCGTGAACATGACACAGCACATCACACAAACCAATCGTCCATCCACGGACTCACTTTACACCGCACTCTGTTGGAGCATTGCTGCCAGGATAATCTCAGGACACGACCCACCCAGCCAACACTCTTTTTGTCCCTCTTCCCTCCGGGTGAAGGCTCAGGAGCTTGAAGACTCGTACGGTCAGATTCAGGAACAACTTCTCTCCAATTGTGATAAGACTGCAGAACGGATCCTGACCCGGATCTGGGCCGTACCCTCCAAATATCCGGACCTGCCTCTCAGTTTTTTTGCACTACCTTACTTTCCATTTTTCTATTTTCTATGTATGATTTATAATTTAAATTTTTAATATTTACTAGTTGTTACTATTTTTAATATTTAATAATTGTAATCCAGAGAGTGGGAAGCACAGAATCAAATATTGCTGTGATGATTGTACGTTCTAGTACCAATTGTTTGGCGATGTTACGAGAATACACATAAAATTAAGATGTTTGCTGGCCTGGGCTAGCATCAGTGGCATCAGCAGTTGGTCTGCCACCTGCCCTCAGGGGAAGGAGAGATAAGGAACAATGGAGCAGCGTCTGGAGATGTGTAATGAAGGGATGTGGGAGAGAGAGCTGTCTGGAGCGGCTCCCCCCTTTGAACCCTGAACTGTTTGAAGTGATGGACAGGCGATACCCCAGCAGGGGGATAAAAAGGGACAGGTTCGCTAAGACAGGCACACACGCCACCCGAGGTAACGAGACCCTGGAAGCGGTGCGCCTCTCACGAGTGGATGAGAAGTACCAGACAACGACAAGGGTGGAAAGGTACGATCAGCGGGAACCCGGTGTGTGTCCGCCCTTGCCTGGGTGCCGGGTTCACTGCAGAGGATCGACCGCATCTGGAGGAGGGGTCACAGTCGGTGACCTCAGGTGACATCACCAAGGACCCACCCAAAAGCTGCTTGTGAGCCATCTCGCTGGTCTGTGAGTGAAGCCGTTCTGAATGATCAGTTGTTCCTATTCTATGTCTCTCTTCCCCCACCTTGTCCATCGCCATGGCAACGATTACTGCGAACTGAACTACTAACTGGACTGAACTTTGAGTCATTTTGAAATTGGTCATTTACCCCTAGACAACGATAGAGCTTGATTGATGCTGTTATCTTAATTCTGTGCACATGTGTGGTTATCATTGTTGAATTGTTGCATTTATTATCCTTTCGATTACTGTGTTGCTTGTTTCTTTAATAAAACTTTCTTAGTTCTAGTACTCCAGACTCCAACTGAGTGATCCATTTCTGCTGGTTTGGCAACCCAGTTACGGGGTACGTAACATAAGTGGGGTTCTCGTCCGCGATTTTGAACGCTAAATTTGGGACGGAGTAAATTGATTGGGTTAAAATTCCCGAAAGAAAGAAAAGACAAACAGCAGAAATGGAGGTTGAGGAATTTATAAAGGCGCTGACCTTGGAGGCATTAGAGGATGCCAGGAAATCGGAATTGATAGCTGTGGCCAAACGGGTGAATCTTGCCAAGGTGAAGTCGACAATGAGGAGAGAGGAGATACACAGAGCTATTGTAGAGCACTATGTATCTAAAGGTGTGTTTCCCCAAGGTGAGCTGGGGGAGGTGTCTATTGAAAAACCTGCTGGAGACGCGGTACAGGTACAGCTTGAAAAACTGAGACTCGAGCACGAGTTCCGGGTACGGCAGTTAGAACACGAAGAGAAGCAGTTAGAAAGGCAGGAGAGAGAGTTAGAAAGGCGGGAGAGAGAGAAAGAGTTAGAAAGGCGGGAGAGAGAGAAAGAGTTAGAAAGGCAAGAGAGAGAGAAAGAGGTAGAAAGGCAAGAGAGAGACAGACAGTTGGAGAGAGAGGAGAAACAGAGGGAAAGGGAATTTGAGCTGGAGAAGTTAAAGATAAGGGCCGAGCAGGGGCTCGTGCCGAACCAAGGTGGAGGGTTCCGGGCGACCCAGGAGGTTAGGCTGGTTCCCCCATTTGACGATACCGATGTGGATCGGTACTTTCTCCACTTCGAAAAAGTAGCTATAAGTCAGGACTGGCCGAGGGATAAGTGGGTTGTTTTACTTCAGAGTGTACTGAAAGGGAAAGCCCAACAAGCTTACTCCGCTTTATCCGCGGAAGATGCCCAGAAGTATGAGGTGGTGAAAGAGGCCATCCTCAGGATTTATGAGTTGGTCCCGGAGGCATACCGGCAGAGGTTCCGGAATGCGAGGAAGCAGTGGGACCGCACGTATTTGGAGTTTGCCCGTGAGATGCAAACATATTGTGAGCGTTGGTGCGCCTCGAAAGGGGTAGAGGGGGATTATGACAGACTGCTGCAGCTGATTCTGATTGAGCAGTTTAAAGGTTGTGTCCCTGAGGGTATGAGACCCTACCTCGATGAGAAAGAGGCAGCCACGTTAGCCGCAACTGCTAAGTTAGCGGATGAGTATGCGTTGACGCATAAAATGAAGTTTGCCCCGAGTAAAGGCTACCAGAAGGGTAGTCAGGACGGCGGGGAGAGTCCACCGGAAAAGTCAGAAAGTAAGCCGGGGACTAGTGAAAAAGATAAGGTAGACCGGGAGCAGTCTGGTCGGAAGTCTCCTGGGGTCGTCTGTTTTAATTGTGGGAAAGTCGGACACTTTGCGTCCAGGTGCTTTGCCCCAAGGAAGGAGACGGGGAAAGGAAAAGCGGAAATTTTGAATGGCTGTATTGAGCTGTTAAGCGAACCGCTAGGGAAGGACAGGTCTGAAAAAGTCCAGGAAGGGCGCGAGAGGTTTATCTCGGCCGGACTGGTGTCAGTGAAGGAGGGGTTAAAACCAGTTCCAGCGCGGATCTGGAGAGACACGGGAGCGTGTCAGTCACTAATACTGAAGAGTGTATTAGAGTTTAGCTCAGAGACCCAGACTGGGGAGGTAGAGGTCAAAGGTGTTGGGGAAGGGACAGAGTCAGTCCCTTTGCACCAGATACATTTACAGAGCAACCTGGTCTCTGGACTAGTCACGATCGGGGTGAGGTCCGAATTACCGATGAAAGACGTGGAAGTCTTGCTCGGTAATGACATCGCCGGAGGAATCGTGTTCCCAGTCGTGAGATTGACGGGTCAGCCTGCCAGCATGGAGGCCCCGCCCGCGATGGTGAATTTGGCTGAAACATTTCTGCCAACCTTGTATGAGACAGGGTGTAGTGAGATAAGAGGTAGTGAGGGAGCTGGGACGGACGTAGCAGTAGCCAGGAAAGAATTTGTGCAGACGCAGGAGCGAGACGAGGGGCTGATGGTTTTGGCAGAGACCGCTCTCTCTGACACAGCCTTGACAAGCTATTGTGCGGAGGAGGAAGTGCTAAGGAAGAAAGGGAAATCAAGTACAGTACCCGCAGATGAGGAATGGGGGGTGGTGCAAAAGAGTTATGGGGATGAGGTTTTTAACATGGCCCACGAGGTACCCCCCGGTGGACATCTTGCGGTGCTGGAGGAAACAGTTGGTGGAATCATGAAAGAGATTTACCGGCTGCCCAGGGGGAAAAATGTTATTGATCATGACCGACGCGAACTGAGACGGTCACCGGCTTTTGATATGCTAACAAACCTAGTCGGTGTTAGCGCGGAAATCAATGAAGCTAGGGGCCCCCTGATAAGAGAAAAGAACCATTTTGAAAAGATTAGGATGGGATCGGTCAGATGGGCGAAGGCTATTGTTTTGGCCAGGTCTACTGATAAGGTCTCTCCCTTAATCCCCGAAGGAGTAATTAAACGACTCGCACCCATGTGTTTGATTGTCCCGAGGAAATGCAAAGAACTGGGACGTTGGGTGATTGTGGTTACAATAGGGCAGCCAAGTAAACAACACCCATATTTTTTGAGTAATTCAGTGACTAAAGGGCTGATGAACACAGAGGTGTGTATTGGCAATTTAATACGGCTGTCTGAAGCCAGTTTGATAGTGAACCTTGAAAAAAATGAATTCGGCCACACGAGGGTCACTTACCTGGGAATTGTGGTGACACAGGGGCAGCTGGCAGCGATGCAAGCTACAGTGCAGGCTATCGCTGACCTCCCAACCCCGACAGACAAGAGGGCCCTCAGAAGGCTTTTGGAGATGGTGGGGTACTGCAGGAAGTTTTGCAATAACTCTGCGGTCAATACCCGTCCCCCTCCTACTAAGCCCTTGCGAGAGAAAACTGAGCCGGAATGGGACGACCCTTGTTGTGGTCCGGGACAAAACCAAATGAGAGGTTACATTGGTCGCAATTCATCAGTGTTTTTGGCCACTCTGAAGTTTGCTGAGTTGGAGCCTGGTCTAAGGGATTATTAATAACACGTGTAAAAGGAACAGAAAATGTGATGACTGTCTGTCAAGGTGTTGACAGCTTCAAATTCTCTGTATTAGCTAAATAACTGTTAAAGATGTATATTGTGTATGTATCAGATAATGTAGTCATGTTTGTAATTTTTACCTCCCGGTAAAAATCTTTAAAGGGGGGAAGTGTTACGAGAATACACATAAAATTAAGATGTTTGCTGGCCTGGGCTAGCATCAGTGGCATCAGCAGTTGGTCTGCCACCTGCCCTCAGGGGAAGGAGAGATAAGGAACAATGGAGCAGCGTCTGGAGATGTGTAATGAAGGGATGTGGGAGAGAGAGCTGTCTGGAGCGGCTCCCCCCTTTGAACCCTGAACTGTTTGAAGTGATGGACAGGCGATACCCCAGCAGGGGGATAAAAAAGGGACAGGTTCGCTAAGACAGGCACACACGCCACCCGAGGTAACGAGACCCTGGAAGCGGTGCGCCTCTCACGAGTGGATGAGAAGTACCAGACAACGACAAGGGTGGAAAGGTACGATCAGCGGGAACCCGGTGTGTGTCCGCCCTTGCCTGGGTGCCGGGTTCACTGCAGAGGATCGACCGCATCTGGAGGAGGGGTCACAGTCGGTGACCTCAGGTGACATCACCAAGGACCCGCCCAAATGCTGTTTGTGAGCCATCTCGCTGGTCTGTGAGTGAAGCCGTTCTGAATGATCAGTTGTTCCTATTCTATGTCTCTCTTCCCCCACCTTGTCCATCGCCATGGCAACGATTACTGCGAACTGAACTACTAACTGGACTGAACCTTGAGTCATTTTGAAATTGGTCATTTACCCCTAGACAACGATAGAGCTTGATTGATGCTGTTATCTTAATTCTGTGCACATGTGTGGTTATCATTGTTGAATTGTTGCATTTATTATCCTTTCGATTACTGTGTTGCTTGTTTCTTTAATAAAACTTTCTTAGTTCTAGTACTCCAGACTCCAACTGAGTGATCCATTTCTGCTGGTTTGGCAACCCAGTTACGGGGTACGTAACAGCGACAATGAAGTATAAAGTATAAGTATATCTTGTATACCTCTGTCATGTCTCCTCTCATCTTCCTTCTCCCCAAAGAGTAAAGCCCAAGCTCCCTTAATCTCTGATCATAATGCATACTCTCTAAACCAGGCAGCATCTTGGTAGATCTCCTCTGTACCCTTTCCAATGCTTCCACATTCTTCCTATAGTGAGGCAACCAGAACTGGACACAGTACTCCAAGTGTGGCCTAACCAGAGTTTTATAGAGCTGCATCATTACCTCGCAACTCTTAAACTCTATCCCTCGACTGATGAAAGCTAACACCCCATAAGCTTTCTTAACTACCCTATCTACCTGTGAGGCAACTTTCAGGGATATGTCGACATGTACCTCCATATCCCTTTGCTCCTCCACACTACCAAGTATCCTACCGTTTACTTTGTACTCTGCCTTGGAGTTTGTCCTTCCAAAGTGTGCCACCTCACACTTCTCCGGGTTGAACTCCATCCGTCACTTCTCAGCCCACTTCTGCATCCTATCAATGTCTCTCTGCAATCTTCGACAATCCTCTACACTATCGACTTTGCTTCTAACTTCCACCCAGCCCTTAAATTCACTTGGTCCATCTCGGACACTTTTCTCCCCTTTCTCGATCTCTTGGTCTCTATCTCAGGATTCAGACTGTCCACTGACACCTTCTATAAGCCCACTGACTCTCATAACAACCTCGACTACACCTCTTCCCACCCTGCCACATGAAAGAATGCTATTCCCTATTCCCAGTTCCTCCGTCTCCGCTGCATCTGCTTCCAGGATGAGGCTTTCCGTTTCAGGACATCTCAAATGTCCTCTTTCTTTAAGGATAGTGATTTCCCTTCTGCCGTCATCAATGATGACCTTACCCACATCTCCTCCATTTTCCACACTTCGGCCCTTACCCCATCCTCCTGTCACCACAACAGGCTCAGAGTTCCCCTTGTCCTCACCTACCACCCCACCAGCCTCCGGATCCAGCACATTATCCTCCGCAAATTCCGCCACCTTCAACAGGACCCAACCACTAAGCACATCTTCCTCTCTCTACCGCTCTCCACTCTCCACTTTCCGCAGGGATCGGTCCCTCCGCGACTCACTGGTCCACACGTCCCTCCCCACAGATCTCCCACCCAGCACTTATCCCTGCAAGCGTAAGTGCTACACCTGTCCCTACACCTCCTCTCTTGCCACTATTCAGGGCCCCAAACATTCCTTACAGGTGAGACAACACTCCACTTGTGAGTCTGTTGGGGTCATCTATTGCTTCCAGTGCTCCCAGTGCGGCCTCCTCTACATTGGTGAAACCCGATGCAGATTGGGGGACCACACCTCCGCTCCGTCCGCCACAACAGACAGGATCTCCCGGTTGCCACCCACTTCAACTCTGTTTCACATTCCCATTCAGATATGTCCATACATGGCCTCCTCTACTGCCATGATGAGGCTAAACTCAGGTTGGAGGAGCAACACCTCATATACCGTCTGGGTAGTCTCCAGCCCCTGAGCATGAACATTGAATTCTCCAACTTCTGGTAATTCCCTCCCCCTCCTTTCGCCCATCCCAGTTTCACTCTGCCCACTCTTCCAGCTGCCTATCACCTCCCTCATGGTTCCAGCTCCTTCTACTCCCCATTCTGTTTTCCCCTACGCCTTTCCTGCCTATCCCCTCCCCTACCCCTTTATCTTTCCCCTTACTGGTTTTTCACCTGGCACCTAACTGCTTTCTTCCCACCTTCCCCCCCCACCTTCTTTATAGGGCCCCTGCCCTCTCCGAAGGGTTTCGGCCTGAAACGTTGACTGTTCATTTCCATGGATGCTGCCCGACCTGCTGAGTTCCTCCAGCGTGTTGTGTGTGTTACACCACCAACCTTTGTGTCATCTGCAAACTTGCCAACCCACACTTCTACCCCCAACTCCAGGTCATTAATAAAAATCACGAAAAATAGAGGTCCCAGAACCGATCCTTGTGGGACAACACTCGTCACAACCCTCCAATCTGAATGTACTCCCTCCACCACAACCCTCTGCTTTCTGCAGGCAAGCCAATTCTGAATCCACTTAGCCAAACTTCCCTGGATCCCATGCCTTCTGACTTTCTGAATAAGCCTACCATGTAGAACTTTGTCAAATGCCTTACTAAAATCAATATAGATCACATCCACTGCACTACCCTCATCTATTTGCCTGGTCACCTCCTGAAAGAACTCTATCAGGCTTATTAGACACGATCTGCCCTTCACAAAGCCATGTTGACTGTCCCTGATCAGACCATGATTCTCTAAATGCCCATAGATCCTACCTCTAAGAATCTTTTCCAACAGCTTTCCCACACAGGCGTAAGGCTCACTGGTCCATAATCAACCGGACAATCCCTACTACCTTGTCTGAACAAGGAGAAAAACTTCAACTCCCTCCAATCCTCCGGTACCATTTCCATGGACAACAAGAACATAAAGAACCTAGCCAGAGGCTCAGCAATCTCTAGCCTCGCCTCGTAGAGCAGCCTGAGGAATATGCCATCAGACCCTGGGGACTTATCTGTCCTAATGTATTTTAACAACTCCAACACCTCCTCTCCCTTAATATTAACATGCTCCAGAACATCAACCTCACTCATATTGTCCTCACCATCAGCAAGTTCCCTCTCATTGGTGAACATCGAAGAGAAGTATTCATTGAGGACCTCGCTCACTTCCACAGCCTCCAGGCACATCTTCCCACCTTTATCTCTAATTGGTCCTATCTTCACTCCTGGCATCCTTTTGTTCTTCACATAACTGAAGAATGCCCTGGTGTTTTCCTTTACCCTACTCGCCAGGCCCCCTTCTTGCTCTCCTCAGCCCCTTCTTAAGCTCCTTTCTTGCTGCCCTATATTCCTCAATAGACCCATCTGATCCTTGCTTCCTAAACCTCATGCATGCTGCCTTCTTCCACCTGACTAGATTTTCCACCTCACTTGTCACCAATGGTTCCTTCACCCTACCATTCATAATCTTCCTCACCGGGACAAATTTATCCCTAACATCCTGCAAGAGATCCCTAAACATCAACCACATGTCCATAGTACTTTTCCCCGCAAAAGCATCATCCCAATTCACGCCCACAAGTTCTAGCCTTATTGCCTCATAATTTGCCCTTCCCCAACTAAAAATTTTCCTGTCCTCTCTGATTCTATCCTTTTCCATGATAACGCTAAAGGCCAGGGAGCAGTGGTCACTGTCCCCCAGATGCTCACCCATTGAGAGATCTATGACCTGACCCGGTTCGTTACCTAATACTAGATCTAGTATGGCATTCCCCCTAGTTGGCATGTCAACATACTGTGACAGGAATCTGTCCTGGACACACTTAACAAACTCTGCCCCATCAAAACCATTGGAACTAATCAGATGCCAATGAATATTAGGGAAGTTAAAGTCACCCATGATAACAACCCTGTTATTTTTGCACCTTTCCAAAATCTGCCTCTCAATCTGCTCCTCTGTATCTCTGCTACTACCACGAGGCCTATAGAAGACCCCCAGTAGAGTAACTGCTCTCTTCCTGTTCCTGACTTCCACCCACACTGACTCAAAAGAGGATCCTGCTACATCACCCACCCTTCTGTAGCTGTAATAGTATCCCTGACCAGTAATGCCACCCCTCCTCCTCCTTCCCCACCTCTCTATCCCTTTTAAAGCACTGAAATCCAGGAATATTGAGAATCCATTCTTGCCCTGGTGCCAGCCAAGTCTCTGTAATGGCCACTACATCATAACTCCATGTATGTATCCAAGCTCTCAGTTCATCACCTTTGTTCCTGATGTTTCTTGCATTGAAGTACACGCACTTTAGCTCTTCTATCTTACTGCCTTTACACCCTTTATTCTGCTTCTCTTTCCTCAAAGCCTCTTTATATGTTAGATCTGGCTTTAATCCATGCGCTGTACTTGCAGTTCTCGCATGACCTTTATCCTCCTCCACCTTACTAGCTCTAACACTCTGGTTCCCCTCCCCCTGCAAATCTAGTTTAAACCCCCCCACAGCAGCACTAGCAAACCTTCCCACAAGAATGTTAGTCCCCCTCCAGTTCGGGTGCAACTTGTCCCGTCGGAACAGGTCCCATCTTCCCTGGAACAAGGCCCAATTGTCTAGAAACATGAAGCCTTCTCTCCTGCACCAACCCCTTAGCCACATATTTAGCTGCATTATCTTCCTATTTCTAGCCTTACTAGCACGTGGCACGGGTAGCAATCCTGAGATTGCAACCCTGGAAGTCCTGTCCTTCATCTTTGCGCCTAACTCCCTAAGCTCTCTTTGCAGGACTGCCTCCTCCTTCCTATCCACATCATTGGTCCCTACATGGACCACGACATCTGGCTGCTCACCCTCCCTCTTGAGAATACTGAGAACTCGATCTGAGATATCGTGGACCCTGGCACTAGGGAGGCAACAGACCATCCGGGATTCTCGATCTCTCCCACAGAATCTCTTATCTGTCCCGCTAACTATTGAATCCCCTATCAGTACTGTTCTCCTCTTTTCCCTCCTTCCCTTCTGAGCTGAGGGTCCAGTCTCGGTACCAGAGATGCGGCCACTGCAACTTGTCCCTGGTAGATTGTCCCCACTAACAGTATCTAAAACGGTATACTTATTATTGATGGGAACGGCCACAGGGATGCTCTGCTCATTCTGTCTATTCCTCTTCCCTCTCCTGACAGTCACCCACCTACCTGTCTCCTGACTTTTAGGGGTGACTATCTCCCTATAACTCCTGTCTATTTCTGCCTCTGCCTCACGAATGATCCAAAGTTCATCCAGCTCCAGCTCCAGTTCCCTAACTCAGTTTGTCAGGAGCTGCAGCTGGATGCACCTTTTACAGGTGTAGTCATCAGGGACAATTGTGCTCGCCCTGACTTCTCACATACTTCAAATGGAGCACTCGACTGCCCCAACTGCTGCCTCCATTCCCTACTTCTAAGTTAATTAGATTAATTAAAGGAGCTTACCCGGCCTTACCTCACTGGGAGCAAGCTCGTCCGCAGCCTCTCAAGCCAAAGTCTTCCTACTCTGTCTCCCACTACTCCGTTGCCCGCTCCTACGACGCCCACTCCTTTAATCTGCTTGCTTTTTAAATGCTCCCACTGTTCTCACAGGCCGACCTTCACGCGTTTGTGCAGTCGCGTCCCGTTCAAACTGCCGAAGAAATGACCTTCCCCTTCTCAATCTGCTTGTTTTTTAAACTCTCCCACTGTTCTCTCAGGCCAACCTTCACAGGCTTACACAGTCATGCCCTGTTCAAACTGCTGAAGAAAAACTGTACCTCCCTTAGTCGCAGGACTCTGCAGAGAGTGGTACGGACAGCCCAGTGCATCTGTAGATGTGAACTTCCCACTATACGAGACATTAACAAAGACAGGTGTGTAAAAAGGGCCTGAAGGATCACTGGGGACCCGAGTCACCCCAACCACAAACTGCTTCAGCTGCTACCATCCGGGAAATGGTACCACAGCATAAAAGCCAGGACCAACAGGCTCTCGGACAGCTTCTTCCACCAGGTCATCAGACTGATTAACTTATGCTGATACAATTGCACTTCTATGCTATATTGACTGTCCTGTTGTACATACAATTTATTACAAATTACTATAAATTGCATATTGCACATTTAGATAGAGATGTAACGTAAAGACTTTTACTCTTCATGTATGTGAAGGATGTAAGAAATAAAGGCAATTTGATTCTGTAGCTCAATGATTGGGAAGTGGTCATTCTAGTCACAGTACTGGAAATTAAGTGGCTACTGTAGCACTCCAGCCCAAGGGAGTTCTCTATTCAAGATTCACTCATATTATAAGACCATTATACAAAAGAGCAAAATTAGGCCATTTGGCTCATCAAGTTTGCTCCACATTCCATCATGGCTGATTTATTATTTCTCTGAACCCTAGTCAACTGCCTTCACTTCGTAACCTTTGATGCCCGGACTAATCAGGAATGTATCAAACTCCACTTTAAAGATACCCATGGCTTGGCCTCCACAGTTGTCTGTGACAATGAATTCCACAGATTAACCATCCTTCAGGCTAAAGAAATTCCTCTTCATCCCTGTTCTGAAGGTACTTTGTTTATTCTGAGGCTAACTCTCCATTCCTGGACTCCCCCTTCCCCCCCACCACTATAGGAAACATCCTTTCCATGTCCACTCTATCTAGGCCTATCAATATTCAATAGTTTTTAATGAGCTACCCCTTCATTATTCTAAACTCCAGCAAGTACAGGCCCAGAGCCATCAAATGCTCCTCCTACATTAGCCCTTTTTTTCCTGGGATCATTCCTGTGAATGCACTTACGCTGTTTGCAAAGCTTTAAGTTTAACTTCACTAGTTGACACACTCGTTTTATTCAAGACAATGAAATCCTACCACACAGTTGCATAAAATATGATTAGGCCTTATTTCAATTGGATGGATCATGCTAGACCCAGCTGGCTGTTTGGCTTCGTCTCTCATTGTCATTATCAGAATAGAAAGATATATGTTTATAACAGGGACGGGAAGGAATTTCTTTAGCCAGAGGGTGATGAATCCATGGAATTTATTGCCACTGATAGCTGTGAAGGCCATTGGAGTGTATTTTTTAAAAAGCTGATATATGTTCTTGAATGGTTATGGGGAGAAGGCAGGAGAATGGTGTTGAGAAGAAAAATAAATCAGCCAAGGTCAAATCGTGGAGCAGACTTGATGGGCTAAATGGCATAATACTATGTCTTATGGTCTTACCTCATCCAGGACCACATTCAACTGGTCTGAATGCAGTGTACAGATCTTGCTGACTCTCTGCATGCTCAAAATGGACATTGACATCAGTCACAGAGGTGAGTAGGTGTCAGGAGGTTATGCTCCCACCATGCCCTCGATAGTAAACAAAGCTCGGGGTTGGGCCTTTCTCTTATGGCATTGTTTTACATCCTGTGTCTTTGGAACAATATCTGTGTTTCCTGTTAATGTCTCTGTTCTGCCCAATTTAATGGAGTATTCTCTGTTGTTTCCCTCTGTCAGAAGGACCATGTGTAAGTTCCTGAACTATCACTCGGTCTCTGTCTGTTGTTTGCGATCAGTGAAAATACCCCAGGTTTGTAGGTTCAACTCAAGCACATGAAGAGATAGTCAAAACAAAATAAAAGTCAATAAAATTAATAAAACTATAAGATTAATTAAAACACATGAAACAAAGACAATAAAGTAAATTCTGAAATTTTATATAAAATCTTGTGAAGACATAATGCAATAATGATAAGTAGTACAGGTTAGTTCATAAAGATTAATTTATCAATACACAAACTAATATAGATAATTTGTCAATAGGTAGGACTCTGACAAATAGAGAATATAGTGGGAAAAAGTAAAATTGTCCATTTTAGCAGGGAAGTTATGAAGGAGCCTTTTATCAAAATGGCAGGAGATTGTAGGGCTCTAAGATGTCCTACAATCTTAGGGCTATGGGTGTCCTAATGCATGATTTGCAAAAGGCTAAACAGTGGTATATTGAGTAATAAGCAAAACTACAAGAATGTTGTACTTCAGCTGAGGAATTTTAAGCATAAAGGACACACAAAAGAATGCATGGATCTGGGATAACACACAAAGACTTCAACTGTCGATTTCTCTTCATAGATGCTGCCTGGTCTGCTGAAGGAACTTAGTAGTTAGGGAACATCTATGGAGGGAAATAGATAGTGGATGCTCCAGGTCAAGACCCGTCATTGGGCCAGTCCAGAAATATTTTCTATTTCCCACCACAGATGCTGCCTGATATACTGAGTTCTTCCAGCACTTTGAAGTAATGTTTCATTTAATTAAAGTCTTGCAAGATATGTTAGATCATAAGACAGAGGAGCAGAGATATGCCATTTGGTGCATCGAGTCTGCTCCACCATTCTATAATGGCTGTATTATTAACCCTCTTAACCCCATTTCCCCTGCCTTCTCCCTGTAACCCTTGATGCCCTGACTAACCAAGAACCTATCAATTGGAATATTACATCCTCCCTCTTTAAGGATTCATGTTATTACATTGGAAGCAGTTCAGAGATTTACTGGACTAATACCTAGGAAATGACACTGAAGTATTGAATGCAGTTCTGTTTGCCCAACTATAGAAGGAATGTTATTAAGCTGGAAAGGGTGCAGAGAAGATTAGTATAAAGATATTACTAGTACTGGAAGGCATGCTTTAGAAGGAAATGTTGGATAGACTGAGATTTTTTTTTTCCCTTTGAGCAGAGGAGACTCAGGGGTGACCTCACAGAGAGGTGCATAAAATAATGAGGGCATCGATAAGTTCACAGTGTTTTTCCCAGGGCAGGAATGTCTGAAACTAGAGGGCATAAAGTGGGTAAAGATTTTGAGAAGAACCGAAGGGGCAACATTTTCACATAGACGGCTGTATGTATATTAAATAAGCCACCAGAGGAAGCTATATGGGTAGTACAATTACAATATTTAAAAGACCATTGGACAGATTTCTGGATATATTTCAGAGGGTTATGGGCCAAATACATGCAAATGACACTAGGACCGATAGACATCTGGGTTCGCATGGGTAAGTTGCCTATGGCCTATTTGTATGCTGTATGACTCTATGAATGGTTGAACTGTCTTATAAGGAATGGTTAGACAGTGTTGCTTATGTTGTAGACTTTAGAAAGGAGGAAAGTATCTACATTGTAACAGTGAAGATCCTGAGGTACCTCATTAGGGTAGGTGCAGATAGATTTTTTTTTAATTGTTTGTACAATTTGTTCTTTCTTTTTTGCACTGTGGAGGTATGATTGTCTTAGTGGTGTGGGTTGTTTTTTCATGAATTCTATTGTTTCTTTGTTTTGAAGCTGCCTGCAAAGAGCCAAATCTCAAGGATGTATATGGTATACATACTTCAATAATAAATACACTTTGAACTTTGAAGTTTTGTTGGAGAAACCAGAACCATGGACACTGTTCCAAATTATGCAGTTGCCCACTCGATAAAGAAGCATGAAATAAAAACACACACTCTTCCAAGGAGCACCTCAGTTTCCACTGGGGATTCTGGTTTCTCCCCAAAAGTGAGAGAGGCTTTTGAAAACTTCTCCAGCAAAACCCAATGGAAGTATGGTCTCATAACATTTCTCAAGCAGATGTAACTAAATAGAACATTACAGCACAGTATAGGCCCATTACACACTTGAAAGAAAGGGAACAAATGATTTTTGCAAATAGGTTGGAATGTGGATCTTCTATTCTTGCTCCTGTTGCATACTGCCCTGACAGGTTAGAAGAATGAGGGTGGATCTTATTGAAACCTATCGAACATTGAAATGTCCAGGAAGAGTGGATGTGGAGAAGATGTTTCCTATAGTCAGTGAGACTAGAACAAGAGGGCACAGCCTTGCAATAGAGGGCTGTTCATTTAAATCAGAGATAAGAAGAAATTTCTTTAGGCAGAGCTGTGGAATTCATTGCTATAGATTGCCAAGGAGACCAAATTATTAAGTATTTTTAAAGTGGAGGTTGATAGGTTCTTGGCTTGTCTGGGCACCAAAGGTTACGGGGAGAAGCCAATAAATTGGGGTTGGGAAAAATAATAAATCAGCCAATATGGAATGGTGGAACAAACTTGATGGGATGAGTGGCCTAATGCTGCTCCTATGTGTTAAACATTTTAGTTATTTGATAAGTAAATAAATAGGCAGTTAGATAAATAAATAAGCAAGCAAGTAAACAGAGATAAATAAAGTGATTAATAAGGTGATAAATAAACCAATAAATTAAGCATATGATCACTCAAATGACTCCTTAAGAACTATTTGAAACCAAATAACTCCAATCACACTGAAATGCAAGACATTTCAAGTAAAAAGTAACCAAAATCTTTAAGTAATATCCTTTTGTCTGTAGACATGCATACACATAGCAGGAGATAACCATCTGTGAACTTTTAAATGGTATAAAGAGGGCTATACAATTACCTGTCCTGGATGCCACAAAGATCTATATGTAGGTCAGTGAAGTTTCCCTGTAGACCTTGTTGCACTGAAATGAGATCCACTGCTTGGTTGTCAATCAGAATGAGCCGCATACAGCCTTCAAATGCACCGAAGGGATTTGAACAATCAGTGGCAGCAGCTTGTTCAGGGCAACCTTTGGAGTAGAAACATATCAGATGATAAGAAGCTGCTTGCAAACCACATAAGTAATTATGTTCTGTGCTTCTGTCCATCTTAAACAAATGATCATTGATCATCAAAACCAGTTCCAGTGCAAAAGATACAGCTAATCATTTTTTGTTAGCATTTAGATTTATTAAAGATAAGGGGTACCTTTTCACATGCCTTAATACAGTGGATTCTGGTTCATTGGGACACAATAGGAACAGTACATTTTGGCCCATTTAAACCATTGCCGAAGTTTCATGGAGATAGTTAAAAAGGTATAAAAAAGGCAAATTACTGCTTAACTGAGTAACAAGTTACATAGTTAAAAGAAATACAGAACGTATTAGAACACTACCAAAATCACTACACTACTATAAATAGTTGCTAATAGTGATTGATGGAGGAATTAAGCTAGTGTTCATTGCTGTGTTCTTTTGATTGACTAAATGAACAAAAACAGTGCAGGCACCTAGTGTAGATAATAAACTGCCTTCATACAATGCTTTTGACAATTGCATTCTCCAAATCTTAATTTTTGTTGTAACATTCAGGATGATTGGCGATACCTTCAAATTTTTCATTGTTCCTAACTTGTTGAAGTAGTGAATTGTTTCATTTTCACTCCCAGCCATTTTTGGCATCTCCAAACCTGAATGCATGTTATCACATTAAGCAAAAGAGTTCTGAATTGTCTTACTGCTTATTACTCACCAACTATCAGCCTTGATAATCACTGCCCTTTGACAACAACACAGACACAATTGATGCCATTTAAAAACTGTTTACCCTAGGCAGAGTGCAGTTGATTTAGAATGTATGTCTAGTGCACATTCTGGAGCAGAGGGAGGCAGTAATGCACCATTAAGCTGGATGCCAACCGCCGTAAAACAAGATACAGACAGACAGAGTGCCATATCTAATGGCCACTAAACGTGCACATGACAGACTACTTAGAAACTGTTCAGCAACAGTCCAGTCCCCTGTCTCAATTAGGCAGCATGGTGTCCCAAATAAATGAAGGGAATCCCGACTATTTTCTTGATTTTTATTTGTTCTTTAAGAGTTGTTCCAATAAGCGACTGCACTGATAAACTAACAGCCCAATTCATAGGAATCCACTATATTAACTTGGTTAGAGTACTTTTTTAATGTTCATTTTTTTAAAAACACAAAGCCTTAGGTCTTGTATACATAGATCCAAAAATATTAAAGAGAATACCAAAAGTTTCCTCACATACATAAAGTGTAAAAGAGAGGCAACAGCAGATATTGGACTGCTTGAAAGTAATGCTGGAGAGGTAATAATCAGGAACAACGAAAGGACAGACGAACTGAATAAATATTTTGTATTGGTCTTTACTAACACTATGATGGAAGTTCCAGGTGTCAGAGGTCATGAAGTATGAATTTACCATAACTAGAGAGAAGGCTCTTGGGAAACTGAAAGGATTGAAGGTGGATAAGTTACCTGGACCAGATGGTCTACATCCTAGGGTTCTGAAAGAGGTAGCTGAAAACATTGTGGAGGCATTAGTACTGTAATGATCTTTCAAGAATCATCAGATTCTTGAATAGTTCCAGAAGAGTGGATGACTGCAACTCTCAGTCCACTCTTCAAGAAGGGAGAGAGACAGAAGAAAGGAAACTATAGGCCAGTTAATCTGACCTCAGTGGTTGGGATGACATTGGAGTCGATCATCATGGATGAGGTCTCAGGGTACCTGGAGGCATATGATAAAATAGGCTGTAGTAAACATGGTTTCCTCAAGAGAAAATCTTGCCTGACAAATCTGTTGGAATTCTTTGAAGAAACAACAAGCAGGATAGACAAAGGAGAATTGGTTGATGTTGTGTAGCTGGACTTTCAGAAGGCCTTTGACAAACTACCACACATGAGTCTACTTATCAGTCTACGAGCCCATGGTACTACATGATATATTCTAACATGGGTAAAGCAGTGGTTGATTGGCAGGATGCAAAGAATGGGAATAAAGAGAACCTTTTCTCGTTGAGGGCCAGTAACTAGTGCCACTACACAGGGGTCTGTGTTGGGACAGATTCTTTTTACGTTATATGTCAATGATTTGGATGATGAAATTGATGGCTTTGTTGCAAAGTTTGTAGATGATATGAAGATACATGAAGGGCCAGGTAGATTTGAGGAAATAAAGAGGCTACAGAAGGGTTAGACAGATTCAGAGAATAGGCAAAGAAATGGCAGATGGAATACAGGGTCAGGAAGTTTATGGTCATACACTCTGGTAGAAGAAATGTAAGGGTTGATTGTTTTCTAAATTGAGAGAAAATACAAAAAAACTGAGGCACAAAGGAACTAAAGAGTCCTTGTGCAGTTTGAGTTTGTGTTGAGGAATGCAATCTTCTACTAAATACTACTAAATATATTGACCAAATGACACTAAGAATATAAACAAAAAGCATTGTTTGTCCATTGTTACCCCCAGCCTCCCCCCTCCCCCCTCCCCCCTCTGATCCCAGCTCTCATCCGTGCCGGGTCTTTACCATCCCCTCCGACCTTCAACTGTCAGAGGCAGAACGCTCTGTCCTCAGTAAGGGCCTCACCTTTGTCCCCCTTCGCCCACACCTCAGCGAGTTCCGTGTTCGCCATGATGCCGAACTCTTCTTCCGCCGTCTCCGTCTCCGAGCCTACTTCTTCGGCAAGGACTCTTCCACCCCCACCGATGACCCCTTCTCCCGTCTTCAACCCTTCTCTTCTTCATGGACACCCCGCTCTGGTCTTCTGCCTGCTCTGGATCTCTTTATCGCTAACTGCCGACGGGACATCAACTGTCTCGACTTCACCGCATCTTGTCCCCATTCCAACCTCACTCCTTCGGAACGCTCTGCTCTCCACTCCCTCCGCACTAATCCTAACCTTATTATTAAACCCGCTGATAAGGGGGGTGCTGTTGTAGTCTGGCGTACTGACCTCTACCTTGCCGAGGCACAGCGACAACTCGCAGATACCTCCTCTTATTTACCCCTCAATCGTGACCCCACTAAGGAGCACCAGGCCATTGTCTCCCACACCATCACCGACTTTATCCGCTCAGGGGATCTCCCATCCACTGCTACCAACCTTATAGTTCCCACACCCCGCACTTTCCGTTTCTACCTCCTACCCAAGATCCACAAACCTGCCTGTCCTGGCCGACCTATTGTCTCAGCTTGCTCCTGCCCCACCGAACTTAAACTTTTCTGCATACCTCGACACTGTTTTATCACCCCTTGTTCAATCCCTTCCGACCTATGTTCGTGACACTTCTCACGCTCTTAAACTTTTCGATGATTTTAAGTTCCCTGGCCCCCACCGCTTTATTTTCACCATGGATGTCCAGTCCTTATATACTTCATTCCCCATCAGGAAGGTCTCAAAGCTCTCCACTTCTTTTTGGATTCCAGACCTAATCAGTTCCCCTCTACCACCACTCTGCTCCGTCTAGCGGACTTAGTCCTTACTCTTAATAGTTTCTCCTTTGGCTCCTCCCACTTCGTCCAAACTAAAGGTGTAGCTATGGGCACCCGTATGGGCCCTAGCTATGCCTGCCTTTTTGTTGGGTTTGTGGAACAATCTATGTTCCGTGCCTATTCTGGTATCTGTCCCCCACTTTTCCTTCGCTACATTGACGACTGCATTGGCGCTGCTTCCTGCACGCATGCAGAACTCGTTGACTTTATTAACTTTGCCTCCAACTTTCACCCTGCCCTCAAGTTTACCTGGTCCATTTCCGACACCTCCCTCCCCTTTCTAGATCTTTCTGTCTCTGTCTCTGGAGACAGCTTATCCACTGATGTCTACTATAAGCCTACTGACTCTCACAGCTATCTGGACTATTCCTCTTCTCACCCTGTCTCCTGCAAAAACGCCATCCCCTTCTCGCAATTCCTCCGTCTCCGCCGCATCTGCTCTCAGGATGAGGCTTTTCATTCTAGGACGAGGGAGATGTCTTCCTTTTTTAAAGAAAGGGGCTTCCCTTCCTCCACTATCAACTCTGCTCTTAAACGCATCTCCCCCATTTCACGTACATCTGCTCTCACTCCATCCTCCCACCACCCCACTAGGAATAGGGTTCTCCTGGTCCTCACCTACCACCCCACCAGCCTCCGGGTCCAACATATTATTCTCCGTAACTTCCGCCACCTCCAACGGGATCCCACCACTAAGCACATCTTTCCCTCCCCGCCTCTCTCTGTATTCCGCAGGGATCTCTCCCTACACAACTCCCTTGTCCATTCGTCCCCCCCATCCCTCCCCACTGATCTCTCTCCTGGCACTTATCCGTGTAAGCAGAACAAGTACTACACATGCCCTTACACTTCCTCCCTTACCACCATTCAGGGCCCCAAACAGTCCTTCCAGGTGAGGCAACACTTCACCTGTGAGTCGACTGGGGTGATATACTGCGTCCGGTGCTCCCGATGTGGCCTTTTATATATTGGCGAGACCCGACGCAGACTGGGAGACCGCTTTACTGAACATCTACGCTCTGTCTGCCAGAGAAAGCAGGATCTCCCAGTGGCCACACATTTTAATTCCACATCCCATTCCCATTCTGACATGTCTATCCACGGCCTCCTCTACCGTAAAGATGAAGCCACACTCAGGTTGGAGGAACAACACCTTATATTCCGTCTGGGTAGCCTCCAACCTGATGGCATGAACATCAACTTCTCTAACTTCCGCTAGGCCCCACCTCCCCCTCGTACCCCATCTGTTACTTATTTTTATGCACACATTCTTTCTCTCACTCTCCTTTTTCACCCTCTGTCCCTCTGAATATACCTCTTGCCCATCCTCTGGGTCACCCCCCCCTTGTCTTTCTTCCCGGACCTCCTGTCCCATGATCCTCTCGTATCCCCTTTTGCCTATCACCTGTCCAGCTCTTGGCTCTATCCCTCCCCCTCCTGTCTTCTCCTATCATTTTGGATCTCCCCCTCCCCCTCCAACTTTCAAATCCCTTACTCACTCTTCCTTCAGTTAGTCCTGACGAAGGGTCTCGGCCTGAAACGTCGACTGTACCTCTTCCTACAGATGCTGCTTGGCCTGCTGCGTTCACCAGCAACTTTGATGTGTGTTGTTTGTCCATACTTGTATTATGGATAATGTTTACTTTTGAAATTAAAATTAAAAGTTCTTCAAATTCCAGGTTAATTAATTAACACATAAGTTCTTCTTTTGTTATAGTCGGCTTGAATTCTGGATCGGTAGATTCAATTAGAATCAACTTTATTGTCATTGTGCCGAGTACAGATACAAAGCCAATGAAATGCATTTAGCATCTGACCAGAAATGCAAGGAATAGTGTTATTTTCAAAATAACTGCAAATAAAAAAAGTGCTACAGCACACAAATATAAAAGTACTGAGACAGTACAATACGGATGCAATACTGCTTAGCGCTGTGATGAGAAGTTCAGCATTGTCTCAGCCTCAGGGAAGAAGCTCTTCCTGTGCCTGCTGGTGTGGGAGCAGAGGTTCCTGTAGCACCTACTAGATGGGAGGAGAGTAAAAAGTCCATGGTTAGGGTGAGATGCATCCCTGATAATGCTTTTCGCCCTGCCCAGGCAGCGTTTATGATAGATGTTCTCAATGGTGGGCAATTGGGTGCTGATAATCCACTGGGCAGTTTTCACCATACGCTGGAGTGCTTTGCGGTTCGATACGGGACAATTGCCATACCACACTGAGATGCAGTTGGTGAGAATGTTCTCAATTGTACAGTGGTAAAAGTCCGTCAGTATCCTGGGACAGAGGTGAGCTTTCTTCATGCTCCACAGGAAATAAAGGCGCTATTGTGCCTTTTTGATCAGGATGGAGGAGTTCAGGGACCAGGTGAGATCCTCGGAAATGTGGACACCAAGGAATTTGAAGCTTCATACACACTTCACTACAGTTCCGTTGATGTAGATAGGAACGTGAGTGTGACTCCTGGCATGCCTGAAGTCCACAATGATCTCCTTGGTCTTCTGGGTGTTAAGGGCCAGATTTCTGTCGGCACACCACGCAGCTAGGTGCTGAACCTTGTCCCTGTAGGCCATCTCGTCATCCCCTCTGATCAGGCCAACCACCGTGGTGTCGTCTGCAAACTTGATTATGGAGCTAGAACCATGTACAGGAACGCAGTCATTGGTGGAAAGGGAGTACAGAAGAGGGCTCAGCACACAGCCTTGAGGCACGCCGGTGTTCAGGGTGAGAGTGGAGGAAGAGAGGTTGATTATGTGTGCTCTATACATTGCACTCTGCCTACCTGGTTAAGAGAAAGCTGATGTAGATTTGACAAGTGAGTACAGTGACCAATGTGCATGCATTTTGTCCCAAACACCAATCTGTCAACAATAATCAATGTCAGGATAACAATATTGCCTTTGAAACACTACTTGTAGAGAAAACTCATCCTGTGGCAGTGGTGAGGTACCAAAAGAGATATCTGAAGTCATCAATGAGAAGCCCTTTGAAGGAGGACAGCGATGTATGAAAATCTGAATAAGCCCCAGCAATGATGTACAGATTGAAAGGCACTCGCATTCAGAGTTATCCAGGTGTCCTTGTACTGTATATAAGTTACCAAAAGTGGCATTGAGGTAAAATCAGGCCATGATTTTCAATGTTAGACCCAGCATAAGGAGTTGACTTCATTACTCCTGCTTCTTCCTCTGTTCTTTTGATATTCTCTGTATTGTCACCATTTTATTGAAGGATAATGGTCTATAATCAAGAAAGTCAGAACTGAAAGTTTTTCCAAAGATGGATACAAGCATCATGGCCAAATATGAACTGTTAGGTCATATAGATTGACTGTCAGTTTGGAAAGGATTGTAAACATATGGCATGCTAGTGTCATAGTTAAAGGATACAAATGATAGAGTAACCATTATAATACCAATTATCAACATGTACAAGCCTTTTGTAGAAGAGTATATCAGATAAAACAAGATAAAAACATGCATAATCTTTATCAGGAATGGCAATGAACAGAACTTGAATTATGTACTTATATTTATTGTGTGTTATTTTGAGATTATTATTGTGTTTTTTATCTTTTATGTTTTTATTGTTCTCCATCAGATCCAGAGTAATAATTAATTTGTTCTCCTTACACTTGTGTACAGGAAATGACATTAAACATTCTTAAATCTCTTGCTGCCCAAATATTTCTTCCTGAGTGATCCATGTTATTTAAAACTTTGGCAAACTTCTACAGATGTGCAGTGGAGAGGTCACTGACAGGTTGAATTACAACTTTAGGTAAGGAACAGAAAAGCCTATACAAAGTAGTGGATTACAGGTCTGTACATTAAGGGTATGAATTCCATAGATTCACCACCTCCAAGGAATTTTTTCCTCATCTCTTTTCTAAATGGATGCCCCTCAATTCTGTAACTGTGCCCTCTAGCACTAGCCTCTCCCACTATAAGAAACATTCTCTCCACAACCACTTTATCTGGGCTTTTAAATATTTGATCAGTTTCAATGTGATCACCCATCCTTGTTTTAGCCCACAAGTAAGATCAAACTCATTGTAGTTGAGCCCGCTAGGGGAATGGAAATTCTGGATTGGATGTTATGTAATTCCCTAGATTTGATTTGGGAGCTTAAGGTAATGGAACCATTAGGAGGCAGTGATAGTAATATAAGGAGGGTGCCCACCTGATGACCCCGATGATATACCTACCCTCCCTCCTTGTCACCACTCCAAGCCCACTGCCAACATCGAGAGTGCCAACTTACCATAGGGATCGAAACATCAAGTCCTAGTAGTTCTACTAATAGAATTTACCCTGCAGATTGAGAGGGAGAAGCTAAAAATTGGATGTATTGGTATTACAGTGGGGTAAAGGGAATTACAGAGGCATGAGAGAGGAGCTGGTCAAAGTTCATTGGAAGAGGACACTATCAAGGATGATGGCAGAACAGTAATAGCTGGTGTTTCTGGGAGAAATTCAGAAGGCACTGGGAAGATATATCACAAAACTGAATAAGTATTCTGAAAAGAGGATGAGGCAACCATGGCTGACAGGAGAAATCAAAGACAGCATCTAAGCAAAAGAGAAGGCATATATTATTGCAAAAATTAATGAGAAGTTAGAGGATTGGGAAGCTTTTAAAAACCAACAGAAGGCATGTACTCAAGGGAGCGTGAAGTGCAGAATCAAATATCGCTGTGATGATTGTACGCTCTAGTATTAATTGTTTGGTGACAATAAAGTAAAGTAAGTAAGTCACAAGGAGAATAAGAGATGAAATAAGAAGGTGAGCTAGTCTACAGTATAAAAAATTAGAGATATAAAGAGTAAAAGGGAGACTAGATTCGATATTGAACCACTGGAAAATGACACTGGAGAGGTAGTAATAGGGGTCAAAGAAATGGTGGATGAAATGAAGAAGTATTTTACCTCAGTCCTCACTGTGGAAGGTACAAGTAAAATGCTAGAAATACTAAAGTGTCACGTGGCAGAAGTGAGTGTTGCTGCTATTACTAAAAAGATGATGTTTGGGAAGCTGAAATGTCTGAAGGTAGATAAGTCATCTAGACCAGATCAACTGCACATCAGCATTCTGAAAGACGTGGCTGAACAGATTGAGGAGGCATTTGTAGTGATCTTCCATGAATCATTGGATTCTGGAATAGTTCTGAAGGACAGAAAATTGCAAAGAAGGTAATCCCTCTGTCTAAGAAGGGAGGGGGGCAGAAGAAAGGAAATTATAAGCCAGTTAGCCTGACTTCAGTGGTTGGAAGGATATTAGAATCCATTATTAAGGATGAGGTTTCTGAATACTTGGAGGCACAATGTAAAATAGGCCAAGGTCAGCAGGGTTTTCTAAAAGGGGTATTCTTGTCTGACAAATCTATTGACATTTTTTGAGGAAATAAAAGGCTGGTAGACAAATTGGCGTCCGTGGAAGTTGTTTATTTGGATTTTCAGCAGGCTTTTGAGATGGTGCTGCACATGAGGCAACTTAACAAGTTAAGAGCCCATGGTATTACGTGAAAGGTACAAGAATTGATGGATGATTGGCTGACTAGCAGGTGGCAATGATTGGGAAGAAAGTGAGTCTTTTCTGGTTGGCTGCCAGTGACTAGTGGTGCTCTGCATAGGTCGGTGGTGTGACCGTTTCTTTTCACATTATGTATCAATGATTTGAATGAATAAATTGATAACTTTGTGGCTAAGTTTGCAAATGATAAAATGACAGCTGAAGGGTAAGGTAGGTTTGACAAAGCAGGGTGTGTGCAGAAGGGAATGGGCAAAGAAATGGCAGAAGGATTAGTGCAGGGAAGTACATGGTCAAACAATATGGCAGAAGGACTAAACGTGTGGACTATTTTCTAAATGAGGAGAAAAAAATTCGAGGTACAAAGGGACTTGAGAGTCCTTATACAGGATTCCCTAAAGGTTAAATTGCAGGTTGAGTCAGTGGTAAAGAAGGCAATGTTAGCAGTTACTTTGAGAGGTCAAGAATCCAAAAGCAAGGATGCATTGCTGAGGCTTTATAAGGCATTGATTAGACCACATAGAGTATTGAGAGCAGTTTTGGGGTCCTTATCTAGGAGAAGACGTGCTGACATTGAAGAAGGCCCAGAGGAGGTTCATGAGGATGATCCCAGGAATGAATTAATTAACATTTAAGGAGTGTTGACTGGCTCTGGGCCTCTACTCGCTAGAGTTGAAAAGAATGAGGTCAGATCACATTGAAACGTATCGAATATTAAAAGGCCCAGATAGATTTGATATGGAGAACAAGTTTCCTATAGTGGGGGAGTTTAGGACCAGAGTTCACAGCCTCAGAATTGAGGGATATCCATTTAGAACAGAGGTGAGGAAAAATTTCTTTAGCCGGGGGGTGGGGCGAATCTGTGGAATACATTGCCACAGACAACTGTGTAGGGCAGGTCACTAGCTATATTTAACACAGATGTTGATAGGTTCTTGATTAATCAGGGTGTCAAAAAGTTATGGAGACAAGGCAGAAGAACGGGGCTGAGCGGGATAATAAATTAGCCTTATTGGAATGGTAGAGTAGGCGCAATGAAATGTATGGCCTAATTCTGCTCTATGTCTTATGGGTAAAGCCTCCCCACCATTGAGGACATCTACAAGGAGCAATGTCGTAGACACTAGCATTCATCATTAAGGACCGTCATGATCCAGGTCATGCCCTCTTTTTGCTACCGCCATCAGGAATAAGGTACCAGAGCCTCATAACTCACAACACCACATTCAGTAACAGTTATTAACCCTCAACCATCAGGCTCTTGAACTGGAGGTGACAATGTTATTTAACTTCACTCAGCCCAACACTGAACTGTTCCCACAACTTAATAATTTATCATTATTATTTTGATGCTTTTCTATTTGCACAGTTTGTTGTTTTTTGGAGATTAGTTGTTTGCCCATCTTGTGTGTGGTTTTTCATTGATTCTATTGTGTTTCTTTTGATTTACTGTGAGTGTCCACAGGAACATGAATCTCAGGTTTGTATATGGGGACATATATATTGTCATGGATCAGAGGGATCTGGAAGTACAGGATCCCTATACTGTAATTAGAGTTGCAGGTAGGCCAGATGTTAGAGAAAGCTTTTAACATTAATCAGGGCACTGACTACAGAAGGTGGAATGTTATGTTGCTGATGTACAAGATGCCTGTGAGGACACATTTGAAATATTGTATTCTGTTTTGGTCATCCTATTATAGAAAAGACATCATTAAGCTGGAAAGAGTGCAAAAGAGATTTGCGGACATTTTGCCAGGACTCAAAGGACTGAGTTATGGTGAGGGGTTTAGCCGGTTGAGATGATTTTCATTTGACTGTATGAGGATGATGGGTGATCTTAGAGAGGTGTACAATCATAAGGGGCATAGATAAGATGAATGTGCACACTATTTACTTCATTGTTGTGGAATCAAGAACAAGAAGGCACAGGTTGAAGATGAGAGTGGAGAGATTTGTGGGAACATGAAGGGCAACTTTTTAAACCAGTGTGTGGAATAAACTGTCAAGAGAGTAGTTGAGGTAAGTATCTAAGCAACATTTAAAAGGGACTTGTACAGGAACATGGACAGGAAAGATTTAGAAGGATATGGGCCAAACATGGGCAAATTGGATGAGCATAGCTGGAAATCCTGATAAGCACGAACCAGTTAATGGATGGGCCTGTTATCACACTCTATGACTATGATTAATTAAGACCATGAGACCATAAGACAAAGGAGCAGAAGTCGGCCATTTGGCCCATCGAGTCTGCTCCACTATTTTATCATGAGCTGATCCATTCTCCCATTTAGTCCCACTCCCCCGCCTTCTCACCATAACCTTTGATGCCCTGGCTACTAAGATACCTTTCAATCTCTGCCTTGAATACTCCCAATGACTTGACCTCCACTGCCGCCCGTGACAACAAATTCCACAGATTCACCACCCTCTGGCTAAAAAAATTTCTTTGCATCTCTGTTCTGAATGGGTGCCCTTCAATCCTTAGGTCATGCCCTCTCATACTAGACTCCCCCATCATGGGAAACAACTTTGCCACATCCACTCTGTCCATGCCTTTCAACATTTGAAATGTTTTTATGAGGTCCCCCCTCATTCTTCTAAACTCCAAAGGTGGTCAAACATTCCTCATATGTAAACCCTCTCACTCCTGGAATCATTCTAGTGAATCTTCTCTGAACTCTCTCCAATGTCAGCTCATCCCTTCTTAAATAAGGAGCCCAAAACTGCACACAGTACTCCAAGTGAGGTCTTACCAGTGCTTTATAGAGCCTCAACATCACATCCCCGCTCCTATACTCTATTCCCCTAGAAAGGAATGCCAACATTGCATTCACCTTCTTCACCACCAACTCAACCTGAAGGTCAACCTTAAGGGTATCCTGCACGAGGACTCCCAAGTCCCATTGCATCTCAGAACTTCGAATTCTCTCCTCATTTAAATAATAGACTGCTCGTTTATTTCTTCTACCAAGGTGTATAACCATATAATTAAACAATAATAATCAAAGTACTAACAATGCACTGAAATATTTAAGAAAATTAAATAAATGTATGTTAATTTTTATTTCATTTGAAAATGGCTTTTGTTTTCTCCCATTGATTTAAATGGATGATAACACTTCAGTCAGTAGCATTGCAAGCCTAAGCTGTGGGATCAGTGGAGGTTAACACTGCCCTTTTGGACTCTCCACCAATGCTGCTGGTAGCCCAGATGGAATGGTGGAAGATACTGCCCTGCCATAAGCCAGAACTGGGAATTTCCACTTTCCACGGGGGAATAAGCAGAAGCTCAGCAAGGTAAAAGACCTGGTCTGGTGTCTTCCCATTCCCATTCTGACATGCCTATCCATTGCCTCCACTACTGCCAAAAATGATCAGAAGTTAGAGAAATCAACGTTCTTGTCATCATGTTGGAGGCTGCCCAGTCGGAATATGAGGAGCCACTTCTCCAATCTGAATTTGGCCTCGTCATGGTAGTAGAGGAGGCCATCAACCAACATGTCAGACTGGGAATGGGAAGTCAAATTACAATGGGTAGCCACTGGGAGATCTTGCCTTTTGTGGCAGACAGAGTGAAGGTCCTTAACAAAGTAATCTCCCACTATGAAGCCAAACTCAGGTTGGAGGAGCAACACCTATATTCTGTCTGGGTGATATGAACATCGATTTCTCTAAACCTGGTATTTTTTTCCTCCTTTCCTTTCACCTGGTCTCACCTATCACCTGTCAGATTTTACATCTTCGGCTCCCTCCACTTTCTTATTCTGGCTTCTGCCCTCTCTCATTCCTGTCCTAATGAAGTGTCTCAGCCCACATCGTCAACTGTTTATTCCCCTCTATCAATGCCACCCAACCTCCTGCTTTCCTCCAGCATTTTGTATATGTGGGTCAAGGGTTCCAGCTTCTACAGAGACTTTTATGTTTGTGGCCAACAATTTGCCAATGGAATTAGCTAATGGGGAAAAGTTCAGGTAAAAAATGCCACTATCTAATTATAAATCATGCAGAGATAAACCAGAGCAAAACTCTGAACAAAAGACTATAGTTAAATAACCACCTTTCAGAAACATGCCACTGCCATTTAGTTGAACCTGACAGATGTTTTGTGATACCGCACACTAAGAAGTACTGAATTGTCATGCCATTTTACTTAATACTGTTAAAGATATTACATGACTGCAGGTTGCTGACAGGGTATTTCATTCACTAGATTAGTACAAGTTGTTTAGAGATTTATGCCACCAACTCTTCTGCTGATTACAGTTGAAGATATATCAAACTTATAAGAACATTAAATATTTATCTTGAACACACCACAGCAGACTACTGAAATAATGGAATGATTAGATGTTAAGTGCCTCATGATTATTACTGAACAATAGTACTCCATTAAATTAAAATAAATAAATTATGACAACTTTCAGTGCCAAAAATTCAAATAAATTATGAGACTACAACTCTGAAATATTTCCTGTGCCAGAAGGGAATATGGGTCATGTTGAAAAAACAAATTAATTGAAAATGACCGCACACGAAAGGTGCAATATCTTGATACACACCCACCTCCGAAATAATAGCTGCTCCCGGAGTAAATTTGCATCTGTATGGTTGAATGAAAGGTTGAGGTAGCATTATTGTCCAATATGATGCTAACACGATTTCTTCTGGCATTCAAATTAATCGAATGCCACAGTCCATCATTCAGATTGACACCTGGAGAAATGAGATATCCGATTAACAGGGGATCAACACAATTCTTTCGTGAGGCCACAGATTTATGTATAAGAAGTTGCTCTCTGGTTTACTGAGAAAGACTGACATATGGGTGTTTCTTAATCCCTGTTTGGTAGTCAGGTATGGTGTAAAACCCTAAAATTCTCAAACACCGTTTCAGCCTACTTAAATCAGACGTTTGCAGAGAACTGACAAGATGCAGGAAAACAAACTATGCTGAGGAAACAAATTTTTAATGTTAAAAGAAAAAGAAATAAAAGATCATCTTGAAATGTCAGCTCAGTTTTTCTTACCACAAATGTTGTGTCACAGATATGAGACGCAATGCAGATTGAGGGCCCGCTTTGTTGAGCACCTTTCCTCTGTCTGCTACGAAAGGCAGGATCTCCTGATGTCTACCCATTTCAGTTTGACTTCCCATTCCTATTCTGACATAACAGTCTATGGTCTACTGTTATGATGTTGCCAAGCCAAGGCTGGAAGAGCAACACCTCATAATCTGTTTGGGTAACCTCCAACCTGATGGCATAAACATCGATAACTCTAACTTCTGTTTCTTTCAACCCCTCCCTCCTTCTTTCTTTTTCCATTTCCCATTCTGATTACCTTCTTACTTCTTGTCTTCTCCTTACCTGCCCCTCACCTTCCTCTGTTTCCCCTCCCCCTTCTCTTTTTTCTACAGACCACTCTCCTTTTTTTATCAGATTCCTTCTTCAGCCCTTTACTTCTTCCACCTGTTCCGTCCCAGCTTCTCACTTCATCCTCCTCACTTAAATTGTCCCTCTCCCTGCCAGATTGTGCTTCCCCTCCCTCCAACACCTTTTTGTTATGGATTCTGCTCCTTCCTTTTCAGTCCTGTTAAAGGATCTCTGCCAGAAATGTTGACTGTTTATTCCCCGCTGTGGAGATTGCGTGACTTGTTGAGTTCCTCTGGCATTTTGTGTGTATTGTCTCACCTGTTACTTTTTCTCTAGTGTTTTCAAATTTGCCCCTTTCTTCAGGTTTTGCAAATTTAACCCAGACTAGTGTGCACGATGAAGCTAGAGAAAACCCAACAGGACAAGGGAGATGATGGTAACTTTAGAGAGGAGGTAGTTGTTAAAAGAGGAAAAGGAGTGAATTCTACCCAACTCCCTCACTCACAATCCTTAAATTAACCTTTACCTGTGGGATTAGTCAGCCAGTCTGCCAGAACTGTCTGTTATTGCACACATTGAAATTGGAATTGGTTTATTATTATCACATGTATGGAGGTACGGTGAAAAGGTTGCCTTGCATACCATCCATACAGTTCATTTCATTACATCGAGGTGTAACAAGGTAACACAAGGTAAAGGTTCCTAAGGTTGTCATAGCCAGGGGTGGTAGTGGGGTTAAACTCTCACTACCTATAACGTGCTCCAAATGGCATGCGACTAACAGCCTCTGACAACCAAGTCCAACTCTTGGCCTTCATGTGTGGCTTAGCTACTAGGCCCGGCAGAACTGTTTCTACTGACAAGAGAAGGGGCAAAGGCGGCCCACTGGCGCCCCAAAACCAGTTGCTTCAGGCAGGTGGGGCTCGTCAGCCTTGGATGGCAGACCGGCAAGGAGTAGGAAAACTCTGATTTTAAACCTCTGCTGCCTTGGGGCCATACCCACCCATGGGAAAGGCTTCAGGAGTAAACTGTGAGGAAGAAATCTGGAACTGTGGTCCCTAAGGCAGTTTGATGTTGCTTACAGCTTCACTCTGGCAGCCTCTGCGATGACACTGGTGCCAAGCTGTATTGGCACTTGCCTTTCCCTTGGACTACATCAGTGATGTGGAGAGGGGGAACCCGCTGCATGAGCAACAGTCGGTTCTTCAAATCTTCCCACCCAGGCTTGTGCCCTGGAGAGGACACAGCCCACCAGGGGCGCAAACCCATGAAGCCCTGGGATTGATGGCTGCCTACAGGCCAACAAGATAAAACTATAACAGAATGTGGAATAAAGTGCAACAACCACAGAGAAAGTGCTATCCAGGTAGACAACAAGGTGCAAGATTACAAAGAGGTGGATTGTGAGGCAAATGTCCACTTTGTTGTAATGAACCAGTCAATGTCTTATAACTGTGGGGCAGAAGCTGCTTTGGAGCCTGGTGGCATGTGCTTTCATGTTATCACATCTTCTGCCTGATGGAGAAGAGAGAATAGGAAACATTCCAAGTGCTCAGTAATTGACAAGTTATTCCCCTCCCTGGGGCCATACTTGAAAACTCATGAACATATGAGATAGGAAAAGAAGGAGGTCAATCTGTTCATCAACATTTCTCTGCCATTCAATAAGACCTTGGGTGATCTAACTGTCACATCAATTCCATAATTACATCTACCAATAACTTCATTATTTAATTTACCAATAATCTATTAGCCTCTGCATTGAAAATATTTTAAAAACATGGTACCTTTAAGGGTGCACGCTTCTCATTGCTACCACCTAGGAGGAGGTACCGGAACCCAACATTTCAGGTACAGCTTCCTCCCGTCTGGATCAGATTCTGAATGGATATTGAACCCTCAAACATTGCCTCAGTACATTTTTGTCTCTTTTCACGCTGCTTATTTAATACATACACACACATATACCAACACACTTCTTTCTATAATTTATCATTTTTACTATGCATTGCAACGTACTGCTGATAAAAAAACCAGCAAATTTCATGATGTATGCCAGTGATATTAATGTGATTCTGATTCTGACCCTCAGAGAAGAAAAAAAACATTCTCTCATCTAAATTAAATGGACTACCCATAGTTTTTTTTTTAAAAGGCTCATAATACTAGGTTCTTCCAAATATCTTCTCTATGTCCACCCCGTTTGGGTCCCTCTGAGTAATCAAGTCTTGTCTCCTTCATCTAAACTCTCAAGAATAGAAGTCCAAACTGTCGAATTGTTCCTCATAATGCAACTCGGCCATTGTGAGTATTAGTCCATTAATCCTTGTCTCAACTGCATCCAATTCTTTTAATATTTTTCCTTTCAAGATTACTCCTAATGCAGTCTCAAAACACCATCTATTGTTACAAATGACTTTATTCCATGCACACCATCACCCCTCTAATTTTATGCAATCCATCTCCACATTGAGTAATTTACAGTAGCATGCAACATGCTGGCATACCTATGGGATACAGTTGTTGCTGAACCTTGTGGACATGCTATGCTGGCAATGGAATGTCTGCTGACACATGTATGCTGCCCCCAGGACAAAAGACCATAAGTCATAGGAGCAGAATCAGGCCATCTGGCTCATCAAGTGTGCTCTGTCATTCAATCATGGGTGATCTTTTTTTTTAATATCTCCTCCTCAACCCCAGTTCGCAGCCCTCTCCCCATAACCTTTGATGCCATGTCCAATCAAGAACCTATCAATCTCTGCCTTAAATACACCCCATGACCTGGCTTCCACAGCTGCATGTGGCAAAAAATTCCACAAATTCACCACCCTTTGGCTAAAGAAATTTCTCTGCATCTGTTTTGGAAAGGTGCCCCTCTATCCTGAGGCTATGCCCTCTTGTCTTCTCCCACCATGGGAAATATCCTTTCCACATCTACTCTGTCTAGGCTTTTGAACATCTGAAAGATTTCAATGAGATTCCCCTTCCTCCTCTTCCCTGTACTCTGCTGCATTTTTTTTACCCTCTACCCTCACAAGCCTCCCAGGGCCTGCTATAGTGAAGCACCCCCCACAGCATCATGTAGCCGCCACTATGGATCACAGTAGGGATGGTGCTTTATTGATGATGTGTGGTGTATGGCTTATGACAAATCTAGTGTTTAGTCTGATGACCAAAAAGCTCAATTTTGGTTTCATCAGCTCATAGAATCTTCTTCTAGCTGACTTCAGAGTCCCCCACATGCCTTCTGGCAAACTGTAGCTGAGATTTCACATGAGCTGTTTTTAACAGTGGCTTTCTCTTTGCCACTCTCCCATAAAGCTGCAACTTGTGAAGCACCCGGGTAAAAATTGTTGTATGCACAGTTTCGCCCATCTCAGCTACTGAAACTTGTAACTCCTCCAGAGCTGTCAAAGGTCTCTTGGTGGCCTCCCTCATTAGTCACCTTGCACGCTTACTCAGTTTTTGAGGATGGTTTACTCTAGGCAGATTTACAGCTGTACCATATTCTGTCAATTTCTTGATGACTGACTTGAATATTTTCTTGTATCCATCTCCTGACTTGTGCTTTTCAATAACCTTTCTGCAGAGTTGCTTGGAGTGTTCTTTTGTCTTTATGGAGTCATTTTTGCTAGGATACTGACTCATCAGTAGTTGGGCCTTCCGGACATAACTGTATTTTTACTACAATCAATTGAAGCACTATAACTGCATACAGGTGATCTCCATTTAACTAATTATGTGACTTCCAAAACCAATTGGCTGCACCAGTCATGATTTGGTTTGTCATATTAAGGGGGGGGGGGGGAATACTTATGCAATTAATTATTTTATGTTTTATATTTGTAGTTAACTTAGACCACTTTGTAGAAATCTGTTTTCACGTTGACACAAAAGAGACTTTTTCTGTTGATCAGTGTCAAAAAAGCCAGATTAAATCCACTGTGATTCAATGTTGTAAAACAACAAAACACAAAAACTTCCAGGGTGGAGGGGTAGGTGAATACTTTGTATAGGTATTGTGCATATGTAAATTAAATTAACTAAGTAGTGCAAAAAGAGAGGGAAAAAATTACTGTGATAGTGTTCATGCATTCATTGTCCATTCAGAATCCTGTTGGTAGGGGTAAGAAGCTATTTCTAAAACTCCGAGTGTGTGTCTTTAGGCTTCTGTACCTCCTCCCTGATAGGAGCAATGAGAAGAGAGCATGTGCTGGGTGATAGTGGTCCTTAAAGATGGAATATGAATCTCACTCAGTCTTTCCTCATAAGACCTGCTCTCCAGTCCAGTCAGCATCTGGTAAATCTCTTCTGTATTTTCTTTCATACTTCCATGCTCTTCATATAATGAGGCAATTGGAACTGGACACAATACTCTAACTGTGGTCTAACCAAAGTTTTATAGAACTGCAGCATTACCTTGTGGCTCTTGAAGCCAATTGCCTGACTAATGAAGGTGAGCAAATCATACATCTTTTTAACCACCTATCTACTTGTGTGGGAACTTTGAGGGATCTATGGACTTGGACGACAGGTTTTTTGAATTGACAAAGAACCAACTCATGAACACTTCCTCACTTTCTGCATGACTTATTTTTTTAATATAAATATATATTTATTATATTTTATGGATTTGTTTAATGTATTCCACCGTATTGCTGCTGCAAAACAACAGATTTCACAACATATGCCAGTGACTCTAATTGTGATTCTGAGCTAAGGCTTTTCTCCTTGGACTGATGGAGGATGAGAGGTGACTTGATAGATGTGTATAAGGTTATGAGAGGGCCTGCACTCTGCTTTACACTGCTACATTCTAACTGCTGAAGGATTGTTGTAAAGGGAGTTCTGGGATTTAGATGAAACTGGGATATACTGTATTTCTAAGGTTGAGTGGTGTGTGATTTGGAAGGGAACTGACCAGTAGAGGAGTTCCAATGTTTATGCTTTCTTTGGCTTTTTTGAAAGATTAGCTTTATTTGTCACAGGTACATGGAAACATCAAAAGATATAGTGAACTGTGTCATTTGCATCAATGAACCGCATCGTCCAAGGATTTCACCATGATTCACACATCACCAAAGCATGCCCACAACCCACTACCTATGCACCTTTGGAATGTATTTGGGAGCAAACCCACACGGTGATGGAGAAAGTGTACAAACTTCTTTCAGACAGCAGTGAGAAATTAACCCTGTCCAATGGAGTTGCTGAGCATTATGCCAACTGTTTGGCTAGAAGGAGTGGATAGAATGAAGGGGGAAGTAACTGAAGTAATACAGTAACCATGGAGCAGGGAAGGAGAAGAAATAACCAAAAATATTTATTTTACTTATTCCCATATGTGAAAGAGACTGGTAGCATAGCATCCAAATGTTGAGCTGAACAACATATTAGCCACTTAATTAGATACACCTGTACTCCTGCTAGTTAATGCAAATATCTAATCAACATTTCATGTGGCAGCAACTTGGTGCATAAAAAGCATGCAGTCATGGTGAAGAGGTTCAGACTAAACTTCAGAATGGGGAAGAAATGTAATTGAGGTGACTGTGGAATGATTACTGGTGCCAGATGGGGTGGTCTGAGTGTCTCAGAAACTGCTGGTCTCCTGAGATTTTCATACACAACGATCTCTAGAGTTTACAGAAAATGGTGTGAAAAACAAAAAAAAAAAAAATCCCCTGAGCAGCAGTTCTGGGGTTGAAAATGCTTTCTTAATGAATGATGTCAGAAGAGACTGGCCAGAATGATTCAAGCTAATAGGAAAGTAATGGTAACTCAAATAGCCTGGCATTATAAAAGTGGTGTGCGAAAAAAATACATCTCTGAATGTAAAACATGTCAGTCCTAGAAGTGGATGGGCTGCAGCAACAGAAGACGACACTGGGTTCCACTTCTCTATGTAATCAAGTAGCCACTGAATGCAAGGTTTCCTGCCGCAGTGAAGGCTAGGTTAAGATTATAGTCAACATCCAGTTTATGGCTACTGTGACTACTTTATAGAAATGCAGATGGTCAAAGACAATGTTTTTAATATTCATATTTTTAGCTCACATAGCCTGAGAGTATAGTGGTTGCAGATTCAACTTGACTTTTGAAAGTGAATTGGATAAATACTTGAAAGAAAAAAAGTCTATGCATATTAGGAAGGAGTGGCAGATTAAGCAGACCAGGTTAGAATTCAAAAAGCTGTCACCTGACCTGAATGGCCTCTTTCTGTGCTAATGTGATACAGTGGGGTTTTTTTTATATTTTATTTAGAAATGCAGCATGATAACAAGTTCTTTCAGCCTAATGAGCCTGCCACCCAGTTACACCCATGTGACCAATTAGCCCTTACTACTTTGGAACATGGGAGGAGGGAGCATAGCAGTGAACCTGGAAGAAATCCAAGTGGTCATGGGGAGAATGTACAAATTCCTTGCAGGCAGCAGTGGGAATTGAGCCCTGGTCACTGGTACTGTAATAGATCTACACCAACTATTACACTACCATGTCACCTTATGCAGATTCAACTGGACGTTCAAAATAAAATTCAATAAGTCCTTAAAAATGCATGTGTATTAGGAAGGATTGGGGGATTGAGACAGACTGGATTAATCTTCTAAAAACTGTCACGTTCTTGGTGACCTCAATATCCTCTTTCTATGCTGATGTGACACATTGATTCTAAGCGAGGTGAGACAATAAGCAGCCTGTGAAGAATAAGCCAGCAAAAGTAGGGAGACTGTGGGGTTCTAATAAAAAGGAAGGAAAGTATGCAAACAAACACTGAAGATGGTAATGCTAGGAAAGGAGGTTTGGATTAGCTTTTGTTGAATGTGTATTAAATCAGACGACAGGGATCAGAAAATATGGTGTAAGAATTGGAAGAAAAGGCAGAAGAAAGAAATCAGACGAAGGGCCAGATAAAAACCTGTCAGTTAAAGAAAGAGAAAATGCAAACAAAATTGAAATGATAAGATTAGGAACTTAGCTTAATGCCAAAGGAGCTTAGCAAAGGGTTTAAGATATTAACTGAATAGCTGGAATGAGTCAATTATGAATTTTTCTTTTGTGGAATTATTGGAATGAGTATTTGCGTAAATGTGCAAAAAGGATGAATGATAAAATGGAAGTTCAGGAGAAATTTTTATGACAACCAGTTCTGCAAGAAGTCACAACCAAATGGATGGGAAAAAACTTTAAAGCTTTTATCAAGAATATAATACTTCCATTTGCAAAACCAAGGCAACTTGGGTTCCTTTAATTAACTGATTAAGCGCTACACTACAGTAAATAACACTTGTTAAATGTTCTTTTAACTTGGGTTATTTTCAAGTCAAGCTATATTTATTGTCATATACACAAGTACGGTGAAGAATAGATGTAATGTAAAACTTGCCTGCAGCAGTTTCAGATCAAGGCAATGAAAAAAGACTGTGCAAAGCAAGACATAGATGCAAAATAAACACTAGTTTCAAACCCAACTTCAAACTGGATTGCTTTAAGCTAGTTCCTTAACAAAAGTAGCAGACATTCCATGGTCAACTGCTCCTTGCTTAGGTGCATACAACAGCAAGACACATGCGTACCCAATGGAAATGAATTGCCATCATTCAGAAACGTTAATTCATTCTTCCTCTGCTTTTAACCTCTTTTGCTGAGTGTTTCCAGCATTTTTTTTTACTTCATGCTCATAGGAATCCAAATTTCAGAACAGGAATGGCAGTTCTGCATATCTTTATTTAGAGATATAGCACAATAACAGGTTTTTCCAGCCCAATTACACCACATGACCAATTAACCTACTAACCCATACGTCTTTGGAATGTGAAAGAAACCCTACACGGGATTGCACCCCATCCGGGTGTACCTGCTTTTCCCTATAGTCAGGAGGAGAACATACAGACTCCTTACGGCCAGCAGTAGAATTGAATCTGGGACACTGCTGCTGTAATAGTGTTGTGTTGCTGCTCTGCTGCTGTGCCACTCTTAAGAACATGGGAATATACCAACTTGGAACATTAGCCCAGAATAAGGTTAATTGCAGCCCACCCATTTTATACTGGTCTTCTATTGTGAGAAGTTGAATATCCAGTTAAAGTCTCTAAAAGGTTATCTCAGATGCCCTGTAGCGGTAGCAGTTACCGCAACATTGTTGCAGCACAGGGCATCGGAGTTCAGAGTTCAATTCTGGCATTGTCTATAAGGATTTGTACATCCTTGTCGCCCCCTGACCGTGTGGATTTCTTCCAGGTGCTTCCGTTTTTTTCCACAGTCTAAAGATGTCCTGTTAGTAGACCAATTGGTCATTGTGAACCAGGCTGGTGTTGAATAGGTGGGATGTTGGGTTGTACAGCTGACTGGGCCAGTGGGGCCTGTTCCGCGCTGTATCTCTAAATAAAATAATTAAAATAAAGGCTACTTCTTCTACCCGTGCTGCATTAAAATCATAATTTGGATTTAGCTCTCCACATACGTATATTTTATTGTGACGCAAGACTTCAGTCTTTTTATTTTGTTATTTCTGTTCAGGATGAGAGTATCACTGGCAAAGCCAATATTCTGTATTCATTCCCCTTGAGGATGCTTGTGGATATTTTTCTTGAAATGCTACTGTCCTTCCCATGAGGGAATACATTTTTTATTTAGAGTCCTACAACATGGAAATAGGCCATTTGGCCCACCACATTCATGCCAACCTGTGGGCACTCATCTATTTAATGCCATCTCCTGGCACTTTGCTAATGGCCTTCTCTGCATTGGTACATCGAGTTCTCATCTAGATATTTCTTCAGTAATGCCACCTATCCACAAATTTGCTACTCAAAATCCTGCTGACTGTCGGAAGTCTATATTGTCCACTCATGAATGTGATCATCCTTTTCTTTTTCCTCAGTTCACTAAGAGTGCCTCAGTAGATGAGTCCTCCAGTATGTCCTCTGTAAGCACAGCCATGACATTTTACCAGACGAGTAATGCCACCCTTCCCACTTTAACACCTCTCCCTCATGTTTCAAACAAAGGAATTTTATAACACTGAGCTGCCAGTCCCACCCTCCCACAACTAATTCTCACTAGTGGCTACAATATTGTATTTCCATGTTTTTATCTATGCTCTAGGCTTACCTGCCTTACTTACAATACTTGCGTCAAATATACACTGCTCAGAACATTAGTGGCACTATGTTCAGCCTTCCAATTTCTGTTTTAGCATGCAGAGCATGTAGGCTTAACATTGACTTTCTGATTTAGTTTTATTTACATCTGAGTTTGGGAGAAGTTGCCTGGAGTCCACACTTTTTTTACCCCTCTTCTCTTAATTTTATATTCCTCAATCATGCCCTCCTTCAACCTCATCCACTTTAGAGGAAAAAGACAATTGCTTATCCCATTTCTCCTTATAATTGGACTGTTCTGTCCCAGACAACTTTCTGCACCCTCTCCATTGTTATATTCATCTTTATCCTCCTCCCAAACCCCACTCTTTCAGTCGATCAGCAGCTCCACAACCCAATGGATTTGGTAATGTTTCAATGGAATGGTAAGATGTTCTGCTACTGTGCCCACTCAGATAGTTCCAATTCCCTGCATTCAATCTGCATCCCTACAATCCCCTCCCCTCCTTGTACCTATCACTTGATTTTCAAAAGATACTCCTGTATCTGTCTCAATCCCTTCCTTTGACAGTCCATTCCATATACTCACAACTCTCTCTGAGAAAACGTTGCTCCTTGGGTCCTTTTTAACTGTTTCCCCTCTCACTCTAAACCTATTCCCCCTAGTTCTGGACTCTCCAACCCTGGGTAAAAGACCATTACCATCCAACTTCATCTTGTCTCATGATCTTAACCACTTCTATAAGGTCACCCCCCTCATTCTTTGATGTTCCAAGGAATAAAGTCCTAGCCTGGCCAAATTCTCCCTGTAACTTGGTCTTCTAATCTTGGTAACATCCTTGTAATTTTTTTTCCACTTTAACAGGTTAACCATGTATTTTCTATAACAGAGTGACCAAAACTATACACAGTACTCCAAGTGCAGTCTCACCATTGACTTATGCATCTTCAACACAATATCCCAAATCCCATGCAACACATGTAAAAATTGCTGGTGAACACAGCACACATTCACCAGCAATTTTTGTGTTGTGGTGACCCACTTTCCAGTGCACACGAACCGGCTCACAAAACAGCGCGCGCCAACAGAGAGGCCGGCTCCCAAAAGGGCGCCAGGTCTTCACCAGCAGGGGGAAAGTCCCGCGCGTGGAAAGGGTCTGCGAATATGCATTCCCCACAGCAGTCCCGCCCGGGGAGGGCGGGGACGGGAAAGCTTTAAAGGAGGCCGTGAAGTTTGAATAAATCTCTTTTATCGCAACTCCAACTCGCCGACTACGTGTCGTTATTCTAGCGCTGTGTGAAGCACACTGCTACAATTGGTGACCCCGACGGCCCAAATGATATTTGGACCAGAGACGACCGACGCCGCATCTGTTCACGCAGTTTCGTTAAAACTGCCAAGCTGTTCCGGGGTCGAGTATGGAGTGAGTTGGTGCGTGTGAGAGTGGCTCCCGATTTTTATTGAAAATCTACCTGTTTATCTTTGCCGTATGCTCGAGATAACTGGATACTTACCATTGTGAACAACGCGGGACATAGCTGGACATTGAAATGGCAAGTAGAATGTACCTTCGAAGTAAAGCTGGGGAAAAAGATAGCGAAGCTTCGAGCAAGCAGACTGATGTTACAGTAATGGCGCCGTTGCACGCTGCTGGACCTGAAGCTGGTCCCGGACCTGCGCTGCCCGATGACTTGGAGAGGCTTCGTTTAGTACTTATTACTGACATGACGCAAACGGTGCATTCTGCCCTAGAAAGAGAACTTGAAGATGCTTTGTTGCCAGTGAATGCTACCATAGAACAAATTATGTCTTATTACGAGTCGCACGACGAATGCATTCGTGAGGTTGAAGATGGCCTGAATGATTACAGTGACCGACTGGTGAGCGCCGAAGCCGCCATTGCAGCGTTGCAGAGCGAAAACGCATTTCTGAAGGGAAAGCTAGATGACCTCGAAAGTCGGTCGCGGAGATCCAATTTGAGAGTGGTCGGCATTCCTGAAAATTTGGAAGGTACGGACCCTGTTAAATTTATGACCGAGTTTTTTGACGAAGTGCTGGGGGCAGATTTTTTCCCAAGTCCTCTCGTACATTCGCGTGCTCACCGAGTCGGACGTAAACCATCCGGTGCCTCTGGAGCCAAGCAAACGAGACCAAGAACGTTCCTGGTTTGCTTTCACTCCTTTCAAGATAAGCAACGCATCATCAACAGACGGAAGCAGGAGCTGTATTTCCGCGGACACCGCGTGCTTTTTTATGAAGATTTTAGTGCGGAGCTGGGTAAAAAACGAGCAGCTTTCGAGGAGGTGAAATCCCTGCTTTACGGGAAAGGGGTCAGGTTTGGCCTCTTGTATCCCGCCCAGCTCCGGATCATGCATGAAGGTAAAAAGCATTATTTCGATACACCAGAGGCGGCCAAAGAGTTTTACCATTCGCGCTGGGGAGAAGAAGAACGAGAAGAACAATGACTTTTTTTTAGGTTATTCATGTAGCATGGAAGGGGCCTCATGCCGAGGCAAACTGTTAATTTTCACAATTCACTTCTTTGTTCATTTTTTCCGGTTTAATTTGTGGAACGCGATCGGGTTGAACTGCTATGCTGCCAAGACTGATTAACAAAAACTTTCAACCAGCAAAATGTAAATATTTGGGATTTGTATCTCGGGCATTTAAGTTGCCCAGTGTTTTGTTTTGTTTTTAATGCTTAGCTTGACCTGTGTCATCTTTAACCTATATGTTATATTAAAGGTAGTATAAGTGATAGGATAAATTTTAAGGAGGGGAGCCACCCTAGATTAGATTGAAAGTTGGGTTGTATGGGGAACACCTTGGAAGTTTTTTGTTGGGTACTGCCTGCGATCATCCTCAATTGGGGAGGTAGATCTAGGCTTCGGGGGTTAATTGGGTTTTTTTTGTTTGTGTAAAGGGGTGGGGGGAGTGTTTTGGGGGATTACCATGGCAGTTTATTCTTTTGTGTGTTACGGATTGATCAGACTTTCTTTTCATTGTGCGTTATTGTGTGCAACTTATACCCTCGCACTGTTTTGGATTGTAGGCCCTGTGTGTCTTTTGATATGGTTAACATGAGTGCAGCTGATGGAGGCCACCCTGTGAGGTTTATTTCTTGGAATGTAAAGGGGCTTAATGGTCCGGTTAAAAGGGCTAAAGTTTTCTCTCATCTGAAACAATTAAAAGCAGATATACTATTTCTACAAGAGACACATTTAAGAGTGGAGGACCATAATAGACTTTGTAAAGCATGGATTAGTCAGGTTTTTCATTCCAGATTTAATAGTAGGTCCAGGGGGGTGGCAATATTAATCACCAAAAGAATGCATTCACACCATCTGATGTAATCAGTGACCCTAATGGTCGCTTTATTATAGTCTCTGGCTCTCTCTTTCAGATACCTGTTATTTTGGTAAATGTTTATGCTCCTAATTGGGACGATGTCCAATTTGCAAATAGGGTTTTGTCATTAATACCTAACCTGAATACACATAAGCTAATCTTTTCCGGAGATTTGAACTGTGCTATTGACCCACTGCTTGATAGGTCTTGCCCTAGGGGAACATTTTCTGGTATGGCAAAGGCCTTCTCGAGGTTTATGCAACAAAATGGTTATATGGATCCTTGGAGATTTTTGAATCCATCAGTTAGGCAATTCTCTTTCTTCTCTCATGTTCACCACTCCTATTCCAGGCTAGACTATTTCTTTATAGATAATTCCTTGATACCTATGATTAGACAAATTGAATACACTGCTATAGTTATATCTGATCACTCGCCCGTGAAACTGGACCTATGTTTTCCTTTAAACGTTAGAGAACGGCCTCTGTGGAGACTTAACCCCCTTTTGCTTTCTAATGAGAAATTTTGTAGTTATATATCGGCTAACATTGACACATTCTTCGAGACTAACAAAACTGAGTCGGTATCGTACTCTTTACTTTGGGAAACTTTAAAAGCTTACTTGAGGGGTCAAATAATATCTTATACTTCACATGCCAATAAAGAGCGTAGGAAGGAAATGCAAGTGTTATTGAAATCTATTTGGGACCTGGATAGAAAATACTCTGAGGCACCCACTGCGGAATTATATAAAAGCCGGGTTGATTTGCAAGCGAAGTTTAATCTTCTATCTACAAACCTATCAGAACAATTAATTCTTAAGACACGTGGCCTCTATTATGAATATGGTGACAAGGCAAGCCGGCTTATGGCTCATCAGTTGAAACGTCAAGCTGCATCACGACTTATTCCTCAGGTGAGAGACATGCACCAGAACTTGACAAGCAATCCAAAAGAGATTAATAACATCTTTGCAACTTTTTATTCCTCTCTGTATGCCTCAGAGTTCCCCTCAGATAAAACAAATATGGAACGTCTTTTAGATAATTTGGAAATACCAACTCTTGAACCAGAGGAAGTGGAGAACCTAGATCAGGCTCTTGGGCAGGAAGAGATTAATAATGCCATTATGGCTATGCAGAGTGGTAAGTCCCCAGGTCCTGATGGTTATCCAATAGAATTTTATAAGAAATTTAAGGATAAGCTCACACCGGTCCTTCTAGAAGTGTTTCAGGAATCTTTGGAGAATGGCTCCTTACCCCCTTCTCTTTCACAGGCAGCTATTTCACTACTTCTTAAGAAGGACAAGAACCCGACTCAATGTGGATCATATCGCCCCATTTCACTTTTGAATGTAGATGTGAAAATTTTGGCTAAAGTGCTTGCATGTCGTTTAGAACATCCCCTTCCCAAGATAATTTCAGTTGATCAAACAGGTTTTATTAAAAATCGCTATTCTTTTTTTAATATCCGTCGACTGGCTGATGTGGTTTATTCACTGAGTGATTCTCCAAGTCCAGAGGTTGTTATCGCCTTGGACGCGGAGAAGGCATTTGATAGAGTGGAATGGGTATACTTATTTAGTGTTTTGGAGAAATTTGGATTTGGCAGAATATTTATAGCTTGGGTTAAGCTATTATACCACTCGCCTTCAGCGTGTATACAGACAAATTATTTTCGATCTGGCTATTTCCCATTAAAACGTGGCACTCGCCAAGGCTGCCCACTGTCCCCTCTTCTTTTTGCAATTGCAATTGAGCCTCTTTCTATTGCAATTAAGTCACCTACATTATTTCAAGGTGTTAGAAGAGGGGACATGGAACACCGTGTTTCCCTATATGCTGATGACCTCTTACTTTATGTTAGCGACCCTATAGGTAGTAGTCCTGCTATTGTGTCATTATTAGGTCAATTTGGAGCCTTCTCTGGCTATAAACTGAACTTCAAAAAAGCAAATGCTTTCCCATTAATAACTTGGCCCTACAGATCCGACAGGAATCCTTGCCCTTTCCTTTATCTCAAGATGGTTTTGTATACCTAGGAATACATATTACTCGCTCTTTTACATCTCTGTTTGAAGCTAACTACAGGCCTCAGGTTAGCCAAATGAAGGCTGATTTCGAGAGATGGCGCAGTTTACCCCTTACTATAGCTGGGAGAATTCAGTCAGTGAAAATGACTATACTTCCTAGATTTCTCTATTTGTTTCAGTGTTTGCCAGTTTTCTTATCTAAGTTATTTTTTAAATCAGTTGATCAAGCTGTAACCTCCTTTATTTGGGAAAATATGGTCCCAAGGGTTAATAAACGCAATCTTCAAAGAGGTCGTGGCATAGGTGGAATGGGTCTTCCCAGCTTTATTCATTATTACTGGGCATCGAACATTCAAAAAGTATTATTTTGGCTTCACCGGCCAGATATAATCTGGTGCCTGCTTGAGTCACGGTCTTGCCACTCCTCGTCTCTCCCAGCTTTGGTGTATTCTTCCTTACCATTGAAATCCTCTCAATTCACATCTAACCCGGTTGTGCTCTCTACCCTCAAAATTTTTAATCAATTTCGCTGCCACTATAAGTTCATATCAGCTTCAGTTTTGGGCCCCATTCATAAAAACCATTTATTTCCTCCCTCCACATTCGATTCAGCTTTTAGACAATGGGGTTTGAACGGTCTTATGCGCATTAAGGATTTGTATACTGATAACATATTTGATAGTTTTGATAACCTGCGCGGTAAGTATGGCCTTCCACATAATCATTTTTTTAAATACCTGCAGATTCGCCACTTTGTCAAGGAAAAATTTCCCTCTTTTCCTGTTCTACCACCTGCTATGCTATGGGAAAAATTCACTCTTAGCTTTAACAATAAGGGGCTGATTTCTGAACTATACTCTCAGCTGATGTCTTTGGGAGTTCAAGATCTAAACAAAACTAAGAGTAGGTGGGAGGACGACCTCGGTATGAACCTTGCGGAAGAATATTGGGCAAAAGTATTGAATAGGGTTCATTTCTCATCATCATGTGCTAGACTGGGGCTCATACAATTCAAAATTTTACACAGGGTACATTTAAGTAAAGCCAGACTGGCAGACATATACCCTGAGACAGACGCTGGCTGTGACAGGTGTTCCTTCTCTCCGGCTGGTTTAATACATGCATTTTGGTCATGCCCTTGGCTTGATGACTATTGGGCACTGGTTTTTAAAATTATCAGTGAGGTTTTGGGGGTGACACTGAGACCTTGCCCACTTATAGCTGTATTTGGTGTGGCAGATGATGATTTGGGTTTAAATGCAAGCCAGTCGGATATCATTGCATTTACATCGCTATTGGCCCGTAGGAGAATTTTGCTGGTTTGGAAATCTGCCACTCCCCCAACTGCTGCTGCTTGGTTAGAAGATGTAATGTTTTTTCTGAAATTAGAAAAGATTAAATTCACTTTGAGGGGGTCTGTGAAAAAGTTCTATTCGAAATGGGGACCTTTCTTATCATATTTTGGGAGTCTTAAGGAATTACCTACTAGTTGAGGGCATTTGATTGTACTTAGGAAGTTGCCTCCCATTTAACACACTTATAATTTACCTCACAGGGTGGTTGATGAATTGTAAATATGAGTGTATTTTGGATCATCTGACATGTTGCAGATGTGTATGAGCCGTCGTATTGAAGTAGTGTGGGGGTACGGTTGTGAAATGTCCGTACTTGTATTTGTGAATTGTTGTGTTGTAGATATATTAGCTGCCATGATATGTTCGGGGAGGGCGGGTGGGGGGGAGGTTTGTTTTGGGGGTACGATACTAAAGCAAAATGGAGGAAAATGTAATCCATTATATATTCTGTATTGTGTCATTCCTTCAATAAAAATAAATATATTAAAAAAAAACTGCCAAGCATCTGGACGCTGCGACCCTGCTTATGGTTTGAACAAGCAGAAGCCCAATTCCACATTCAGCAGATAAGCTCCGATTCCACTCGTTACCACTACGTGGTGAGCTCCCTCAAACAGGAGACAGCTGCACAAGTTGAGGAGTTTAGACAGTCACCCCCGGAGGACAGCAAATACACAGCATTCAAAGCCCTGCTCATGAGGACTTTTGGTCTCTCACGGCGCGAGCGAGCTGCCCGCTTACTGCACCTGGATGGTTTGGGAGAGAGGCCACCATCGGCATTAATGAACGAAATGCAGGCCCTGGCTGAAGGACACAAACCCTGCCTCATATTTGAGCAGGCGTTCCTAGAGCAACTGCCCGAGGACATATGCCTGCTGCTGTCCGACGCAGATTTCAGCGACCCCCGGGGAGAAGTGCTGTGGAATGCCAGGGAGGAGAGAGGGGCGTCCATTGCACAGATCACCAAGCCACGTGCCCAGTGGCAGACCAGACCAGGCCCAGCAGCAGAGCCTACAAAACCTGGCGACGGGAGTGAGGAGCCCAATGAACAATGGTGCTTCTACCACCAGTGGTGGGGCACAGAGGCCCGTCGCTGTAGACTACTGTGCAAATTCCTGGGAAACGCCAAAGCCAGCCGCCGCTGATGGCTACGGCGGCTGGCCATCAGGACAGCCTCCTGTGTGTCTGGGACAAGCAGTTGGGACGCCGCTTTTTGGTCGACACCAGAGCGTTTCCATCGTCACCTGAAGTCGGCTCTCATGGCCCGCCTGGAAGGGCCTAACTGGGTGGACGAACTTCCCTGGGTCCTGCTCAGAATCCGTACGGCGCCCAAGGAGGATCTGCACACCTCGTCGGCCGAGTTGGTGTACAGCGCACCCCTGGTAGTTCCAGAAGAGTTCATACCGGCCCCAAAGGACAAGAGGAAGAACCCGCAGCAATCCTGGACAGACTTAAGTGAGAGGCTCAGTAACCTAGCCCCCACTTCACAGCACGGACAGAGCCCGACCTGTGTACCCAAAGACCTGCAGAACTGTAAGTTTCTTTTTGTACGACGGGGTGTACACCGGGCACCGCTACAGCGGCCCTACAAGGGGCCGTTTAAGGTGATCAGGAACAACGGGTCCACGTTCATGCTAGATACTGGGGGGAGAGAGGAGGTTTTCACAGTGGACCGACTCAAACCGGCCCATGTGGACTTGGCCCATCTGGTCCAGGCTCAGGCACCGCGACACAGAGGCAGACCTCCGAAACAGAGGCCGATCCAGACTGTGGACATTGGGGGATGTATCGCCGGTTCTGGAGCGGGGGGGGGTTATGTGGCGACCCACTTTCCAGCGCACACGAACCAGCTCACGAAACAGCGTGCGCCGGCAGAGAGGCCAGCCCCAAAGAGGGCACAAGGCCATCTTCACCAGCAGGGGGAAAGTCCCGCACGCGCAGAAAGCGTCTGGGAATATCCATTCCCCTTTGCAGTCCCGCCCGGGGAGGACGGGAACGGGAAGGCTTTAAAGGAGGCCGTGAAGTTTGAATAAATCTCTTTTATCACAACTCCAACTCGCCAACTATGTGTCGTTATTCTAGCGCTGTGTGTAGCACACCGCTACAGTGTGTTGTTTGAAATTTCAGCATCTTTACACTTTATACTTTATTGTGGCCAAACAATTGATATTGGAACGTACAATCATCACAGTGATATTTGATTCTGCGCTTCCCGCTCCCAGGATTACAAATATTAAATATTAAAAATAGTAAAAATGAGTACATATTAAACATTTAAATTATAAATCATAAATAGAAAATAGAAAAATGGGAAGTAAAGTAGTGCAAAACAACCGAGAGGCAGGTCGGGATACTTGGAGGGTACGGCCCAGATCTGGGTCAGGATCCGTTCAGCAGTCTTATCACAGTTAGAAAGAAGCTGTTCCCAAATCTGGCCGTACGAGTCTGCAAGCTCCTGAGCCTTCTCCCGGAGGGAAGAGGGACGAAAAGTGTGTTGGCTGTGTGGGTTGTGTCCTTGATCAGCATCTGCAGATTTCCTTGTGTTTGCGATCCCAAATCCCATACTCAGTGCCCTGACTGATGAAGACCAGCCAGTATACTAAATAACTTTTTATTATTTCTGTCACTGCTTTCCACAAGCAATATACTTCCAGATCTCTCTGCTCTGTTACATTTTCCAGTGCCCTACCATTAATAGTACAAGTTCTGCACTGCTTTGACTGTACAAAATGCATCATGTCACACTTATTTCATAAAAATCCATTTGCCAGTTCTCAACCCACTTCCCTAAAGTATCAAGATCCTGCTATAATTAATGATAACTTTTTGACTCTCAACAAAACCTCTTAAAATTGTGTCATCCGCAAACTTACTGCTCAAGCCTTGTACATCTACATCCAAGTCATTTACATGAGGAACAGATAACAAGGGTCCAAACACAGAACCCTGTGGTATACCACTAGTCACCGACCTCTGTTCTGAGGAACAACTTTCAAACAGTACCCTCTGCTTCATTAATTGCCACAGATGGTTGTGGAAACCAAGTCATTGTGTATCGTTAAAGTGGACGTTGATAGATAGGTTCTTGATTACTCAGGTATCAATGGGATTGCGAGGGAAAATAAATTAGCCATGTGGAGTAGACTTGATAGGCTAAATGGCCTAATCCTGTTCCTATGTGTTATGGTCTTCCTACCTCAGAACTAATTTTCAATCCACCTATCTCTTCCTGGATTCCATGGGATCAAACATTCCAGACCAAACCAACTGACCATATAGGACCTTGTCAAAGGCCTTGCTAGAGTTCAACAGACAACATCCACTACCATACCCTCATCTACCCTTTTGGTTACCTCTTCAAAACACTCCAAAAGATTTTTCAAGCAAGACTATTCATGCACAAAACTAAGATGAATTATCTTAATAAACATTGTCTATCCAAGTGGTGGTAGATCCTGTGCCTCAGAATTCCCTCTAGTAACTTTCCCACAACTGATCTTAGAATTATATATTTAAGCAAGGTTAGATAGATTTTTGCATAGTGGGGAAATTAAGGGTTAGGGGAAAAGGGAGGTAGGTGGAGATGACTCCATGGCTAGATCAGCCATGATTTTCTTGAATGGTGGAGCAGTCTTGACTGGCCAGATGGCCTACACCTGCTTCTATTTCTTAATAATAACCTATAGCCCCCAATTTGTCCTTGCTGCCCTTCTAGTTTTCTGGACCTTCACCAGAGGCTAACAATAAAGCAAATATCTCTGCCGAAGTCTCCAAAATTTGAATAAAGTTGACATTTTGCGTTGAGAACCTCATCAGGACTGGTAAGTAGAGGGAAGATATCAGAATAAAAAGTTGGGGGGGGGAGGGGAAGAAGGACAAGGTAGAAGGTGATATTTGTAGCCAGGTAAGTGGGAAAGGTAAAGGGCTGGAGAAGAAGGAATCTGATAGGAGAGGAGAGTTGACCATGGGAGAAAGGGAAGAAAGAGGAGAGGAAAAGAGGTAAGAAGCAAAGTGGGGAACAGAAGAAGAGGGAAGATGGAAAGTAAAAGAAAAAAGGAAAAGTAAGATTACTGGAAGGAGAAATGAATGTTTGCGCCATCAGGTTGGAGGATACCAAACAGAACATGAGATGTTGCTCCTCCTCCAAGGAAGTGGCCTCATTGCGGCAAAAGAGGAGGCCATGGACTGACATGTCGGAGTAGGAATGAGAAAAGGAATTAAAATGGTTGGCTGCTGGGAAACTCCACTTTTGGAAGATAGGGCGGAGGTGCTTAACCTAACAGATCCTAATAGGAACTTGCTATCACAATCCTCCCATTTGCTATCATTCTTTTCCTGCACAGAGGCTCGCCCAGTTGACCCAATTATTAGTGAACCTGATTCATTATCAAAGTACACATATGTCACCATTTTCTTGCAGGCATTCACAGTAGAACAAAGAAATACAATAGAATCAATGAAAAACTACACACGAACAAAGATTAACAAACAACCAATGTGCAAAGGAAAACAAACTGTGCAAAAATAAAAAAAAGAAATAATAATAACAACAACAACAATGTAAATAATTAAATAAATAAATAATACTGAGAATGAGAATTGTAGAAACCTAGAGATACAGCACAGAACAGGCCCCTCTAGCACAACGAACTGTACTGCCCATCAACCCACCTATTTAACACTAACCTAATCAGAGGACAATTTACAATGACAATGAACTACTAACCGGTAGGTCTTTGGACTGCCTGATGCATCGTGGGAGACAGAAGCTTGTAAGCAGCGAGCTAGCTGCTGGTTGTGTGTCCACAGGCCCAAGTTTATTGGGCACAGAGCTTGATAAAAGCAATGCTAAAGACCTCGAACACCATAAATCAGTGAGTTGCTTTGTTATGTCTCCCCTCTCGCTGTGAAACGGAGACATTTCTTTTTCCCTTATTAGAGGGAGAGAGATAGAGAGCCTGTGGTATGATGAATACTGGGTGAATGAATGGTCTTTGGGGTACTGTAAGTCTGTCTCTTTATTGATGCTTTGCTGCATGCTTGAGTGGGGGTTACCGATGCTTTTTTTTGCTGGGGGGTTGGGGGGGGTCATTGCCTTGCTGCTGCTTATGCATAGAAGGAGGGAGCTGGGGGGGGCTTTGGGGTTCTAACATTTAACTGTCATTCATTTTTTGGGGCATTCCTCTGTTTTTGTGGATGTTTGCGAAGAAAAAGAATTTCAGGATGTATATTGTATACATTTCTCTGACATTAAATGTACCTATTGAAATAGAAGTACCCGGAGGAAATCCATGCATACACAGGAAGGATGTACAAACATCTTATAGTCAGCACTGGAACTGATCCCCTAACTCCAAAGCTCACAGGTGTGATAGTGTTACGTTAACTGCTATGTTCTTGTAGTACCTTACAATCGTGGCATCAGTTGAGTGTTGAGGTGAGTGAAGTAATCTACATTGGTTCAGGAGCCTAACTGATGGTTAAAGGGTAATAACAGCTGCGGAACCTGGTGATATGAGTCCAGAGGCTCCTGTTCCTCCTTCCCAATGAGAGTAGCGAGAAGGAGCATGGTCTGTATGGTGCTGGTCCTTGATGCTGAATGCCACTTAATTGTGGCATCGTTCCTTGTAGATGTACTCATTGGTGGGAAGGGCTTTTCCTGTGATGGACTGGGCTGGTTCCAACACTTTTTGTAGGCTATTCCATTCTGCAGCCTTGGTGTTTCAATACCACACCATATGCAACCAGTCAGGATACTCATTACTCAGAATCTTTTGAATTTTTTCAAAGATTTAGATGTCATGCAAAATCCGTGCAAACCTCTAAGAAGGTAGAGGCAGTACTATACCTTCTTTGAAATTGCACTTATATGCTGGCCCCAGAAGAGATCGTCTGATATGACAATACCAAAGAATTAAAAGTTATTGAATGTGACAGTCTATGAAGCAAAATGCCTCTCCATTACCTCATTGTAGTTAACCAACTCCAACACCAGCAAAATAGACTACTGTGTTTCCTAACTTGTCACAGAAACTATACTTCATAAAATACTCAAATGATTATAAAAGATAAAAACATAGAAACATAGAAAACCTACAGCACAATACAGGCATTCGGCCCACAAAGTTGTGCCGAACATGTCCCTACCTTAGAAATTACTAGACTTACCCATAGCCCTCTATTTTTCTAAGCTCCATGTGTCTATCCAAAAGTCACTTAAAAGAGACTATCGTAAACACCTCCACTGCTGTTGCCAGCAGCCTATTCCACGCACTCACCACTCTTTGCGTAAAAAAACTTACCCCTGACATCTCCTCTGTACCTACATCCCCAGCACCTTAAACCTGTGTCCTCTTGTGGCAACCATTTCAGCCCTGGGAAAAAGCCTCTGACTATCCACACGATCAATGCCTTTCATCATCTTATACATCTTATACATCTTATCTATCAGGTCACCTCTCATCCTCCCATCTATTCAAGGAGAAAAGGCCGAGTTCACTCAGACTGTTTTCATAAGGTATGCTCCCCAATCCAGACAACATCCTTTTAAGTCTCCCCTACACACTTTCTATGGCTTCCACATCCTTCCTGTAGTGAGGCGACCAGAACTGAACACAGTACTCCAAGTTGGGTCTGACCAGGGTCCTATATAGCTGCAACATCACCTCTCAACTCCTAAATTCAATTCCATGATTGATGAAGGCCAATACACTGTATGCCTTCTTAACCACAGAGTCAACCTGCACAGCTGCTTTGAGCATCCTATGGAGTTGGACCCCAAGATCCCTCTGATCCTCTACACTGCCAAGAGTCTTACTATTAATACTATATTCTGCCATCAAATTTGACCTACCAAAATGAACCGCTTCACACTTACCTGGGTTGAACTCCACCTGCCACTTCTCTGTCCAGTTTTTCATCCTATCTATGTCCCTCTGTAACCTCTGGCAGTCCTCCACATTATCCACAACACCGCCAACCTTTGTGTCATCAGCAAACTTACTAACCCATCCCTCCACTCCCTTATCCGGGTCATTTATAAAAATCACAGAGTAAGGGTCCCAGAACAGATCCCTGAGGCACTCCACTGGTCACAGACCTCCATGCAGAATATGACTCGTCTACAAACATTCTTTGCCTTTTGTGGGCAAGCCAGTTCTGGATCCACAAAGCAATGTCCCCTTGGATCCTGTGCCTCCATACTTTCTCAATAAGCCTTTCAGGGGTACCTTTGCAAATGTCTTGCTGAAATCCATATACACTACATCTACTGCTCTTCCTTCATCAATGTGTTTAGCCACATCCTCAAAAAATTCTATCAGGCTTGTAAGGTGTTAGAGTGAGTTTTTTGGGTAGATGATTCATTTATACTTAAATGACCTTGGCCACCAGACTTCGATTTGAAAAGTACTGTGGACTGAGTCCGCAACAATGCGCTTCCTGAAAAGGTGTGAATACCAGATGCTTCTGCTGCCGTAGTTTGACCAGATGTTGTAGTTTCGAAGACAGTATTATCTACACTTTATAAATGTTAATTGTCTTCTATGTTAGCACGTAAAATGCCAAATAAATGTATTGTGGATTTAATTTGCATTCCTAGAGTCTGTGGATACCAACCCAGACAAGTTGGCATTGGAAGGAAAGGATGAAATTAGGAGGTGTAATGTTTTGTATGTAGCTTCAAAAGGAAGCATTGATTATGCATTGTCTATAACATTTTAAGTAATGATTGCGTTTGTGTTTAGCATATAAGTATTGAGCCCACATTGGGCTAGCAGACCCTTCGACCGAAAGCGTCTCCGTCGGTATGATGCCTGCTGTACCTTGTTGTGTCAAATAAAGAAGCTGCTTTGTATCTACCAGTAACTCTGTGTGTGCATGTGTATGTGTGTTTATGTAAGTGAGGAATCTTTGTATGTTAACTTGGTGAGAGTTGGACCACCAGTTGCGAAAGGTGGTAACCAATGGTACAGTTCGAGACGCCAGAGTAGGGGCGTGTATACTCGTTCGTGGAGCTGTATTTTAGTGTATGTGTTTGCAAGTGTGATGCAAGGGAATACAGCAGGCATCATGAGTTGGGGTACTCAAAAGTGGCAGATTGTGGAATATATACTCTGCGGTTTTAACTATGTGTTTTTTAACTGGTACCCATCTTTTATATTTTGCATAGTGTGGGAATTAAAGGGGAAGTGAGGCAGCGATTGAGAGAGGTGAGTGTAACTGGGGAACGATAATGGCAGTGATTCAAAAAACTGACAAGACAGCCATGGATTATGCAGAACGTAAATACCGAGCCTACAAGGAGTATTCGGCGTTGAATACTCCAGGGAGGGATGACCCTGTCTTCCTAAAAATGCTGAAGGAAGGCCTGAGCTCAGCCCACTAGGAAGTTTTAGATTTAGGCATAATGGTAGGGCCCACCTACTCTGCGATAGTTTCATGGGCCAGTGAAATAGACCAAACAAAAGGCAAGAGAAATCGTAAAGTGGGTATAGTGGATGCAGCTGCTGTAATGTCCCGGAGAGTTTGTTTTGCTTGCCGGCAGCCAGGACACCTAGCAAAGTACTGTTGGACCAGCTATAAGACAGTGAAGGAGTTGATATGCTACAGCTGTGGCCTATCAGGACACGGCTGGAGACAGTGTCCAAAAGGGAAAACCCAGGCAAAGGTCACAGCAGACACCCAGTCACTCACCCCATCAGCAACCAGTCTGACTGTTGATCAGATCAAAGAGTTAGTAACGGTGCCTCTTAAGGCAGAAAAAGAGGTGGCAGCGGGCTCCACTGCCAGCGCTGGTGACCCGCGGATGTACACAACATCCGCGGGTCACGTTGGGGGAACGGCAATGCAATATGTTAGTGGACACAGGAGCATCGGTATCGATAACAGACTTACCCTTACCAACAACTGGACATACCAGTTATATCAGGGGTGTAGGAGGGAGAACAGTAAAAGCAGAAAGAAACGAGTTACAGATACGAGAAATCGGGTGGGTGGGGGTGCAGCTTCCAGTGTATTTCTGGGTGTGTCTAAATAATGAGGGCACGATCCTTGGAATAGACATCCTACGGGAAACAGGAGCTGTTATAGATTCAGGAAAAGGAGAAATAATATGGACGAGTCAGGGGCAGTGAATGCATACAACCAACAGAATACACAACCTGCCTAGTATAGTCGCAGCTGCCCCGATCACCAGAGACTGCAGCCCGGATAGGGTCTATGAGTTACCTTGTCAGCAGTTCCCAGCAGTGTAGGTTACACACAAGCAAGATTATGGGCAGGTAAAGATGGACCCAGTTAAAATAGAGGAGGGTCTGTATAAACCCCCTAAGCAGGATCCTATACAAACTGACCCACTGACCACTGTTCAGGGTATAGCGAAGGAACAAAAACACCAGGGGATACTCAGAGAGACTGCAGCCACTCCAGAACATAAAGTTTTCCCAGTTCCTCAGAGGGCAGACATTACTGCAAATAAGGCAGCAGGGGAACAAGAGGTAATTGAAATTGCAAGTGTGCAGGAGGAAATGACAGAAACCAGCTTAGTAAAATGATATGAAGAGGTAGAGGCAGAAGAGAAGGAAAAATGGAGGAGAAAAGGAGCAAAGGAGGGACCAGATGGGTGCTGGACACATGGGGAGGAAAGAGTCACAGTGGCCCACCCTGTATTAGACAGACACTACTAAAGTTATATCATGGGGGGATGTATCAGGGAAGGCAGAGCATGATCACAATCCTCCGGCAGGACTGGTGGCGGCCAGGGATGGGCAGGGATGTTGAGAAATTTTGCCGCCGTTGTATCATTTGTGCCCAGCATATCCTTGGTAAGGGCAGAAAGCTACAGCTGGCAAATCAGCCTTGGCTGAGGGGACCCTGGGAAAACATCTAGATAGACTTCACAGGGCCCCTGCCAAAAAGCAGGGGGAAAGGCTACTGTCTAGTAATTATGAATCACTTCACCCGGTGGGTAGAGGCTTTCCCAACAAGGGACTGCACCGCCCGCACTGCTGTGTGGATCCTACTTCAGGAAATCCTCCCAAGGTGGGGAACCCCAGTTCAGGTGGATTCAGATCAGGGAGCACGTTTCATGGGGAAAGTGATGAAGGAAATGTACCGACTGCTAGGGATTCGACAACGATTCCATGTACCCTACCACCCCCAGAGTTCAAGGATGGTAGAAAGGATGAACGGAACAATCAAGAATGCGTTAGCTAAAGCTGTAGCTGAGACAGGAAAGACATGGGTTGATGTCTTACCAGGAATCCTGATGAGGTTGCACGCAACCCTGAACCGCAATTTGGGTCTCAGCCCCTACGAGTTTTTGATGGAGCGAGCAATGCAACTCCCTTATTGGGTAATTACGGGTTGCGGGGAGCCTGGGGCTTACAGGGATAGAATGACCCAATATGTGAAAGACCTTTGCAACCGACTTAAAGTATTAAAGGACCCAGCAAAACAACAGCAGCGATCGCTGATCAGAAAGAGCCAGAGGGAAAGGGGATAGTCCTTCCACAGCCCGGCGATCAAGTTATAGTGAGGGTGCTGGCAGAAATCCGAGGTTTGCCCCCAAGTGGATAGGACCACAGATGGTACTCTTAACCAATGATATGTGTGTCTGTGTACGGACTCGGTGAGGCAGCCAGTGGAAGCACTGGATCCAGGTTGAAGCATATGATTCATTCTCTTGTTGCTCCCACAGACAGAGTGGGGAACCAAGTGTACCCAGTAACCATGTAGTTACAGAGAACCTAAGAGAGGAACACCAGCCCTGCCATGCCAGACCTGACCACAACTGATGAAAACATACCCGGAGAAAACGCAAAAGCAGAAAACGCTGAGAGCATGGCAAAAGACACTGAGAACGTGTTGGAAAACCATGAATAACCTGCTAAAGTGTGATGATGATGGTACTCTGTAAATAAGGTTGGTTGCTGAAGGTAGATGATTAATTTTATAGCATAGTATGGAAAATTTATTGGGAAATAGATGGGGAGCGATTTTTGAGTTAAAGCAGAGACAGCAAGTTCCACCATTTCGATGGCATTTCAGACTGCACACGGCATCTGGAAGCAGTCACCCCCAGTCTGAGGAGCTGGGCCCTTTTCAGCAGTTGGGCCAGTGATCAACTGGACAGTTCGGAAGGGGGTGCCACTGGGGAGAGGTCCTTGCAGATGTTTACATAGAGGCCACCCCGACCCCTTCCTGTACATCGATGAGAAGGCCTGTGTGTGCTCCTGGAAGGAGAGTTTCAGAGACCAGAGGATAAAGGGCTGAAGACAAAGGAATGTGACTAAGCTGCCGTCAGCCTGCAGGGAAAGAGCCGACAGGCACACGAAAGGAGCCACATTTCTAAAGACTTGGAGCAGCCTCTCTGCTTAACATTTGGTAGGGAGCGATTAGGTAATGCTAGGATAGATATCGAGGTACATAAAATATGGGGGAGAATTTCGAGACGGCATTTTTGCTGCGCTATTTGAGCAGATCCTCCTAGGTTGGCCTTTCCTGATACAAATTTAATTTTTGTCCAGGAGCGCCAAGAGGAGTGACGGTTAGTGTGAGTTTTTTGGGTAGATGATTCATTTACACTTAAATGACTTTGGCCACCAGACTTCTATTTGACAAAGTACTGTGGATTGAGTCCACAACAATGCCTGCTGTACCTTGTTGTGTTGAATAAAGAAGCTGCTTTGTATCTACCAGTGACTCTGTCTCTCCAGTGATTTCATCCATGTTACAACATAAGGCACGACCTGTCCTTGACAAAGCCATGCTGACTATTCCTAATCATATTATACCTCTTCAAATGTTCATAAATCCTGCCTCTCAGGATCTTCTCCATCAACTTACCAACCACTGAAGTAAGACTCACTGGTCTATAATTTCCTGGGCTATCTCTACTCACTTTCTTGAATAAGGAACAAGTTCCACAACCCTCCAATCCTCCAGAACCTCTCCTGTCCCCATTGATGATTCAAAGATCATCGCCAGAGGCTCAGTAATCACCTCCCTCACCTCCCACAGTAGCCTGGGGTACATCTCATCCGGGCCTGGTGACTTATCCAACTTGATGCTTTCCAAAAGCTCCAGCACATCCTTGTTCTTAATATCTACATGTTCAAGCTTTTCAGTCTGCTGCAAGTCATCACTACAATCACAAAAATCCTCTTCCATAGTGAATACTGAAGTAAAGTATTCACTAAGTACCTCTGCTATTTCTTCCGGTTCCATACACACTTTCCCACTGTCACACTTGATAGGTCCTATTCTTTCACGTCTTATCTTCTTGCTCATCACGTACTTGTAGAATGTCTTGGGGTTTTCCTTAATCCTGCCCACCAAGGCCTCCTCATGGCCCCTTCTGGCTCTCCTAATTTCCTTTCTAAGCTCCTTCCTGTTGGCCTTATAATTTTCTAGATCTCTAACATTACCTAGCTCGCTGAACCTTTTGTAAGCTTTTCTTTTCTTCTTGACTAGATTTATTGCAGCCTTTGTACACCACGGTTCCTGTACCCTACCATAACTTCCCTGTCTCATTGGAATGTTCCTATGCAGAACTCCACACAAATATCCCCTGAACATTTGCTACACTTCTTCCGTGCTTTTCCCTGAGAACATCTGTTCCCAATTTAAGCTTCTAATTTTTGGCCTGATAGCCTCATAATTCCCCTTACTCCAATTAAATGCTTTTCTAACTTGTCTGTTCCTATCTCTCTCCAATGCCATTGTAAAGGAGATAGAATTATGATCACTATCTCCAAAATGCTCTCCCACTGAGAGACCTGACACCTGACCAGGTTCATTTCCCAATACCTAATCAAGTACAGATCTTAATACTTCCTCAAATCATGACAGACTTGTTAACAATGCAAAATCCTTCATTCTTTATTCTACAGTTCTTCCACATTTTCCATTCCCAGCTGAATATTTCAGTGATACAATGTCTTGCCACAACAGACTGTTTCCTGGCTTCAAAACATCTTAGATTTGTATGCACAGTCTATTATTATTAATTGTCATGTGGATTATATTTAACTGGTTATTTCACATAGAACGTAGAACAGTACAACACAGGAACAGGCATTTAATCCACAATATTTTGCCAAACTAATTAAGCCCATAGCACCTTGATTTATTTTTATTATTTAGAGATACATTGTGGAACAGGCCCTCTAGCCCAATGAGCTGCACCACCCAGGAAACCACTTGATTAACTCAAACCTAATCACAGGACCATTTACTATGATCAATTAACTACTAACTGATACGTCGTTGGACAGTGGGTGGAAACCGGAGCACCCGGAGGAATCCCACATGGTCACAGGGAGAACATACAAACTCCTATAGATGGCAACCAGAACTAAACTCCAAACTCTGATGCCAAGCTGTAATAGTGTCACACAAACTGCTATGTGACTGCAACCCATCTGCCTGCCATGATTTCTGTAGAATCCCTCTGGATTAGCTTTGTATCTGTCTCGCAAGATCTCCTGAATGGGTTTCAGTTACCTGAAGGTTGAAGAATATTTTTCCAAGTAGTTATTCCTTTTACAGACTGTATTTATTTTCTCTCCTTGCTTTGCCTCTACCTATTGACGATAGTGGAGGATGTAGTGCTGGGCAACTGAGGTCCTCAGTCAAGATAATTCATCCATCATGGCGTGGTGCAAACAGGTATTTTCCAAAGCATTGGTTTTGTTGAATTGTCTTCTTTGTAGTGACAGGAGGTTCCCTTAACATGATGTTATACACCCAGTGACCTCTTTATTATGTACAACTGTGGACCTGCTGTTTCATACAATTTTCTAATCAGTCAATCATGTGGCAGCAACTCAATACATAAAAGCCTGCAGGCAGGGTCAAAGGGTTCAGTTATTGTGAAGATCATTCATCAGAATGGGGAAGAAATGTCATCTAAGTGATCGTGACTGTGGATTGATTGTTGGTGCCAGACAGGGTAGTTTGAGTATCTCAGAAACATCTGATACACAGGGATTTTCACACACAGCAGTCCCTTGACTTTACAGAGAATGTTGTGTAAAGCAAAAAAAAAAAAATCAAGCGACCAGCAGTTCTGTTAGAGTGCCTTATTATGTGAAAATCTGAATCTGAATTGAAAATCTGGTTGAGCGGTGCCACAACAACAGCCCCTCACTCAATGTCAGCAAGACCAAGGAGCTGATTATTGACTTCAGGAGGAGAAAACCAAAGGTCCATGAGCCAGTCCTTATTGGGTTCAAAAGTGGACAGGGTCAGCAACTTTAAGTTCCTTGGTGTTATCATTTCAGAGGACCTTCCCTGGGCCCAGCACAAACGTGCAATTATGAAGAAAGCATAGCATCACCTCTTCTTCCTTAGAAATTTGCAGCGATGTCATGCCAAGTCTAATACTTTGACATACCTCTATAGATGTGTGGTGAGGAGTATACTGACTGTGGTTGCATCATGGCCTGATATGGAAACACCAATGCCCTTGAACAGAAAACCCTGCACAAAGGAGGTATGGCCCAATTCATCATGGGTAAAGTCCTCCCCTCCATTGAGCACATCCACATGGAGCACTGTCACAGAAAAGCAGGATCCATCATCAGCAAACCCCACCATCCAGGTCACATTCCCTTCATGCTGCTGCCATAGGAAGAAAGTCCAGAAGCCTCAGGACTCACACTTCCAGGTTCAGGAACAGTAAGACTCAACCATCAGACTCTTGAAACAGTGGAGATAACTTCATTCAACATCACTTTGGCTAAGGTGGTGCAAGGTTTAAAAAGAGCTGGAGGCTTTTGGAACTTTTAAGTCGGCTGCACTTAGGAACTTAGGAACTCAGCAAAGGCCAAGCAAGGTGAAAGTGGAGTGGCTATTGTAGGAGCAGCCATTGTTGGAGTCAATAGTGTTAGAGTTGTTAGGCTTTGACTCAAAATGCTTGGGTGAGAACAGGCAGATGCTTTAAATAGGTTTCTCCTAACCTTTCTTTCTTCTCTTTATTTGTCTTTTAGTACAAAGTTGGGGTATTGAGAATGGGTCCAGTATTAGTGGTATATTCTTTGTGTGAGATGTGGGAAATCCAAGAGACCTCGAGTCTTCCCAATAACTACATCTGCTTGAAGTACACAGAGCTGCAGCTCCTTAGAGACTGTGTTAAGGAACTGGAGCTGTAGCTGGATGACCTTTGGCTCATACGAGAGAATGAGGAGGTGATAGACTGGAGCTACAGGAAGGTAGGAAACACTAAATTGAAGGAGGCAGATACCTGGGTGACTGTCAAGAGATGGAAAAGGAATAGGCAACCAGTGCAGAGAACCCCTGTGGACATTCCCTTCAGTAATAAGTAAACTGCTTTGGGTACTGTTGTGTGAGGAGTGGTTACAACTTACTAGGGGGAGTTGTAGTGACCAGGTCTTTGGCTGTGGCTCAGAAGAGAAGGAGGTGAGTGGGTAGAAGAGGAATGCAGTTGTAATAGGGAATTCCATAGTTAGACGAGCAGACTGACGATCCTGTGGATGCGAAAAAGAAACCCGGATAGTATGTTGTCTCCAAGGTGCTAGGATAAGGGATGTCTCAGATTGGGTCCACAGCATTCTAAAGGGGGAGGGGGGCAGGCAGAAGTAATGGTACATATCAGTACCGTCAACATAAGTAAGAAAAGGAATGCAATATTGGATCTCCTGTTAGGAAACGAATTAGGGCAAGTGACAGAAGTTTGTGTAGGGGAGCACTTTGGTTCCAGTGATCATAACACCATTAGTTTCAATTTGATCATGGACAAGGATAGATCTGGTCCTAGGGTTGAGGTTCTGAACTGGAAGAAGGCCAAATTTGAAGAAATGAGAAAGGATCTAAAAAGCGTGGATTGGGACAGGTTGTTCTCTGGCAAAGATGTGATTGGTAAGTGTGAAGCCTTCAAAGGGGAAATTTTGAGAGTGCAGAGTTTGTATGTTCCTGTCAGGATTAAAGGCAAATTGAATAGGAATAAGGAACCTTGGTTCTCAAGGGATATTGCAACTCTGATAAAGAAGAAGAGGAAGTTGTATGAAATGTATAGGAAACAGGGGGTAAATCAGGTGCTTGAGGAGTATAAGAAGTGCAAGAAAATACTTAAGAAAGAAATCAGGAGGGCAAAAGAAGACATGAGGTTGCCTTGGCAGTCAAAGTGAAGGATAATCCAAAGAGCTTTTACAAGTATATTAAGAGCAAAAGGATTGTAAGGGATAAAATTGGTCCTCTTGAAGATCAGAGTGGTCGGCTTTGTGTGGAACCAAAGGAAATGGGGGAGATCTTAAATAGGTTTTTTGCATCTGTATTTACTAAGGAAACTGGCATGAAATCTATGGAATTGAGGGAATCAAGTAGTGAGACCATGGAAACTGTACAGATTGAAAAGGAGGAGGTGCTTGCTGTCTTGAGGAAAATTAAAGTGGATAAATCCCCGGGACCTGACAGAGTGTTCCCTCGGACCTTGAAGGAGACTAGTGTTGAAATTGCGGGGGCCCTGGCAGAAATATTTAAAATGTCGCTGTCTACAGGTGAAGTGCCGGAGGATTGGAGAGTGGCTCATGTTGTTCCGTTGTTTAAAAAAGGATTGAAAAGTAATCCGGGAAATTATAGGCCGGTGAGTTTAACGTCAGTAGTAGGTAAGTTATTGGAGGGAGTACTAAGAGACAGAATCTACAAGCATTTGGATAGACAGGGGCTTATTAGGGAGAATCAACATGGCTTTGTGAGTGGTAGGTCATGTTTGACCAATCTGTTGGAGTTTTTCAAGGAGGTTACCAGGAAAGTGGATGAAGGGAAGGCAGTGGATATTGCCTACATGGACTTCAGTAAGGCCTTTGACAAGGTCCCGCATGGGAGGTTAGTTAGGAAAATTCAGTCGCTAGGTATACATGGAGAGATGGTAAATTGGATTAGACATTGGCTCGATGGAAGAAGCCAGAGAGTGGTGGTAGAGAATTGCTTCTCTGAGTGGAGGCCTGTGACTAGTGGTGTGCCACAGGGATCAGTGCTGGGTCCATTGTTATTTGTCATCTATATCAATGATCTGGATGATAATGTGGTAAATTGGATCAGCAAGTTTGCTGATGATACAAAGATTGGAGGTGTAGTAGACAGTGAGGAAGGTTTTCGGAGCCTGCAGAGGGACTTGGACCAGCTGGAAAAATGGGCTGAAAAATGGCAGATGGAGTTTAATACTGACAAGTGTGAGGTATTGCACGTTGGAAGGACAAACCAACGTAGAACATACAGGGTTAATGGTAAGGCACTGAGGAGTGCAGCAGAACAGAGGGATCTGGGAATACAGATACAAAATTCCCTAAAAGTGTCGTCACAGGTAGATAGGGTCGTAAAGAGAGCTTTTGGTACATTGGTCTTTATTAATCGAAGTATTGAGTATAAGAGCTGGAATGTTATGGTGAGGTTGTATAAGGCATTGGTGAGGCCGAATCTGGAGTATTGTGTTCAGTTTTGGTCACCAAATTACAGGAAGGATATAAATAAGGTTGAAAGAGTGCAGAGAAGGTTTACAAGGATGTTGCCGGGACTTGAGAAACTCAGTTACAGAGAAAGGTTGAATAGGTTAGGACTTTCTTCCCTGGAGCGTAGAAGAATGAGGGGAAATTTGATAGAGGTATATAAAATTATGATGGGTATAGATAGAGTGAATGCAAGCAGGCTTTTCCCACTGAGGCAAGGGGAGAAAAAAACCAGAGGACATGGGTTAAGGGTGAGGGGGGAAAAGTTTAAAGGGAACATTAGGGGAGACTTCTTCACACAGAGAGAGGTGAGAGTATGGAATGAGCTGCCAGACGAGGTGGTAAATGTGGGTTCTTTTTTAACATTTAAGAATAAATTGGACAGATACATGGATGGGAGGTGTATGGAGGGATATGGTCCGTGTGCAGGTCAGTGGGACTAGGCAGAAAATGGTTCGGCACAGCCAAGAAGGGCCAAAGGGCCTGTTTCTGTGCTGTAGTTTCTATGGTTCTATGGTATGGGAGGTTCTGAAGAGAAACTATAGGAAGTTGGGTAAAAACCTGAAAAGTACAAACTCCAGGGTAGTAACCTCTGGATCTCTGCCTGTGCCATGTCCCACTGAGGGTAAGAATAGGACAGATGAATATGGCTCAGAATTACTGAATGGACAGAGTTTCAGATTTCTGGATCATCAGGACCTCTTCTCAGGGAAGGTATGACCTGTTCAAAAGGGAGGCATTACACCTGAATCCAAGAGGGACCAATATCCTTGTGGGCAGGTTTGTTAGAATTACTTGGGATGGTTTAAACTAATTTGGCAGGGTGATGGGAATTAGAGTGATAAGTCTCAGGATGGGGCAGTTGATATATAAGTAAAGCAGCATGTAGTGAGACAGTGACAAAGGACAACATTGCTGTCAGTGGGGTGAGCTGAAGTGTAATATGGAGGCAAAATTGAAAATGGTGATGAATACAGGACTGAAGATGTTATATTTGAATGCTGGCAATATACAGAATAAGGTAAATGATCTTGTAGTACAGTTAGAGATTGGCAGGTATGATGGTGTGGGCATAACTGAATCACGGCTGAAAGGAGATCATAATGGGAAGCTTAACATCCAAGGATAAAAACTGTATCGAAAGGACAGGTGGGTAGGCAGAGGGTCTGGGTAAAAAACTAAGTCAAATCCTTAGAAAGAGGTGACATGGGATCGGAAAATGTAAAATTATGGTAGCTAGGATATGGGAAACAAATTAGAATGGAAGAAAGAAAAGACATGTCAAAAGGCCAATGTTACAACAGTATTAAGGGATTTCAATATGCTAATAGACTGGGAAAATCAGTTTGGTTCTGGATACCAAGAGAGGGAATTTATTGATTGCTTATGAGTTGCCTTTTTAGAGCTGCTTGTGGTTGAGTCCAGTTGGGGAAAGGCAATTCTGGATTGGATGTTGTGTAATGAATCTGATTTGATTAGGGAAACAACTCTAAGGAGGCAGTGATCATGACATTGTAGAACTGACCCTGTAGTTTCAGAGGGAAAAGATATGGTCAGATGAATCAGTATTACAGTGGAGAATGGAATTCGAGAGGCAAGAGAGAGGAGCTGGCCAAAGTTGGTTTTAATGGGTTACAGTCAGGGATGATGGCAGAGCAGCAATGGCTGGAGTTTCTGGGAGCAATTCAGAAGGGTACATCTCAAAAATGAAGAGGTATTCTAAAGGGTGGATGACATAACTGTGGCTGACAAGGTAAGTTGAAGGCAGCATAAAAGCGAAAAGGAGGGCATGTAGTATAGCAAAAATTAATCAGAAGTTAGAGGATTGGGAAGCTTTTAAAAACAACAGGTAACTTAAAAAGCCAAAAGGAGAGAAGATATGAATTATGAGGGTAAGCTAGCCAATACTATAAAAGAGGATACTGAAAGTTTTTACAGATATATATAGAGTTTAAGAGAGGCAACATTGGATATCAGACTGCTGGTAAATGATACTAGAGAGGTAGTAATAGGGGACAAAGAAATGACAGACAAAATGATAAAAGTATTTTGCATCAGTCTTCACTGTGGAAGAAATAGCTGTATGCCAGAAGTACAAGAGTGTCAGGAAGCAGAAGTGAGTGAAGTTGCTATTACTAAGGAGAAGGTACCTGTGAAGCTGCAAGTTCTGATGGTAGGTCAATTATCTGGACCAGATGGACTACACTCCAGGGTTAGGAAGAGTTTGCAGTTGATGTAAAGATAGGTGGAGTGGCAGGTGGTGTTGAGGAAGCAGAGAGTCTGAAAAAGGTCTTAAACAGATTGGGAGAATGGGCAAAGGAGTGACAGATGGAATATACCGTAGAGAAGTGTATAGTCATACACTTTGGTAGAAGGAATAAAGGTATACACTATTTTCTAAACAGTGAGACAATTCAAAGCTCAGAGGGCAAAGGGACTTGGGAGTCCTTGTGCATGATTTGCTAAGGTTAGCTTACAGGCTGAGTTGATGATAAGGAAAGCAAATGCAATGTTAGCATTCATTTCGAAAGGACTAGAATTTAAAAGCTAGTATGTAATGCTGAGGTTTTACAAGGCATTGATCACACTTGGTGTATTGTGAGCAGTTTAGGACCCCTTATCTAAGGAAATATGTGCCAGCATTGGAGAGGGCTCAGAAGAGGTTCACGAGAATGATTCTGTAAATGAAATGGTTAATGTATGACAAGTATTTATTGGCTCTGGGCCTGTACTCTCTGGAATTTAGAAGAATGAGGGGGAGTCTCTCTGAACCTTATCAAACACTGAAAGGTCTAGATATAGTGGATGCGGAGAGAATGTTTCCAACTGTGGGGGGAGTCTAGGACTAGAGGGCACTGCCTCAGAACAGAGGGACCTTCATTTAGAACAGAGATGAGGAGGAAATTCTTTTGCTGGAGAGTAGTGAATCTGTTCAGAAAATTGTAGAATTTCAGTGTTGTGTACTTTGATAATAAATGATCTTTGTTTATCATTGCCACAGATATCTATGGAGGCCAAGTCATTGGGTATATTTAAAGTGGAGGTCGATAGGCTCTTGCTTAGTCAGGATGTCAAAGAATACAGGGAAAAAACAGGAGAATGAGGTTGAGAAGGATAATAAATCAACCGTGATAGACTGGTAGACTGGTGGACTGGTGGGCTGAATTCTGAACGTACATGCAGTGGCCACTTTACTTGGAACAGGGTTTGCCTAATACTGTAATGCCACTACGTGTAGAACAGTACAGCATAGGAGCATGCCTTTTAACCCACATTGTTGTGCCAAACTAATCAAGCTAATGGCACCTTATCCTGTCTGCCTGCACATAACTTCTATAATATCCTTCCTGATTAGCTTTTGATATGTCTCGCATGATCTCCTCAATTAGAGTTGTTTTGCTCGAAGGCTGAAGAATATTTTCCAGGTATTTATTTCTTTTATAGCCTGTACTTATTTTCTCTCTCTGTTTTGCTTCTGCCTAGAGGTGCGTGGCTGTTGATGGTGTGTAGAGGTTGCAGTGATGGGGGAAGGAAGTCTTAAGATAATTCATCCATCAAGGCAAGGTGCCAGCTAGCATTTTCCTACTCATTGTTTTTGCTGAGTTGCATGCTTTATAGTGGCAGGAGTCCCTTTAGCATGATGTTACATTTCTGGCTTTCTTGTTCATCACTGAAAGTGCATGAAGGACATTTCCTGACATTAAGGGAGCTGAAAAGCAGTGCAGTGATTCACAGATGACTCTTTGTGAAATCTTTCAGAGGAGGCGTGGACTGTGGAGGAATCATCAAATCATAATGACACAGAATGGTGTCATTCATCCTTACTTCCATCCTCCAGTCAGTCTCAATCCATTGCTTTTTCCGCATATCCTTGAAGACTATTTTCCGCTTTAGTTACACAAGAGATCCAGCATAACACACACAAAATGCTAGAGGAACTCAGCAGGTCAGGGAGCATCTATGGAATGTAATAAAGAATTGGTGTTTAGGCTGAGACGGGGCTCAGCCCAAAACGCTGACCCTTTATTCCTTTCCATAGATGCTGTCTTCCCTGCTGAGTTCCTCCAGCATTTTGTCTGTGTTTCTATCTTAGTTCTTTAGTTTCCTCTTAAAGAACCTTGATAGTTTCATCTAACCAAGTTCAAAGAGTCAAAGATTCAAAGGTTCATTTATTAACAAAGTATACAACACTGAAATTCTACAATTCCCTGGCTAGCTATGAAAGCAAGAAAGAAAAAGCAAAGAAAGGCAGTATGACAATCAACCCCACAAATCCCACTTTCCTGCTTAAAAAAAAGAAACCTAAACAGAACATGTGTGAATGAGAGTAGGGGCTGTGGTACTATGGTTCAGGTAGCCATTCAAGAGGGGGTAGCAAAGAGAAATGTAGAAGTAATTGGGGATAGTACAGTCAGGGGAATAGATAGAGTTCTCTGTTACGGAGATAGAGTGTCTTGAAGGCTGTGTTGCCTGCCTGGTGCCTGGGTCAGAACATCTTATCTGGCCTGCAGAGGAATTTACAGTGGGAGGGGAGAGATCCAGTTGTCATTGTCCAGTTGGGTAACAACCACATAGGTAGACGAGTAAAGAGGTTCTGCTGAGCGAATTTAAGCATCTAGGGAATAAGAACCAAAAAGGTGGCGATCTCTGGATTACGATCCGAGCCACGTGCAAATTGGCACAGGGTCAAGAGGATCAGAGAGTTGAATGTAAGGCTCAAGGATTGGTGTGGGAGAAGTGGGCTTGAATTCATGGGAAACTGGCACCAGTATTGGGGAAGGAGGGAGCTATACCATGGTAGGATCTGGATCCTGGTGAATCGCATAACTAGGGCTGTTGATAGGGCTTTAAACTAAAAAGAAGCGGGGTGGGTTCAACAGATTGGAGAAGTTTGGATAAAGTAAAGGAGAAAAGTGTGAATAAAGATAAATTAAAGCAAAAGTTAGAAAAAGAGAAAAGTAAGGTGGAGTGCAGAAAAGTCAAGTGCAAAAGAGACAAAGATCAGCAGATTTTAAAGGCACATTGAGTGTAAGGACAATTTATCTGAATGCCTGTAGTATTCGAAACAAGGTCAGTGAACGTGGCACAAATCAGTACAAAGGGGTATGACTTAGTAGTTATTACAGAGACGTGGCTGCAGGGTGGAGAGGATTTGGAATTAAATATCCAAGGATATCAGATAATATGGAAGGATAGGCAGGAAGGTAAGGTAGGCGGGTTAGTGCTTTTAATTAAGAATGAGATCAGGACAATAGTGAGAGATGATATAAGATCTAAGGAGCAGAATGTTGAATCCATCTGGATAGAGATTAGGAACAGTAAAGGGAAAAAATCACTGGTGAGAATTGAGGAACAGTGGAAGATTTTCAAAGAGATTTGTCACAGTGCTCAACAAAAGTATATTCCAATTAAAAGCAAAGACAGTAAGGATGGGAAGAGCCAGCCATGGATAACTCTGACTTGCTTCTTCAGTCGAAGGACAGATTAGAATAGATAATTAATGCCAGCAATGCCTTCATATTTGAACACTTCAGTGGACATACATGGAGTCAGGTTTTTCACTGGTCACAGAAACGGTCCCAAAACTTGCACTTTCAGAATTCCCAGGTCTCTGAAGAATGAATCCAGTGGTGACATTGGATACTGCTGGAATAATGGGAAATGCTATTTACAGTTGCATGTTAAGTTCTAACATTTACAGGTCATAGGTGTTTCAAATAGTGGCATTCACAGTACACCTGGTACATTGGATTAAGTGCATGCCACCTCCACATCTGTAAACAAATGAATTGGTTGTATACCATAGATGAATACACTGCAAACTTCCAAATCCATGCACAAATAAATCTCCTGAGTGATGCTTCATTATTAACGTCTTGAGGACTACATGAAACAGAGTACAATTGCACTTCCCATAAAGGGTTTGACATTCAACACAAGTTTCATTCAGATAGATCAGTTTCAGAGTGCAATTGGCCATTCATCTTCCTCCTCCAAATTCTTGGAGGCTCTCAAGAGAACAAAATCTCACAGTACAGAGAGAAATTGTTCTTTTGATGGCTCCTTGAAGCATTAAATTAATTCCTTATATATAACTGCTCAATTCCCTTTTGAAAATTACTTTCAGATCGACTGCTACTAGCCTTCCCAGCAATGTACTGCAGACCATAGATGAAAATTGTAGATCATTCTATAAAAATATTGCCAATTCTAACTTCCCTACTCATTTTATCAATTTTCCTAAAACATACACTATTTATTAGAGAGTTAATCTCCTATGTATTTTGTATACTTCCAGAGGTTTTCTCTAGAAATTTCCTTCTGAGGTTGCCACAATGAGCCACATGGTCTCCCTCTCCAGCAGCGATCAAAAGGCAGGCAGTCAGCGCTGAACTCTCACTCGCTTTCTGAATTTGCCTCGATCTCTCAATCTTCCTCAACATTTTAATCGGTGATTAGTGGATGTTTCAACCAGCGAAACGTTGTTGTACATCAGCTCACTCCCTACCTTGAAGTTTCATCATATCGAGCTTCCCGGACTCTCCTCTGAGACGCAGAGTGCTGGATCACTCAGACGATCTTCAAACTGTAAATCGCAGGCTCTGACAGTCACAGACAGTTGAAGGTGAATAACAGACGTAAAAAAAAGTGAAGATATTTTTCTGAGCTATCTGGAAGATGTCTGGAATGTTGTACACTAGTGCCATCTTGATCAGAATCCAGCACCAACTTTCACACCAATCCTATACTAGTACTATTTTGATCTCCCCGCATTGCCATCAGCTCCCCACAGGTTCCTCCATTCACCAACACACAAAGGGCAATTTACAGCAATTGCATCCTAACACACCACAGATTTCTGATATTTACAACAAGGATGGAGAACTTGGAGAAAACACATGTGCTTCATATTTAAGATGGCATTGGAGGGTATCCAGAGCAGTTTTATGAGAATGACCTTGGAGTTAAACGGAGCACTTCATGGCTCTGGGCCTATACTCTCCTGAATTTAGAAGAATAGGAGGAGGGGGTTATCTCCTAGAAACCTAATGAATATTGGAAGTCCTAGACAGAGTCGATGTGGAGTTGATGTGTCCAATAGTGGGAAAGTCGAAGACCAGAGCGAACAGCATCAGAATATAAGGACATCCCTTTCTTCAATCACAGGGTGATGAATCTGTGGAATTCATTGCTACTAACAGCTGTGGAGGCCATTATTGGGTATATTTAAAGTGGAGTTTGAAAGATTCTTGATTAGTCAGGGTACTATAGGTTACAGGGAGAAGGCAGGAGAATGGAATTGAAAGGGATAATAAATCTTTGATGATGATGAAATGCTGGAGCAGACTCAATGGGCCAAATGCTCCTATGTGTTATGGTTTAGCATTAGTAATGGCAACTATAATTGGGCCAGCCAAGGGAAAGACAGCAGATGTCCTTCAATGACATTAATGAACCTCAGCAATTGAGTAGTTTTATGGTCACCATTACTAATGTTACATTTGTTTCTAATTGTAAATTTGTTGATTAACTTGAATTTAAGTTTGCTAGTTGGATTGGTTGTGGATGATCTTGTCTCCAGTTCAAATGCTGTGCTATTAATTACACTCTACCAACTTAATCACAAAAGCTCCTGCCTGCCGTAAACAGAAGCAGAAAATAAGAGGAAACATTTGTTGAGTAATTCAGAATGTGAGGATCCAGACATCTCATTGTAAGGCTGTCATTGCCAGGGGCAATTAAAACTGGATTTGTACAAGAAGCAAAATTCGAGGAAATCTTCAAAGATTGCAGGTGAATATTGGAGAAAAGACTATATAATAAATTTGCAAACTTGTTACTAAAATAGAAAATACTGGAATTGGATAACTAACCCGATGCCTATTTTGTTTTCGGTGTTCGAGATAAGAAATGCATTCTTTGATTTTTCTTGAGGACAATGTTCTGGATGTATTTCTAAAGGCCTGCAAAGACCTTGATGACGGGAAAAGATCAATGCAGTGACTGTGAGAGCTCACCTGTGAAGGGTGTGATGAAGTAATTGAAGATGAGTCATGATATTAGTTGTCTGGGACCTTAGCGGAAAGGATGAAAGGATGTATTTTGTCAGTGGGTAAGAAACCAGAGTTCAACATTGGGATTAGAAAGGATAAGGACAGAGAGTAAAATCACTGATTGAAACGTTTGTTGTTATTTTCACTTTGTGGCACTGGATAGGTGAACTTCCCCAATACCAGATTCCAGTAATAGATAATCTATTCCAAGCTTCAAAATGGTAAGAGACTATTGTGTAGACAGACAAAAGCATTCACGAATGTGCTCAGCTTTTGACAGAGGGCGGAGCTCAGGATGATGGCACCTAATGGTGACTCCTCTGCTTGCATCTTTGGAAACAGCTCTATTTCTATCTTTAATATCTCCTTTTTTTCCCTTTATGGAGTTCTTTTGAAGACCCTGACCTGGAGTAACATGTTGACTGGTTCTTTGTGTGAAGTCCAGCTCTCAGGGCCTCACGACCAATGACTTTTCGATATGCCAAGGATGTGGCCTGGAAGACTAGTGCACCTTCAGGGTTCTGGATTTTCATGGCCCTGGAGGCGGGTGGATCCGAGGTCGGTGCTACCGCAAAAAACTGGAATGTTTTGGTTGTACATGGAAGATCGAAAGCATGAGTTGGCTGCTGGCTGTGTGCCCAGAGACCCGAGACCTTTGGGCACAGAGCTCAGTAAAAGTGATGCAATAGACTTTTAACACCATAAATCAGTGAGTTGCTTTGTTATGTCTCCCCTCTCACTGTGAAATGGGGACACCTCTTTATCTCTTATTAGGGAGAGAAAGAGCCTGTGGTGTGTCAAATTACCAGTGAACGAGTAATTGATACTTTACTGCACACTTGAGTGGGGTGGGGGGGGTCCACTTTGCTGCTGCTTATGTGTAGGAGGGGGGAGCTGGGAGGAACTTTGGGGTTCTAACATTTAACTGTCATTCATTCTTTGGGGCACCCTTCTGTATTCATGGATGTTTGCAAAGAAAAAGAGTTTCAGGATGTATATTGTATATATTTCTCTGACATTAAGAGCACCTATTGAAGCATCTCCTTGAAGAAATGAAACATCTCAGCTTAACTTTATGGAAATCCTCAGTCCATGACTGCTCAATGTACACAAGGATCACCATCATAGGCACATCTCTGTCTCACCATTGAGGGCATCTTCAAGAGGGTGTGCTTCAAGAAGGTGGCATCCATCATTAAAGAACATCACCATCAGGGCCACGGTCTCTTCATATTACTGCAGCACAGGAACCTGAAGACCCACAGCCCAAGTTTTTAGAACATTTTCTTCTCCTGATTCTAATTGTTCTGGGGTGAGAAGCTGGGGTCCACATATGCCAGATACACCAACAACACACCTGAATAATAAAAGATGATAGCAACATCACAAAATTTCCACCCACCATCCCGATAAGGAAATTCCTGGCTCATCTCACATCAACACCAGGGTAGTGTAGTTGTTAGACGCTATTACAGCTCAGGGCATTGGAGTTTGGAGTACAATTCTGACATCATTAATAAGGAGTCTCTACGTCCTCCCCATGGAATGTGTTGGTTTCTCTGGTTGCTCTGGTTCCCTCCCGAATTCCAAAGACGTACTGGTTAGTAGGTTAACTGGTCATTGTAAATTGTCCTGTGATTAGGCTAGAGTTAAATCAGGGGTTGCTGGGTGGTGTGGATCAAAGGGCCTATTTTGCCCTGTATCTCCAAATAAAATAAATAAAAAATTGCACGCCCAAAGGTGAAAACATGGAGGATGAGGTAAAACAAAAAAAAGTCAACTCAAAGAACAGCAGAACAAAGTGAAATATTGTAATTAAAAAGGAAGTTCAGAAAACAAAAGGACAGTATGCAAAATAAGTGGCAAATAGAGCTAAGTGAGAACTAATTAAAATTTTCAATCCAATGAGGGACTGGAAAAGCAACCTATATGTGGTAAAAAAAATCACGTAGGTTGATTATTTAATGCTTATCTTTTAGCTACCTTCACAAAAGAGTAAGCTTGTGTTTAAAGCTTCAATTGAGAAGAAAGGTTGTGAAATATCAGATGGGAACAACATGATTAAAATGGGGTCTAGCATCTTTAAAAGTAGATAAGCCACTGGTTTAAATTAATATTATCACATATTGTTGAAAGGAAAGAAAAGGTGAAGACTCCAAATATCATAATGGAAGTGGTGCCAGAAAATTGGAGAACTGTTGATGTAGTGTATCAGTACTTTGTTAGTAGTGTACATTTTACAATGACATATCGGCAGAGAGCATAATGTTTCTCCATTGTTCAGAGACTCTTACTCTGCCAGGAGACTCCTATTCCGCCAGAAGTTCCCACCATGTACGGCCAATATTAAAAACTGAAAAGGATATGTTGTCAATTATCGAGGACCTTGTACAGGCTAAAAGTGATTTGAATTAACATGTATTATCGTACACTTTTTAGTTACCCCACATCAGAATCAGAATTAGCTTTAATATCACTGGCTCATGTTAGGAAGTATGTTTTGCAGCTGCCAGTACATTGCAATACATAATAAAAAATGAATGATTTTCAATAAGTAGATATGAAAAATTAATTAAGTAAGTAGTGGAAAAAGAGAGAAAAAATAGTGAGGTAGTTTTCCCGGGTTCATTGTCTGTTCAGTAATCTGATGGCAGTGGGGAAGAAGCTGTTCCTGAGATGTTGAGTGTGTACCTTCAGGCTCCTGTATCTCTTCCTTTAGGGTAGCATGAGAAGAGGGCATACCCTGGGTGATAAATGTCCTAAATGATGGATACTGTCTTTTTGAGACATCGCCTTTTGAAGGTGTTCATGATGCAGGAGAGGCTAGCGGTCATGATGAAGCTGGCTGAGTTTACAATTTTGTGCAGATATTTCTAATTCTATGCAATGGTTCCTCCACAGCAGATGGTGATGTAACCAGTCAGAATGCTCTCTACATCTACAGAAATTTGTGCAAGTGTCTTTGGTATCATAGTAAGTCTTCTCATTCTCTTCAGTGGCCCAAAATTCTACATTCACTGACATGCTAGGGGCGATCTGTAGAGGTCAATGAACCTTCAGGATATGGCTGGAAACGGAAGAATCCAGAGAACATTCATGAGTCACATGAAGGACACATAAACTCCACATAGACAGTGCCCAAGTTTACCTTGGAACCCAGGTCTCTGGTGCTGTGAAACAACAATCTTAGATAGATTAAGTTTATTTGTTGCATGTACATCAAAACATACAATGAAATGTGTCATTTTGCGTCAAATCACGTCAGCGAGGTTTGTGCTGGGCAGTCTGCAAGATGTAGTACTATGTGTTGGCATCCTCACTTGGATCAGGAGGTTGTTGGATCAAGAGTACACCAGGGACTATAGCGCAAAACTCTAGGCTGACTGTGGAAACAGTGTCGCTGAATATGTTTAAGAAAATTAATTTCAGGGTAACATATGGTGAGATATACATACTTCCATAATAAATTTACTTTGAACTTTAACTAGCTTCTAGCCTCTTGAACACGTCCCACAGATCACCCAAGGGAAAATGAAAGTAAATGCAATGATAGCAGGTTGAGACCAGTTTTAGAATTTAACATGCACTTGTCTCGCTAGACCTGGATGGGAAGAGGATGAACATTGTCCCTATCTTTACAACAGCTACTCTTGAAGAATGATCCTTTCATTTGTGAGTAGTCTGGCATTATGCTCAATAGCAGTAGACTGGCTTTGTATCAAAATCAAAATGAAAAAAACACCCAAATTAGCTTCATTCCCAGTTTACTCTAGCCCTGTAAGCAAAAATGTTTAAATGTGCAGTGGATTCCAGTTAATTGGGGCAGATCAGGAGCAGTACATTTAGCCCAACTAAGCAGCTGCCCCAGTATGCCGAAGTTTCATAGAAGTAGTTAAGAAGTATAAAAAAGAAAAACTGAGTTACAAATTATGCAAATAAAAATACGAAACAAACAAGAACACTACCATAATACTATAAAACTGTGTATTTGTTCTGAAATTTATCGATGGAGGAATTTATCCAGTGTACTCAAGGAACAAAATGAGCGCAGACACTTAGTGCAGATAGTGGACTGCCTTCATACAATACTATCAAAGATTGCTTCCTTCATTTTCATTATAACTTTCAAGATGATTGTTGATACCTTCAAATTATTAGTATCTCCTAACTCATTGAAGTACTGAAATTGCTTTATTTTCACTCCCGGACATTGCTTCATCTCCAAGCCCGAATGCTTGAAACTGCAGTGAGCAAAACGGTCCTGAATGGTCTTACTGCTTATTTCTCTCCAATGATCAGAGACAAAAAATGCTGCTTTTTGAGCACAAGCACACTCAACTGATGCTTTTTAAAAATTGTTTGATCAAAGCACGGTGTAATGTCTAGTGGCCACACATAATCTGTAATGGTCCTCCATCATTAACAATATGTCACCCATGACCACTGGAAACTCATGAGACCCAATTCTATCTCTGCCTGAAATTAAACAAGTTCCATTAACAATATACATTTGTAGTTAATGAGGCTTGCCTTTGTGAAACATTGTTTGGCAAGCATTTTATCTGTTTAAACTTTCAAGATAAAGACATAAAAATTTATCCTCCATTGCATACACTAAGCCTGCAATATTGTTGCACTAATATGCTGAATTTCAATCCTGAAATTCAATTGACTTAAGAAAATTTCTCCATATAATTGGTTTATCTATATATAGCAGGTTTTTCAATGGTCACTTTTTAACTCAACATAACATGCATTATTTTGCACATATTCAATTTTCAGGATGTGGGATTCACCCGCAAACGCAACATTTATTGGCAGACCTAGTTGCCCCTGAGAGATTAGTGGTAAACCACCTTCTTGAGCATCTTAATTTCTTCTGGTGAACATACTCCCACAAGAGGCATAGATCAAGTGAACAGACAGAGACTCTTCCCATAGTGGAAATGGCTAATACAAGGGGGTATCATTTTAAGGTGATTGTGGGAATGTCATAGGTAAGATGCTTTTTTTTTTACACAGAGAGTGGTGGGTGCATGGAATGCACTTCTAGGTGTGATGTAAAACCACCAGGTTCAGGAACAGTAATCATCCTTCAATCATCAGTCTCTTGATAACTTTACTCAACTTCACTGGCCTCATCAATGAACTGTTTCCACAACCTATGGATCGTCTTCAAGGACTCTTCATATTATGCTTCTGATATCTATTGCTTGCTTGCTTGTTTGTTTATTTGTCTAACTATCTACCTATCCATCTTTCTATTTATTATTTTTTCTTCCTTTTTGCACTTGCATGGTTTGTTGTCTTTTGCACATTGGTTGTTGTCTGTCCTGTTGGGTGGGCTCTTCATTGATTCTATTGTGTTTCTTGTAATTATTGTGATTGCTGGCAAGAAAATTAATCTCGGATTATATATAGTGACACATCTGTACTTTGATAATAAATTTGCTTTGAACTTTGGTAGAAGCAGATACATTAGGGACATTTGAGACTCTTAGATAGCCACCCGGATGATCGAAAAATGGAAGGTGATGTGAGAATAAAAGATTAGATTGATCTTAAAGTGAGTTAAAATGTTGGTTCAACATCATGAGCTGAAGGGTCTGTACGGTGTTGAAATGTTCTATGCTCTAATATTGCTGAATGAGAGTTTGTGAATTTAATGACAGTGACAATGAAGGACATAGATCCATTTTCCATGTCTAGAGGTGGCATGGCCAAGAGGAACATGCTTCAGTTGATTTAAGTACTGTAATGTGAAAATTTGTCCATTCTTTTATGACTTCAGTGGAAGCAAATATGGTGTTTCCTATGGTGGGGAAGTCTAGGACCAGAGCCTTAGACTGTAAAAGATTCCCTTTCGAACAGAGATTAGGAGGAATTTCTTTAGCCAGAGTAGGGTGAACCTGTAAAATTCATTGCCACAGATGGTTGTGGATGCCAAGTCATTGGGTATATTTAAAGCCGAGATTGATGTTCTTTTTTATTAGTAAAGGTATCAAAGGGTATGAGGAGAAGGCATGTGAATGGGGTTGAGAAAGATAGTAAATCAGCCAAGATGGAATGGCAGAGCAGACTCAGTGGAACAAATGGCCTAATTCTGCTTCTATGTCTTATGGTCTTGTGGTTTCAAATTCAAGATTTCATACAGGTCCTCCTCAGGTTACAGCAGACTCTGTTTTTGAGAACTGTTTTGTAACTCTTTGGAACAATGAGATAATGGAGCATAAGAGATGCAACAAGAAACATGCCGGACAGATTTAGTGGGGGAAACACAGTTGTGGGAGGAAGGAAGTGTTAAGAAATGACTTAATAGAGGTGCACAAGCTAAACAAGGTTCAGATAAGGTAAACATTCTCATTAGTAGGTGATTAAATACTAAAGATCATCTATTTACAGTTTTGGGCAAAAGATGCAAGGTGTTCTCAGCTGCTGAGTGCAGTCCTGATCACCATACTGTGATAGAAGAGGCCAAAAAGATTCACCAGACCCCACACAAAATGCGGAGGAACTCAGCAAACCAGGCAGCATCCGTGGAAAAGAGTACAGTCAATCTTTTAGGCCAGAGACCCTTCACCATTCCTGATGAAGGGCCTCAGCCCGAAACGTCAACTGTTCACTCTTTTACATAGATGCTGCCTGGCCTGCTGAATTCCTCCAGCATTTTGTGTGTATTGCTTGGATTTCCAGCATTTGTAGATTTTCTCTTGTTTGAGATTCACCAGGATGTTGCCTGGGGTGAAGTACTTCAGTTATGAGGAGAGACTGGAGAGGGTGGATCAGTTCTTTCTGGAATGGTGGATAAGAGGAACATGCTATGAGGGGGTTTAGAAATGGTAGATTAACATAGAAAATAGAACAGTATATAGGACCTTCAACCCTTGATGTTATGTGACCTTTTAACCTATACCAAGGTCAATCTAACCCCTCTCTCCCCCATAGACCTCTAGTTTACTTTCATTCATGTGCCTAACAGTTTCTTAAATGACTCTAATGTCCCTGCTTCTACCACCATTCCTGGCAACATGTTCCACACACCCACCATCTTCTGTGTAAAAAAATCCTGCCTCTGACATCCGTCCCTATAATTTCCCCATAACAGGTTAAACTCTTAAAGTTATGCCCCCATTTCCATCCTGGGAAAAATTCTCTGGCTGTCCACTCTACCTAATCCTCTTGCTATCTTTCACACCTCTATCAAGACTCCGCTCATCCTCTTTCACTCCAACTAGGAAAGCCATGGATTGCTCAGTCTATCCTCAGAAGACAAGCTCTATAACCCAGGAAGTATCCTGATAAATCTCCTCTGTATCCTCTCAAAAGCTTTCACATCCTTCCTTTAACGAGGTCACCAGAACTGAATGCACCAAGTGTGGTCTAAACATTGTTTTATAGAGCTACAAAATAAATTCACAGCTTTTGAACTCAATCCCATAATTAGTCAGAACCAACAAACCATATGTCTTCTGATTCATCCTATCAAATGCAACTTTGCAGGATCTATGAATGTTGACTCCAAGATCACTCTGTTCCCCCACACTGTTCAGAATACTGCCATTCACATTGCATTCTGCCTTCAAGTTCGACCCAAGATGCATCTCTTCACACTTTTCTGTTTTGCCAGGAATTTTCCACAGACCAGACGTAAATAAAACCAGAGGGTATAGACAAAGTAAGATAAAAGGGAATTAAAACAGATAGGAGGGGTCTTTTATCACCCAGGGAGTTGTAAGTACTTCAAATACTGGCACCGATGCAGGATTTAAACTGGAAATGTTGAACCAAAAATGTTGACAAGTCCTTTCCTCCAACATATGTTGCTCAACTGACTCAGTTCTTCCAGATATTAGCATCTACAGTTTCTTTTCTCTCTCGTGGACTTGACTGTCACATTTCCACCCATCAGTTCTGATATTAAGAGGAATCCTGCCTTTCCATTATGGTACCAGTTTAAGGTGGTTTGAACAATGATGTCAACACACACAAAATGCTGGAGGAACACAGCAGGTCAGGCAGCTTCTATGGAGGTAAATAAACAGTCAATGTTTTGGGCAGAGACTTGACTTGAGTTGAAAATCTTATTCTCGTGAAATGCAAGACTGGAAATGAGAACTGTCCAAAGTTCAATACCAGTCTCATCCAAAATGAGCATATATGGCCAGTATGATAAAACAGAGAAATAAAATACAGCAACAGAGCAGGAAACTGCTCAAGAAAACTGTGAACTGCCAGGGGCTGTGTGATACGGAAACTGCACTGTGGTGGACAGGAGGGCTCTACAATGGGTAGTTAAATCTGCCCAACACATTGCCAACACCAGCCTATGTGACATCAATGACATATGGTATACACAAGAAAGGTGCAGGAGAAAGGCCAGTAATGTCATGAAGAATGCTACCCATCCTGCTCATGGACTGTTTGTCCAACTCCCATTAGGGAAGAGGCTGCACATCAGGACTACTACACTCAAAAACCATTACTTCCCCCAAACCATCAGGCAGATGAACACCTCTACCTGTTAACCACCAGTGTCAATTTATGTGCATACAATCATACGTATATGTACCTTTATGCTTATACTGTAAGCTAACCTTATGTACGTACAGCCGCACTCAAAGAGATAGTTGTCGATTGTGCTCTATAGGATTGTTTTATATTTATTTGTATTTTGACTGTATTTTTAATTGTGTTCTTTATACATATTACATTTTTATATATGCTGCATCAAATCTCCGGGATGTTTTTGATCGTGTCCACAATATCCTGAAGTGGGAAGGTGAACAGCCAGAGGTCATGGTACACACTGGTACCAACAACAGAGGTAGGAAAAGGGAGGAGGTCCTGGAAACATAGTACGGGGAGTTAGGAAGGAAGTTGAGAAGCAGGACTTCAAAGGTAGTAATCTCAGGATTACTGCCTGTGCCACATGTCAGTGAGTATAGCAATTGAGTGAGATGGAGGATATATGCGTGGCTGAGGAATTGGAGCAGGGGACAGGGATTCAGATATCTGGATCATTGGGACCTCTTTTAGGGCAGGTGTGACTGCACTTGAATCTAACAGGGACCAATATCCTGGCAGGGAGGTTTGCTAAGGCTACCGGGGAGAGTTTAATCTAGAATTGCTGAGGGGTGGGAACCGAAATGAAGAGACGGATGAAGGGGTGGTTGGCTCACAAATTGAGAAAGCTTGTAGCCAGTGTAAGAGGGAGGATAGGCAGTTGATAGAGAAGGGATACACTCAGACTGATGGTTTGAGATGTGTCTATTTTAATGCAAGGAGTATCATGAACAAAGTGGATGAGCTTACAGCATGGATCAGTACTTGGAGCTATGATGTTGCGGCCATTATAGAGACTTCATGGCTCAGAGGCAGGAATGGTTACTTTAAGTGCCAGACTTTAGATGTTTCATAAAGGACTGGGAAGGAGGCAAAAGAGGTGGGGTTGTGATACTGCTGATTAGAAATAGTGTCACGGCTGCAGAAAAGCAGGAAGTCATGGAGGGATTGTCTACGGAGTCTCTGTGGGTGGAAGTTAGGAAAAGGAAGGGGTCAATATCTCTACTGGGTGTTTTATATAGACCACCTAATAGTAACAGGGACATTGAGAAGCAGATACACAGACAGATTCTGGAAAGGTGTAGTAATAGGGTTGTCGTGGTGGGAGATTTTAATTTCCCAGACCTTGATTGACATCTCTCTAGAGAGAGGGGTTTAGAAGGAGTCGAATTTGTTAGGTGTATTCAGGAAGGTTTCTTGACACAATATGTAGATAAGCCTACCAGAGGAGAGGCTGTATTGGGAAATGAACCTGGCCAGGTGTCAGGTCTCTCAGTGGGATAGCAGTTTGGAGACAGTGATCACAATTCTATCTCCTTTACCATAGCATTGGAGAGGGACAGGAACAGACAAGTTAGGAAAGTGTTTAATTGGAGTAAGGGGAAATATGAAGCCATCAGGCAGGAACTTGGAAGCATAAATTGGGAACAGATATTCCCAGGGATATGTATGGCAGAAATGTGGCAAATGTTCAGGGGATATTTGTGTGGCATTCTGCATAGGTATGTTCCAATGAGACAGAGAAAGGATGATAGGATACAGGAACCATTGTGTACAAAGGCTGTTGAAAATCTAGTCAAGAAGAAAAGAAAAGCTTATGAAAGGTTAAAAAAGAACTAGGTAATGATAGAGAGCTAAAAGATTATAAGGCAAGCAGGAAGGAGCTTAAGAATGAAATTAGGAGAGCCAGAAGGGGTCATGAGAAGGCCTTGGCGAGCAGGGTTAAGGAAAACCCCAAGGCATTGTACAAGTATGTGAAGAGCAAGAGGACAAGACATGAGAGAATAGGACCAATCAAGTGTGACAGTGGAAAAGTGTATATGGAACCTGAGGAAATAGCAGAGGTACTTAATGAATACTTTGCTTCAGTATTCACTATGGAAAAGGATCTTGGTGATTGTAGGGATGATTTACAGCGGACTGAAAAGCTTGAGCATATGGACTTTAAGAAAGAGGATGTGCTGGAGCTTTTGGAAAGCATCAAGTTGGATAAGTCTCCAGGACTGGATGAGATGTACCCCAGGCTACTGTGGGAGGCGAGGCAGGAGATTGCTGAGCCTCTGGCAATGATTTTTGCATCATCAAGAATCAAGAGAGGTTCCACAGGATTGGAAGGGTTGCAGATGTTGTTCCTTTATTCAAGAAAGGAAGTAAAGATAGCCCAGGAAATTATAGACCAGTGAGTCTTACTTCAGTGGTTGGTAAGTTGATGGAGAAGATTCTGAGAGGCAGGATTTATGAATAATTGGAGAGGCATAAATATGATTAGGAATAGTCAGCATAGCTTTGTCAAAGCCTTAGGAGCCTGACTGAACTTTTTGAGGATGTGACTAAACACATTGATGAATGAAGAGCAGTAGATATAGTGTATATGGATTTCAGCAAGACATTTGATAAGGTACCCCATGCAAGGCTTATTGAGAATGTAATGAGGCATGGGATCCAAAGGGACCTTGCTTTGTGGATCCAGAACTGGCTTGCCCACAGAAGGCAAAGAGTGGTTGTAGATGGGTCAAATTCTGCATGGATGTTTGTGACCAGTGGTGAGCCCCTGGGATCTGTTCTGGGACCCCTTCTCTTGGTGATTTTTATAAGTGACTTGAATGAGGAAATGGAGGGATGGATTAGTAAGTTTGCTGATGACGCAAAGGTTGGGGATGTTGTGGATAGTGTGGAGGGCTGACAGAGGTTACAGTGGGACATGAAAGAATGCAAAACTGGACTATGTGACAGATGGAGTTCAATCCAGATAAGTGTGAGATGGTTTATTTTGGTAGGTCAACTACGATGGCAGAATACAGCATTAATGGTAAAACTCTTGGCAATGTGGAGGATGAGTGGGATCTTGGGTCTGAGTCCATAGGACACTCAAAGATGTTGTACAGGTTGACTCTGTGGTTAAGAAGGCATACGGTGCATTGGACTTCATCAACCGTGGGATTGAGCTTAAGAGCCGAGAGGTAATGTTAAAGCTATATAGAACCCTGGTCAGACACCACTTGGAGTACTGTGCTCAGTTCTGGTCACCTCACTACCGGAAGGATGTGAAAACTATAGAAAGGGTGCAGAGGAGATTTACAAGGATGTTGCCTGGATTGGGGAGCATGTCTTATGAGAATAGGTTGAGTGAACTTGGCCTTTTCTCCTTGCAGCAACGGAGGATAAGAGGTGACCTGATAGAAGTGTATAAGATGATGAGAGGCATTGATCATGTGGATAGTCAGAGGCTTTTTCCCAGGGCTGAAATGGCTAACATGAGAGGACACAGTTTTAAGGTGCCTGGAAGTAGGTACAGAGGAGATGTCAGGGGTAAATTTTTTTACACAGACAGTGGTGAGTGCGTGGAATGGGCTGCCAGCAATGATGGTGGAGGCTGATATGATAGGGTCTTTTAAGAGACTCCTGGATAGATACACGGAACTTAGAGAAATAGAGGGCTATGGGTAAACCAAGGTAATTTCTAAAGTAAGTACATGTTCGGCACAGCATTGTGGGCCGAAGAGCCTGTATTGTGCTGTAGGTTTTCTATGTTTCTATGTTTCTAATCACTTTGTTCTCCTTTACACTCATCTATTGAAGAATGACAATAAACAATCTTGAATCTTGACTTGCTTTCATGACTCACTTAATTGATCAAGAATGAAATGTGAGTATGTGATAAAATGTAGATAATGGACACAGGTCATTTAGCAATGGTTCTAAACGACCACTTGAACATATCATTTAGCTCTATTATACCTCCTCCTTGACCAGACACTTGTGTACAAAAGTTGCATTTAAATGGATGGCATATCTGTGTGACAGTCTGAGAATATCTCAGATGAGATAAGTATAGCTGACACCCTGCATCAGTTAAATTAATGCTAACTCTCATACATCCTTCACTTCCTCAACGACCATGATGTCTTCACTATACATTTATCCATCTTACTCACAGAATGAAATTCAGGAAGTACTCTAAGTGGTATCTTTGATGAGCGCGTCATCATCTAACACTTTTAAAATAATCTCCTATTTCAGCCAATTTTTGTACAGCAAAGTGGAAGAAAAAACATGTTGCAGTCAAGGACATTTTGGTAGTTGTGCTCAAAAAGACAGTGTGACACTTTATTAGATACATCTGCTTCTTACCCCAAATATCTAATCAGCCAAACATGTGGTAGGAACTCAATGCTTAAAAGATGCAGACGTGGTCAAGAGGTTGAGTTGTTGTTCAGACCAAACATTAAAATAGGAAAGGAAGGTGATCTAAACAACTTTGACCAAGTAATGATTGTTTGTGCTTGAGAAGATGATTTCAGTATTTCAGAAACCACTGATCTCCTGGAATTTTCAGGCAAAATAGTCTCTGGAGCAGCAGTTCCCAACCTGGGGTCAACAGTTCTCTTGTCTAATGGTACTTGTCCATGGCATAAAAAAGGTTGGGAACCCCTGCTCTAGAGATTACAGAGAGTGGTGCGAGAAAGAAAAACAACATTGAGTTTGCGGCAGTTCTGTGGGTGAAAATGCGCTGTAAATGAGAGGAGTCAGAGGAGAATGGCCAGACTGGTTCAAGCTGACAGGAAGAGGGCAATAACTCAAATAACCACACGTTACAATAGTGGTGTGCAGGAGAGCATCTCTGAATGCATAACACGTCAAACCTTGAAACTGATGGGCTACATCAGAAGACCACACCAGATTCTACTCCTGTACCAAATAAAATGGCCACTGAGTGTAAATTCATGAGTTTTTCTTGGTGGTACCTCTGATGAGCTCATCACCATTTAACACAAAAATAATCTTCAATTTTAGCCAATTTTTGTACAGCAGAGAGTAAGAAAAAAACACGTTGCAGTCATGTACTTCTTGGTAGTTCTGTGTGAATATATTTTCTTCCATTGACAAACATAGTTTAAAATCCAACAAATGTATTTTACTGGGTATCGTGACCTTTTTATATTATTTCCGACATTATTAAACAGGGAATAATATACCCAGCACTGTTTCATTCCCTCTGACATTTCCTTTACTAAATGCCATGCATTTCAAATTATTAATATTAACTGGGGTGAAAACATTTATCATATCACATCCATGGTGAACCAATAAAATGCAGAGTATAAATTACTTATAGATATATTAGTGGGCAAATGGATAATGTTTTCACATAATTGTCCTTCACTGATGTTTTAGAAGAAATCATTAAGTAGGATAATGATAGGTTGGAATATGTTCAACTTCTGTCAGTTACATATGCCAATGTTAAATTTCCAGGCCACTAATTCCAATATGCTTATCATCAAATCTTTGCCATTCATCATGATGTGAAGTGTAATATAGCTTCAGTTGGAGAGAGATCAGTTACTTAGATGATCATTACAGAACTTAAGGGTGGAAGGAAGCCATTTGGCTTATAATATTCATGCTGGACAAAGGAAAGAGCTAGCCTGCTCAGTCATACTCCAAGTAGTGCAGTTATTTCATTGCTCCAGTGCACCCTTTTCATTCTGATCTCTGAGGTTACACATTATCCTTGTGACATTGATAGTTTTCACCCAGGTGACCCACTTTCCCCCCAGTTCACAAAGATGTGCTGGAGAGCAGATTAATCTATAATCCTAAAATTACCCTGAAGTAGTTGGGCAGTAAAGGGAATCCGACAGGGATGTGAGAAAGAATAGGTTACTGGGAAATAGAAAGCAATATGCACAAAATGCAGAAGGAACTCAGCAGGCCAGGCAGCATCTATGGAAATGAATAAAGAGTTTATGTTTAGGCCCAGACCCTCCTTCCGTACTGGATATGAAGGGGGAAGATGACAGAAGAAAACAGTAGGAAGAGGGAAAGGAGGATAGCTAGAAGTTGAAGGGCACAGCCAGATAGGTAGGAAAGATAAAATGCTGGAGAGTAGAGTGGATTTTAAGAGAAAGGGAAGGAGGAGTGGACCCAAGGGGTTCAAAAGAAGTAAGTGGTCAGATTGGGGAATAGAAGATAGAAGAGTGGGGGTGGGGGAGGGATTATTTTTACCGGAAGGAGAAATCAATATTTGTACCATCAAGTTGGAGGCTACCAAGACAGAACATAAGGTGTTGCTCCTCCACCCTGAGTTGGTACAAGAGGAGGCCATGGACTGACAAGTCAGACCAGGAATGGGAGTCAAAGTTAAAATGCTTGGCCAGCGAGGATTTCTACTTTTGGCAGATGGAGTGGAGGTGCTCGGTGAAGCAGCGCCCCAATTTATGACAGGTCTCACCAATGTAGAAGAGGCCACATCGGGAGCATCAGACACAATAGAGAAAGCCTGCAGATTTGCAGGTCAGGTGTTGCCTCACCTGGAAGGATTGTTCGGAGCCCTGAATGGAGGTGAAGGAGGAGGTGAATGGCACATTGGCTACTTGCAGGGATAAGTGCTGGGAGCGATGCATGGACAAGGGAATCACGGAGGGATTGATCCCTGCGGAAAGCGGAAGGGTGGGGGGGGTAGGTAAAGATGTGTTTGATGATAGGATCCCTTTGGAGATGGTGGAGGTTGAGGAGGATGATGTGTTAAATGCTGAGACTCATGGGCTGGTAGGTAAGGACAAGATGAACTCTATCACCATTGAGGCAGCCGGATGATGGGGTGAGCGCAGATGTATGGAAAATGGAAGAGATGTGGGTGAGGGCAGCAACAATTATGGAGGAAGATAAACCCTGTTCTTTGAAAAAGGAGGACATCTCTGATGTCCTGGAAAGGAAAGTCACATCCTGGGAACAGATGCAGTGGAGACGACGGAACTGAGAAAAGGGAATAGCATTTTTACAGGAGACAGGGTGGGATAAGTTATAGTTAGGATAACCATGGGAATCAGTAGACTTATAAAATATGTTGGCAAACAGTTTGTCTCCAGAGATGGAGACAGAGAGATCTAGATAGGGAAGGGAAGTGTCAGAAATGAACCAAGTGAATTTAAGGACAGGGCGGAAATTAGAGGCAAGTTGATGAAATTGATGAGCTCAGCATGGGTGCAGGAAGCAGCACCAGTGCATTAATCAATGTAGTGAAGGGAAAGTTGGAGAGCATTACTGGGGAAGGCTTGAAATATGGACTGTTATATATGTTATATATATGTTATATATGTTATATATGTTATATATATGTTATATATGGACTGTAATATATGACATAGCCAACAAAAAGCAGGCATAGCTCAGGCCCATGCAGGTGCCCATGGTTACCTATCGAGTCTGGATAAAGTAGGTGGAGCCAAAGGAAATATTGTTGAGGGTGATGACCAACTCTGACCTGCAGAGGAGAGTGGTGGTGGAGGAGAATTGAAAGAAACTGGGAAATAAGTCAGAGAATGGAATTGATTGATTTGCATTGAAAGCAGTAAGCTCAATGAACTGAATGTCCATTTCTGTGTCATAATGTGAATGTGAATAAGAGCTACTTACAGTATGTACATCCCAGTGTCGCATAATTACCATACAATCAATAATGCATATAAACTATCTTATGCATTTATATTTATTATGTTTTTTATATTATTATAATTTGTTCTTTATCTTTTTGTGTTTTTTTTGTACTGCATTGGATCCAGAGTGACAATTATTTTGTTCTCTTTACACTTGTGTAAAGGAAACAACTGTAAACAATTTTGAATTGAAATTAATCCCATTTCCCTGACTCCTAACATCCAACCTTATAGTGTATGGCACATCAAGTGACCATGTAGTTAGATTTTCTATATAAAGAGGGCTTCTGCCTTTATGACCCTTCTAGGAACAGAGTTTCACACCCTCACTAATAAGAGAAAATCTGCGGATGCTGGAAATCCAAGCAACACACACAAAATGCTGGTCTGTTGAAAGGTTTTGGCCCGAAATGTAGACTCTACTTTTTCCCATAGATGCTGCCTGACCTGCTGAGTTTCTCCAGCATTTTGTGTGTGTGTGTCTCCACACCCTCACCATTCTTTTGGAGGAATGTTTATTTTACAATTTTCTTTTCATCCCACCAATCTGCCTACCCTATTTACTATTGCCTGCTGGAGAACCAGCATAAAACACAGACAGTGAACCACAGGAAGAGGCTCTTCAGTCCACAATGTCTGAGCCAAACAGAATACTAAATTAAGCTTTAGAGGAGGCTTACCAAGCAAGATGCTGTTTGAACTAGAAGGCATGTCAAATGAAGATAGGTTGAGTGAGCTAGGAATTTTCTCTTTGGAGTGAAGGAGGATGAGAGATGCTTTGATAGAAGTGTCTCAGATGATAAAAGGCATACATGGAGTGAACAGCCAGAGAGATTCTCCCACAGTGGTAATGGCTAATACTGGTGAGGGGCCATAATTTTAAAGTGATTGGAGGAAAGTATAGGGACTTATCAAAGTATAGAGAGGATATTAAAGTTCTTTACATAGAGAGTGGAGGGTATGTGGAATTGCCTGTCACAGATAGTAGTAGACGCAGATATATGAGGTGCATTTAGGAATTTCTTAAATAGGCAGATAGATGATAGAGAAAAGGAGGGCTATGTAAACTGGAAGGATTAGATTGATCTTTAGAGTTGGTTAAAAGGTTAGCACAACATTGTCGGGTGAAGGACCTGTACTGTGCAGTAATGTTCCATACTCTAAGTTAATCCCTTACTGCACTTAACCCATCTCTCTCTCTCTCACACACAAACACACACTCAGGATGGTAATGGGGACAATCTCCCACTACCTATTAAATACTCCCAACGGCGTGCATCTCAAATAGCCTCTGACAATCAAGTACAGCTCCTGGCCTTCACGTGTGGATTAGCTACTGAGCCTAGTGGAACCATTTCTGCTGACAGGAGAAGGAGAAAAGGCAGGTTACTGGCTCCATAAAACTGGTCCTTTCGGGCAGGTGGGGCTTGTCAGCCAAGGTAGGCAATTCATCCAGGAGAAGGAAAACTCTGATCTCAAACCTCTGCTGCCTTGTGGCTATACCCACTCATGGGGAAGGTTTCAGGAGTAAACCCTGAGAGAAAAATCCAGAGCCAAAATCCCTAAGGCAATCCTACGTCAAGTTCAACGCTGACTGGCAACTCCTTTGATGCTACGGTTCCAAACTATCAGTCTCTACTGTTCCTTTGGTTTCATCAAGAGGTGGAGCTTGCTACACGGGTAACAGCTTGCTCTCCATATTGTACTGCCCAGGCTTGGATAACTAGATAGTTAGAACACAGCATCCATAGTCGATCCTGACGAACGGAGGCCTTAGATATACACAGACAGACAAAACACACAGAGACACAGACCGCATCACACACAAAGGGAAAAAAACAGCACAAAAAAACCTTTCAATTTGTCATTGGTACATCAAATAGTGCAAACTTTAAAGTGAGAAAAACAGGAGAGAAAAATACACCCCTGGCAGTCCATTCCATGTACAAGCATTCACTGTATAATTTTGCCCCAGAAGTCCCCTTTAAACCTACCCCCACCACCTCAAAGCTATGCCCTCTTATATTTGACATTTCTATCTTGGGAGAAAGATTCTGCCCCCACCCCTGAAATCAAGGGAAACTACTATTCCTTCCATCTAGATCCCAATTAAATCTTCCTTCAGCTTCCTCTGCTCCAAAGGAAATTATGCTGATGTACCCAAATTCTCCTCATTCCTACTATTTCCAGTCCTGGCAACAACTCCAAAAAAATTCACTGCACCATCCCATATTGTGTAATGTGATGTAAGAACAAGAACTGTCCACGTAACTGGTGATTCAAAAGAAGTAGGCAGCATTTTTGTGTAAATAGCCAGGATATATTATTCATACAAATCGGTTATCTAAATGAACTAATGCTGCCAAGTTGTAGCTGAATAGGTGAACCTCACTACGTTTTGTAAATGATGACAACAGTGCCAGAGAGGGCAACCAGAATTCTTAAACTGATATAGTAAATCTCAGCTGTCATCACAACAGATTTTGCGTCAATTGAGAGTTGGAGTTTATTTTCGGAAAAGATAGAGTCAGTTTGTGGAGATATAAACTGAATACAAACAACCTGCCAGGATACTCGAAAACTGATGTTTTATAACTTCAAAATTTTAAGTAGTTATCAGTGAAACTTGGAAGGATGCTGACATATGATACTCCATTGGAAATAAATATAATACCTCAACCACCTAAAGACATTGCCCAGGAACTCCTCAGAGCATTTATTCCACTGAGGTAGATTATATTTGACCCCGGCCACAGACTCAACTTTCACTGACTTTATTCTGAGTTACCATGGAGATAATGAACCTCTGGTCCATGACTGTTACCCAAAGTAGAGGAGTTTGCACTCCTTGGGTGATAGAAACGGAAGCCCTGGTGTAGATCACCCCAATGGCTTTTCTATCCAAGGAATTTTCAACTGTCTCCAGGCGTCTATTATTATCCGGGACATTTAGAAATAATTGAAATAGAATTAAATAATTAAACATCTTTAAATAAAAGAGGGCTACTTTTTAGTATATTTTTAATTTTTTCTTTATTTAGAGTCATAGAATCTATGAGTCTATGACTCTAAATAAATAAAGTACTAAAGCATATTTCTCTGAAATAAATTAACACATATATTTGGAGAAAGATAAATAAGTCACTTTCCCTTTCTGTTCAGACTGACAGCCCTTTTCAAATGAAAGGTGTTACATATGCCAGTCAATGGCTTCTGTAAAGCTGACAGCCCAAGTATGAAGTGTATCTGACCCTCTGCTGAACACTTGGACTCACCTTTCAGTTCAGTGGTGAAGCAGGTCAGATGCATGAGGACCTAACCTTTTCATACTCATGACATCATGAGTGTTTGAAGGCTCTGGGCTTACACTTGCTAGAGTTTAGAAGAATGAAAGGATTTCATTGAAACCTATGGAATATTGAAAGGCCAAGATAGAGTGAATGTGGAGAGGATATTTCCTAAGGTGGGGAGTCCCTCAGAATAGGACAGAATAGATTCACCTCCATCTGGCTAAACAAATCCTTCCTTATCTCTGTTCTAAATGTCCAGAGGATGGTGAATCTGTGGAATTTATTGCCACCCATGGCTGTGGAGGCCAAGTCATTGGTATATTAAAAGTGGAGGTTGATAGGAGAATGGGGTTGAGAGGGATAATAAATCAGGCACGATGGAATGGTCGAGCAGTCTCAATCGGCCATACTGCTCTTACATCTTATGGACATAGAAAAGGCCATTCAGCCCAGTCATGTCTAGCAATAATCACATTTTCATGCCATTATTCCACAATTTCCTGCAAATATTGTATCCAATATCACCATCAAATTACTGGTTCGCCTATCTCCCACTTACATCGAACCTCCGAGTCATAGAGGAGTACAGCACAGAAACAGACCCTTTGGTCCATCTAGTGCCGAAACCATTTAAACTGTCTACACCCATCATCCTGTCTGTCCTGATGAAGGGTGTCGGCCCGAAACGTTGACTGTTCATTTCTAAGGATGCTGCCCGACCTGCTGAGTTCCCCCAGCATGTTGTGCATGTCTGCTCCCATCAACCTGCACTGCGACCATGCCCTCCATATCTCCACTATCGATGTATCTTTCTAAACTTCTCTTACATGTTGAAATTGAGCTTGCATGGACCACTTGTGCTGGCCGCTCATTCCACACTCTCACGACCCTCTGAGTGAAGAAAAATTTTCTGATGTTCCCTTTAAACTTCTCAGCTTTCACTCTTAAATCATGACTTTTGGTTGTAATCCCCACCCAACTTCGGTGGAAAAAACCTTCTTGCATTTACCTTATCTAGGTATACCTCTCATAATTTTGTATACCTCTATTAAATCTCCTCTCAGTCCTCTACGTTCTAAAGAATAAGTCCTAACCTATTCAATCTTTCCTTTTAACTCAGGTCCTCCAGGCCCAACATCATCCTTGTAAATTTTCCCTGCACTCTTTCAACATTATTTACGTCTTTTCTGCAGGGAGGCGACCAAAACTGCACACAATACTCCAAATTAGGCCTCACCAGCTCTTATACACTGAGAAACTAAGGTCATATGTATCAGTATTACAGTGGAGAAAAGGGAACTGCAGAGGCATGAGAGAGGAGTTGGCCAGAATTGACTGGAAAAGGACACTGGCAGAGATGACAGCAGAGCGGCAATGACTGGAATCTCTGGAAGATATTTGGAAGGCACAGGGTATATACATTACAGAGAGGAAGGAGTATTCTAAGGGAAATATTATACAACCATTGCTAACCAAAGTCAAGGCCAACATAAAATCCAAAGAGAGGGCACATGATAGCGCAAAGATTAGTGGAAAGTTCGAGGATTGGTAAGCTTTTAAAAACCAATAGAAGGCAACTAAAAGGTCATTAAGAAGGTAAAGATGGAATACAAAAGTAAGCTAGGCAATAATAGTAAAGGGGATACTGGAAGTTTCTTCAGATACATAAAGTGTAAAAGAGAGGTGAGAGTGGACTTCGGAACACAGTAAAATGATTTTGGACAGGAAGTAATGGGAGAAAACAAAATAGTGGATGAACTGAATAAGTATTTTGCATCAGTCTTCACTTTGGAAAACACCAGCAGTTTGGTGGAATTTCCAGGTGTGAGTGGTCATGAAACGTGAGAAGTTATCATAACCAGAGAGAAGGTTCTAGGGAAACTGAAAGGTCTGAAGGTAGATAAGTCACCAGTACCGGATGGTGTAAACCCCAGAGTTCTGAAAGAGGTGGCTGAAGAGATCATGGAGGCATTATTAATTATGTTTCAGGAATCAGTAGATTCTGGAATGGTTCTGGAAGAGTGGAAAATTGCAAATGTCACTCCACTCCTCAAAAAGGGAAAAAGGCAGAAGAAAGGAAACTATAGGCCAGTTAGTGGTTGGGAAGATGTTGGAGCCAATTATTAAGGATGAAGTTTCGGGGTACTTGGAGGCACATGATAAAAAAAGGCTATAGCCAGCAGGATTTCCTCAAGGGAAAATCTTGCCTGACAAATATGTTGGAATTCTTTGAAGAAATAAGCAGGATAGACAAAGGAGCAAAGGCGAATTGGTTGATATTGTGTACTTGGACTTTTGGAAGAACTTTGACAAGGTGCCATACACGAGGCTGCTTAACAAGCTATGAGCCCATGGTATTACAGGTAAGATTCTAGCATGGATAAACCAGTGGATGATTGGCGGAAGGAAAAGAGTGGGAATAAAGGAGCTATTTCTGGCTGGCTACTGTGTTGGGACCAATTCTTTTTACATTATATGTCAATGATTTGGATGATGGAACTGATGGCTTTGCTGCAAAGTTTGCAGACAATATGAAGATAGGTGGAGGGGAAGGTAGTTTTGAGGAAGTTGAGAGGCTACTGAAAGACAGACAAATTAGGAGGATGGGCAAAAAAATGGCACATGGAATACAGCGTCAGGAAGTGTATGGTCATGCACTTTGGTAGAAGAAATGAAAGGGTTGGCTATTTTCTAAATGGAGAGAAAATACAAAAAACTGAGGTGCAAAGGATCTTTGGAGTCCTTGTGCATGATTCCCTAAAGGTTAATTTGAAGATTGAGATTGTGATGAGAAAGATAAATGCAATATTAGCATTCATTTCAAGAGGAGTAGAATATAAAAGCCAGGATTAAATGTTGAAACTGTATAAAGCACTTGTGAGGCCTTGCTTGGAGTATTGTGAGCAGGTTTGAACCCCTTATGTTAAAAAGGATCTGCTGAAACTGAAAAAGATTCAAAGGAGGTTCACAAGAATGATTCCAGGATTGAATGGCTTGTCATATGAAGAGCATCTGATGGCTCTGGGCCTGTACCCACTAGAATTCAGAAGAATGAGGGGTGACCTCATTGACCTCATTCAAATGGTGAAAGGCCTTGATAGAATGGATTTGGAGAGGATGTTTCCTGTGGTGGGAGAATCTAAGATCAGAGGACACAGCCTCAGAATAGAGGGGTATCCTTTTAGCATGGAGATAAAGAGGAATTTCTTTAGCCAGAGAGTTGTGAATCTGTGGAATTTTTGCCACAGGCAGTTGTGCTGGCCAGTATTTATGTATATTTAAGGCAGAAATTGATAGATTCTTGATTCGTCAGGGCATGAAGGGATATGGGGAGAAGGCAGGAGATTGGGGCTGAGAGGAAATTTGGATCAGCCATGATGAAATGGCAGAATAGACTTGAGAGCCAAATGGCCTAATTCTGCTCCTATATCTTATGGTCTAATGGTCTGTGGTCTTATACAACTACAAAATAACATACCATCTTCTGTACTCAGTACATTGATTTATGAAGGCCAATATGCCAAAAGTTTTCTTTATGACCCTATCTATCTATGACACCACTTTCAATGAATTGTGTACCTGTATTCCCAGATCCTTTGTTCTTTCACATTCCTCATTACTCTGCCATTCACTGAATAAGACCTGCCCTGGTCTCCTGAATTGCAACACCTCACACTTATATGTATTAAATTCCACCTGCTCTTTTCAGCCCATTTTCCCAGCTGAACTAGATCTCTCTGCACACCATGATATCCTTTCTCATTGTCCACTACAACCCCAGTCCTGGTGTCATCCGCAAATTTGCTGATCCAATTAACCACATTGTCATCCAGTTCATTGATATAGATGTCAAACAACAAAGGCTCCAGCACCGATCTCTGAGGCCATATCAATAGTCACAGGCCTCCAGTCAGAAAATCAACCTTCTTCTACCACTCTCTGGCTTCTCCCACAAAGCCAATGTCTAATCTAATTTACTACCTCATCCTGAATGCAAAGTGACTGAACCATTTTGACCAGTCTTCCATGCGAGACCTCGTCAACTGCCTTACTAAGGTCCATATAGACAACATCCACTGCCTTGTGTTCATCCACTTTCCTGGTAACTACAAAAAACTCTATAATGTTGGTTAGACATGACTTGCCATGTACAAAGCCATGCTGACTATCCTTAATCAGTCCATGTCTATCCAAATACTTATATATCTGGTCCATTAAAATACCTTCCAATAACTTTCCCACAATTGATGTCAGAGTCATCGACCCATGATCTCCTGTTAAGAGCCTTTTTTAAACAGTGGAACAACACTGGCTCTCCTCCAATCATCTGGTACCTCTCCTGTTGCTAAAGATATTTCAAATATCTCCCTAGCACATGGCAATTTCTGTACTTGCCACCCTTTGGATCCAAGGGAATACCTTATTAGGCCTTAGGGACTTAACTACCCTGATTTGTTTCAGGGTGGCAAACTCCTGTGTAATCTGTACCGGGCCCGCGAAGTTTATGCCACTTTTCCCCACTTCTATAGACTCTGTTTCTATTTCCTGAGTAAAATTAGATGCAAGGAATGCATTTAAGATCTCTCCCATCTGTTTTGGCTCCACACATAGATTATCTTTCTGGTCTTCCAGAGGATCAATTTGTCTCTTGTCATCCTTTTGCATTTAACATACCTGTAGAATCCCTTAAAATTCTCCTTCAACTTGTCTGCTAGGGCAACTTTATGCCTTCTGTTAGTCTTCCTGATTTCTTTCTTAAGTGTTCTCTTGCATCCCCTGTACATCATAAGTACCTCGTTTGTTCCTACCTTCTAAGCCTGTTATGCATCTCCTTTTATTTCTTAACCAGGGCCTCAAGATCTCTTGAAAACCCAGGTTCCCTACACCTGCTAATCACTACTTTTTATTCCAACAGGTGCGTACAAGTTTTGTACTCTCAAAATTTCCAAGTACATCTTAGCCCCAGTCCACGCTTGCCAGATCATTTCTGAAACCATCAAAATCAGCTTTTCTCCAATTGAGAATCTCAACCCACAGATCAGATCTATCTTTTTGGTACCTTTAGTACTTTTACACTTTTGGTAACTGTTTTACAAAAAACAGTTACCTTCCCAACCAGCATAACCAGTATGGGACAAAACCAGAGCTCCCTGGAAAAGTTAATGTAATAGTAGGAAGAATATACAAATGCCAGAGAGAGAGTGTCATGTGTCTAGGACAATGAGGCAACAGCTCATTGCTGTGTGCATGGTGCCACCCAGCAAATTCTGTCCTTGTGTAATGCAGTGGGGAGATATATAAGTTATTATTGACCCATTAGAATTGCTGCACCAATCGCTCTTTCTTAGACTTGTACAGCAGGAAAAACCCTCAATTTTCTTTTAAATTTCTCCGCTCTCACCTCAAATCTGTGTCTTCTACCTGTCGACTTTCCTGTCAGAGGGAAAAAGCTATTTATCATATCTTTTTTCAAATTTTATTAAGTTCCATAAGTTCACCCCTCAGTGTACCAAGAAGAACATACAGGTTGTATAATTCTCCGGTATGGAGGTGCCAATGCAAAGGATCAGAAAAAACTGCAGTGGTTGTAAACTCAGCCATGGACAATAGCCTCAAAAATGAAGCGTCACCCTTCATTAAGGACTTCAGTCAACTGAGACATGCCCTCTTCTCATTGCTACCATCAGGGAGGAGGTTCAGGAGCCTGACGGCACACACTTAATGCTTTAGGAACAGCTTCTTCCCCTTTGTCATCAGATAACTGACCTGACAATGAACCCATGAACACAACCTCACTATTTTGCTTTCTGTTTGTACTATTTATGTTTATGTATTTCTAATTGTAATTTATGTTACGCTATACTGCTGCCTTAAAGCAACAAGTTTCATGACATACATCAGTGGTAATAAATCTGGCTCTGATTTCCAACAAGCATATACACAGCCTATCCAGTTTCTTGTAATGACAACTATTCATTCCCGTTAAATCTCTTCTGCACTCACTCTCTCTGTAATTACTAAATCTTCTTGTGGTGTGGCAACTGTACACAGTACTTTAAGAGAAGTCTAACCAATGTTTTGTACACTGCAACATGATGTCCAAACTCATATTCTGAAGGTCTCAGGCTATGAAAGCAAACATACCAGGTGCCTTCTTCACTAACCGGTCTGTATATGCCAGGACTTGCAGTGAGTCCTGGACTTTCATTGCATCAACGTTCTTCCTC